>NC_141758.1:97238183-97550683 GCF_982258835.1 Parasteatoda tepidariorum | reverse complement strand
AAAATATATTTAGTGCTTAAAAAGTACTCAAAAGGTGCTTATTTTTTGTTGAAAGATTTGGCTATGCACCCTGATGTATGCTTCATTTTGTATTTAGGAATAAGACAATGCACATTAATTTCCTTACTAATGGTATTAACTGTGATGAGTGGCTGCTCAAAGTTATTTGCGGTGGCATTGAGATTCGCACAATTTATGTGGGACATTTACAAGCTCGTGGCTGCATTATTTCAAGACTTAGTTCTGAGAGGGCTGGTACCCGATTTAACGTAAGAGGTACAAATGATGATGGTTGTGTGGCAAACTTTGTAGAAACAGAACAGGTTAAAAACTTTTCATATGAATTTTTATTTTTTTCTGTAAGCATGTTAGTTATGTCGAATTTCAACATTTCAGGTCATATATTTGGAAGACAGAGTTTGCTCATATGTACAAATTCGGGGATCAGTTCCTTTATTTTGGGAACAGCCAGGCTTACAGGTAATTTATGTTGCTGTGTATTTGAAATGTAATGTATTTTTATTATTATAATTCATAAGCATTTTTTCTATTTTTTGTTACAGATTGTTTTACTTGTAAATTTTGAAACAGTCTTGGGTTTAGCTATCTGTAGTTTAAAATCTAGTTTGTTTTAGAAAGAGCTAAATTAATTGCAATTGAGCATTTTTAAAAGAAGACACAACTATCATTTAGAAATTTAGGGAAAAGTGTTTTCAATATATTGAAAGTTGGTCACAGTTGAAAATGAATGTGTATTTAAAAGAAACAAGCTGATTGAGAAGAGGACTCATTAATTTTTATCAGTTGCATTGCTACAGATGAAATCTTTATTATACATAATTTAATTACATACTTCATTTAATTCATAAGATGGCTGTCAAAATTAGCATCTTTGATTTATTTTTCCAAAATAAAATGCTCTTATATTCAATTATTAAAAATTATTAAGTATGTGTATCTTTTTTTTAAAAATCAAAACTGGTTTGTAACCCTAAAAGAGAAATATATGAACAGCCTATACATATCTACACAAATCTTAATTGAAAATAATATTGCATGTGAACTGCTGCATTTTCAATAAAAATATTTAAAAATATACCTCAATTTAAACATCATACCTTTTACAAAAACAAAAATATTAATAAAACTTTTCATCAAATGAATTTTACAGTTGTAGAATCTGTAAATGAGTCCGAAAGTGTCATTTTTTATTCCAAATATTGTTCAATAAAATGTTTTAGACTGTTGTTGATAAAATTTTCTCTACTACCAAATTAAAAAAAAAAGAGTGAATTCATATGATTAAGCTTGAAATATTATCTATCTTTTTAGATCAGTATTGTTTCAAATTATTTATATTTTGCTTCATATCAATTTTATTACACCATATTTAAAATATTCAACAAATTTAAAAACTCAGAGTTAAAGAGTCATGTTATTGGTATTTAAATCAAATTGCTGATATCAAGAGTTAAATGAATACAATTAAAGAGTTGAAATGATGAATGAATTAAATTACTGATTTTATCAGTTTTTTAAGAAGAATTTTTTAATAGTAGAGAAGCCAAAATGTAGCAAAAATTATTTTTGCAATATATTTTTGAAACAAAACTCGAGAAATTTTGCAATATATTTTTGAACTCATACTAAAATTCTGCTTGGCTTTAAACACTTGGTTATTTTTTATGCATTCAAATATAGAAAGAAATTAATTTTATACATTAAATCATAAGCTTTGATTACTGTATGCAAATGATTTTGTAAAGCATAAATAAATATTTTACAATATTTCAACCACATTATCACATTTTAAAAAAAAACTTATCTCTATGTAATTCCATTTGTAAGTACAGTCAAACCTGAATATCTCGAACTTGTAGGGAGAGGAGAAAAAATTCGAGATACCGAAAATTCGAATTATCAAAAATCGCATGTTATCGATGGTAGAATAAAGAAAAATGCTCTTTACATACCTTATTTGCTATTCATATTTATTCTAAAAACACCTTTACACTTAAAAAGATTCAATTGTTTGCTTTAGAGATGTGTAAGAAAGTTTGTCTATAACACTTTCTAAGTAGATTATAGCTTTAAATGTCTCCTCTGACATATTCGACTGCCTCTCAATAAATCTCCGTACAGTGTCCACTGCGGAAAGTGCTTGTTGAAAATTGGTTATGATTATGAGAATTGGTTTTCTATTTTTAAAAATTTTTTTTTAAATATTTTTTTTACTTTCAGAAAAAAAAATTACACTATTTATGGAAAAAAATTCAAGTTATCGAGGGATTAGAAAAAAAAAATCGAGATATCAAGTTTTTTTTAACATTGAGTGTATAGGAAACTTGAAGGGAATTTTTTTTTCGAGATATCGAAAAATTCGTGAAATCGAGGTTCGACTGTATACTCTTTTTTTTTACAATTACATTAAAATACTTAAAATCTGCTCGTTGTAGTTAGTTTAAATCTAAAAAGCGTTAATATTCTATGTTTTATATGAAAATGAGGATATAATAGTTAATAATAGTAAATCATACAAAAGTAATGATATTATATATAGGGCAATTCCATATGTGACGGAATGACATTTTGACTTGCATGATGACAATTAATGGACAATTACAGTCAATTTTTTTAAAAATTTTAATGCATTCAGAATCCCTCAAAACTCCCAGAAAACATTTTATTACTTTCCTAAGAAGGCTATTTTTTTAGTTATTTTTAATCAAAAAACGCTTACTTCCGTTTTCACCTGAAACGGGGAGTCACGTGATTATTCACGAACTGACGTCACATGTGTCCATCTGCCGTTCACTTACAATCGCTGTGCTGTGAAAGTCAATACGTTCTTGCTTTCGTTTGAATTTTCGTAATTAAATCCAACTATTTTAGGTGGTCAATAACTATCTGTATAAAAAATTGCACCCTAATATTGCTTAATAAAAATGTGGGTTTAATATAACGTATTTTTATAATGTTAAATTTCAGTGGTACCCACTGAAACATTGTTAATAGTTGACGAAATTTTCTAGCTCTGTATATTTCAGATTTTTCAGTTCAATAAAAAAAGTTTGTGGCATTGCTTATTAAATGATGCGTTATAAATACAAAATAACTTTCGCTTTTTCATTTTTTTAACCATATTAATCTTAATTTTAATGTATACTTCAAATTCATTTCGAAGATTTATTTTCATCTCAAGTGAAAGAAGTATTGGATCAGTTTTTTATGTAGAATAAATAGTTTTAGATTTTAAAATGTAGGAAAGCTCAAGTTATTGATATTTTATAATTATTTATTCTAGCGTGAATTCAAAGCATGCAATTGTCTTCAGCGTAGCAATAGCCTTTTAAAAAACTTGTGATTCCAGCAAAACTTTAAATTCATTCTTTCAACAAAAAAACTTAAAGTTAAAAGGAAAATTTTTTTTATTTTCTATTCCAGTAGATTTTACTAACTTTATTTTAATTGCCTTAATCAAGAAGAGTACTTGAAATCAAGAATATGCATTTATTTAGTTCTTTATTACAGAAACGGGAATTCAATTTTATAAATGCATATAAAAATAATTTTTCGCTATAGCAAAGTTCCTATTTACTCAAAGAATAAAAATATCAACATTATTGTATATCTTTTAATTATTTAATAAATAGTGAAGAATGTGAATTAGAATTTCTTCCCATTTTGTATAAGTTAATTTTTTATTATTGTTTAGGCCCCAGTGTCTCTGTAGCTCACCATAATTGTTCTTTAGCTTTAGTGAAACAAAAACTTCTAGCTTAATGATATTCGCTGAAATTTTGTGGATAAATGAGAAATTAAGTGAAATTATAAATATAACTAGAATACTGTCAAGATGATGGTCAGATATATTTCAATGGACTAAATTCTTGAAAATGTTGATACGTTTTCGGCAATACCGAATGCTCAATCTGAGATTTTAATTAAATTACATTTTTTTAATTAAATTAAATTAAATATTTTAATTAAAAATGTATAATGCATTAATTTTACTGTTTGAGAAATCTTCATTGCAAGCACTGACAAATAGTTTGCAAAAATAAGGAGAGCAGTGAACTATAGTCATACTTTGTTAATACTATATTGCAGAAAAAGAAATTAAAATTTATAAATTTAAAAATAAATTCTAACTGTAACGAAATTCCTATTTACGCAAGGAATAATAAATATAAGCGTTAATGTGTATTTAAATATTTAATACATAGTAAAAAAAAGATGACATAAACTGCATTAGTAAATATTTACTTAAAAAGAAAATCCTTCAACTCTAGTAATAAATAAATAAATAAAAGAAGCAACATTAAATTACATTTTTTGAATTCTTGAACATTAGCACACTGATTGTAACGGTGACGGACTGCTATTTTTTCAATGGACTAGATTTATGAAAATGCTGATTTGTTTTAATGCAACAACGAATTATAAAATCATCCATCCTATATCTAAATGTATGCTATTTCTATCCAATCTGCGACTTATTTTAATTAAGTAATTAGGCTGCAATGGAGCGTTATTTTAATTTAAAAGTAAGTGAAATAAAATAGTATTTTCTAACACCACTGATTTCAACCGAAAAGAAATGTTGATTCGCTGTAAAGAGCTGCATAATCATTTCTTCAGATATTTTAGTGATAAATAACAGCGTTTGAAGTTTTAAAATCTTTCTTTCATTTTGCACACACTCTCAAAATGGTAAATTTAATTCACAAAATTTTTACAAAAATAATTTTCAAAGGATGTTCATACGATATACGTGATATCAAAACTGAAAGAGCATGAAATAGCCTTAGCGGATGGAGACGGCACGTTTACATTCGGCACATGTGACGTCATAACCAATCAGGGATCGTTTTTGATTGCATCACTTACGGAGGCCTTTTGGGGCAATTTAAATGTTTAATAACTAAATAAATTAACATTTGCCGAAAAAAACAATCAGATTTTCGGTTTCAGGAGAGAATTTCCTATAAGTTAGGTATGAAAATAATAAAATTTATGATATGCTGTAATTGTCCATTGAAGTTTCTATGCATCTAATTTCAAATAAACATGATTTTTTCTCATGCATATCATTATTATTGGTATAATGTGATTCATAAACTAAAAAAAAAAAGAATTTTGTATTTTTTTAATTTTTAATTTTATGAACTTTTTACTTGTGTGACGGAATGACATTTTGGCAACCAAGCTTTCGGCATGCCCCTTAGAACTGGTAGTTTCTGTGAATTTTGCAACTATTATTTTCCTGAACTATTTTTTACTTTTAGTATAATGTGTAAGCAATGTAAATTGTGAATTTGGAAAATTAACCTTAGGTTGGTTAGCAGTTATTAACATCTATTTGCTGTGACGGAATGACAAAAAGTTTAGTGGAAGAAAGTCTTCATTTAAAAAATGTTTTATTAATATGTAAATGATAAACAGAATGTAACAGATAAACAGAATTAATATTTACGTAAGAATCAGTTAAAATTTCAACAATTTAAAAATTAGGTTGTCTCAGAAGAGGTTTTATATCTAACTTGCCAATGTCACATCTTATCTTCGTTCTCAGGAAATTTATGCATAAATCAATTTTTGTCCCATGTTCTTTAAATACTTTAACATCTAAATCGTCTTTGTTTATCAAAGTAATTTGCGCTGCATATAAATGTGCCTTCTTTTTTTTCGCAGTATGGGACAATGATTAAAGAGTCGACCGCATACTCCTCAATCATATTTTCCATTTCCTCTTCAAAACAGTGGCTTTTCAAATCATACACTTGGTTTTGGTTAAAATTAGAAAGCATTCCAATTTTGATGATTCGCTTCTCAACTACATGAGCATCTAGTGCAGGTCTCTTGTTCCTGGCAATGCTAATGTAGCAAGTGTCTAGCTGAAGTCATTCTCTTTTGCCCTCTCTTAAATAGAATAGCTGGACAAAAACAAAACTTCAACGATTTGTTGCTTCGACTTTATGAAATCATAAAATTCTTTTACATATTATGTGCCGTTTTACAGTAGCCAACATCTTGTTTGGCCTTTTAGAACAACATCACAATTACATGGTATTTATAGGTGCATGTGGAGGTATTAATGAAATACACTTAATAAAAATGAGATAAGACACACTTTACATCAATATATGCTTCTTTATGAAAAGCCTCTTTTAAGGCCATAAGTATATATTGCATCTGCACTCTTCGTTACTCTGTCAGAGTTTGTATTATGACTGAATCCTTCATACTTGGGGGCTTGTAACTAACATCATCTTGACAGTAAAAATTTTTTTAACCAAATTAAACAGCTCATCAACATTACTTTTCTCACTTAGTTTCTTTTGAGTTCGATGTTAAATACTTCTCAAATAAAGACTGACTTAGAATTTGGAAGTGAGTGTACAATTTTTTTTATGGTGAGTGTACAATTTTTTTTATGGCTTTACCAAGACTCTGCAGGAATTTGTATAGGGAATTTAAATTATTTGTATGTGAAGAGATTGGTAGAATTTGATTTTTTCTTTGTTTACACAATCTCCGCACAACAGCGTTTGCACTTCTGAGTTTTTTAAGTCCAACTTTTGTCGCGGAAACTTTCTTCTCTGCCTTTCTTTCTCTGTTTTTTTTCTTCATCATATCATGGGGATCTTGGTCTTTTTCAACATTTTATCTGTGTTTCAACAGCTGTTTTAGCCATTAGGTTAATTGAAAAAAAATTAATTCCCTAGTTTTTGACTAAGCTTCTCAAGGACTCGTTTTGTCATTCCATCGCCGAAGACGTGTCATTCCGTCACGCTAATTATTGGAAGTTAATAATCAAATGCATAGAATTTTACAATTTCTCATTGATTCTTATGCCACATCTGCTTTATATTCCAAAATATACACATTTTCATTCAAAAACGCAGTTGCTATTTAAAAAAATATACTAAAACATGTGACGGAATGACACAAAAAAAGTTACTTTTATTTAATATATTAAACTTAAAATGACTTAAAGGCTATGTTTTAAATGTTTAAATTTTGTACTATATGCATATTTTTATCAAAATATTGCAAAAGAAAGATGCATTTCTTTTATTTTCTAAGTATTTTTCAAGAAAACAATTTGAGCACAAATGTGAAGAATTCACTTGTCAGCCATGTGATTACTTCAGAATGCTGCCAGATTCAAAAAACTTAAAATTATCAAAAATTAAACAATAATATGTAGACTTTGGCTATTTTTGAACATATTTTTAAAATTAAAATATGCAATTCATAAAAAAAAAAATTTCACTTAAAAGTTGACACTTTCGTGGAATTGCCCTATATATATAATTATTATTGAATTGTGTAGTGTTTAAACATATAAAATTATCCTGTTTATTTCAGAATTTGAGTCATCCCATGAAAAATGAGAACAAAATGTGAAGAATATCTTGTTTCTGTTTAAGAAAAAACCTCTAATACTCTTCCTTTTGCAAAAATCTCAAATACTCAACACTCTACTGTACCCAAAATATAAAAAGCATTAAAACGACCAGTGTTTTGAAACTGATTCGTGTGCTATATTAAAGTTTTAAAATAATAGTGTTTTAGAGGTTGTTTAACCAATTTGATTCTGATATTTATTATTATTTTGTAGGTTGGATCTCACAAAGTGAAACTATCTAGAGGAAGTGAAGCAGCAGCTCCATCATTTGACAGGTTTTTGCTATACTTACACTCATATCCTGAATTTTATGAAACTTCATCAATAAAATTTTTTTATAGGTTTTTAATTTTTGACTTGCCAAAAGAGATTACCTTTCAGTTTTTTACTTTTTAATAAGTTTCAAAGTAATTACTGTCAAAACCCGTGTACCTTGGATATAATGAACACTTGATTGTTGTGAACTTTTTTAGTGATCCTGTCTGAACACCCATTTAGAGAAAGTAATTATAATCTCTTCTATTTGCCCTGTGTTAGGAATTTACCTTATCAAAATTTTAACTTTCAAGATTTGGAATAATCTTAGTTTAGCGTGCAGTTTGAGCTGTGTTGATTTTGTTAAACACGCAGTTTGAGCTGTGTTAATTTTCTTAAACAAGCAAAATTGAGCAGTGTTCATTTTGTTAAACACGCAGTTTGAGTTGTGTTAATTTTGTTAAACATGCTGTTTGAGCTGTGCCCGATTTCTAAAACACGGATATTGAACCACGCCCAAAATAAAAAACTTACCGACAAAATTGTCACTACCAAATAGCAAATCTATATTTAAGCTTATTTAACTGTTCTAACATTGTTATTCACTTTTGTTTCTAGGCATTTAACACAAATCTTAAACCGCTATGGTGATCAAGTTATACTTAATTTACTTGGCTCAAAAGAAGGTGAAGCAATGCTAAGTAAAATGTTTCAAGTATGTCATTTTATTACAAATTTTCTATTTTTACATTATATTTTTTCAAATGCTTTTTCCACTTTAATATGTATTTTTTTCAAAGTTTATATGAAAATTTGAACTACTTCTTTTTTCTAATGTATTCTATTTCTTTAATTAAAATCATGCATTGAAATTTTAAGTAGAATGTATGTTCAAATTCGATGAATGCCTTTTTTACAATTTTAATGAGTGATTAATTATGGAGTTTTAATATTGTCCACTTCATCATTAATACTTGATTAAATATGCTCTTTGAGTGGCTCACTGCCTATAGTTCTTTCACGTTGATTTACATGAATTGTTTGATATCTGATCCATCATATTGATCTGTTTGCTCTTGTTAAAACTCCAAGTTTCTAATTTTTCCTTCTTTCTTAAAACATACCACTTAACTATATTTATCTCTAATACCAAATTTTGTAGTCGAAAGTGGTAGACTGAGTTGAAATTGAAAAGTAAAAAAAAAACTCAAACTCTTATGAGTTATACTCCATTAATGAAATTATAATAGAATAGTTGAAACTTTCCTTTCTAAACAATGTAATTTTGAAATTAAAAATATGTAATTTCATTAATGGAGTATAACTCTTATGAGTTATACTCCATTAATGAAATTATAATAGAATAGTTGAAACTTTCCTTTCTAAACAATGTAATTTTGAAATTAAAAATATGTAATTTACTTTATCAGGGTGCATAGTGTTTTTAAAGGTGCTTTTTCATCAGGAGATTTTAAAATGTGCTTATTTTTCCTAATTCCAAAATAAGAGTTTTTTTTTCTTTACCTTGTAAATTTTCACCGTGAATTACGCAAAAGCTGGGATTTTCACATTATTCCATTCAATGTTTTTAATATTCGTTCTCTCACAATCTATTTCTCTGTACCACCAATCCGTAGCATAGGAAAAAGCCAGGTTTACTTGTTTGATAAAATCATTTTATGTGTTGCAAATCCGCATGTGCATACTCTGATTCGATGGGGAGGAAACTTGCAATGTCATCTGCAGCTCTTCTGCATTTTGCCGGAGATTCACGATTTCAGGTTACATTTTCCACCCACCAAAATCGAGCTGAAAAATCTCCCAAGTTTTGGCTAATCCTGAGGACTATTGTCAAATTTTTTGCCCAAAAGAAAATTTTACTTCTCTTGCGTGCTAGAAGCGTTCTTAAAATATGGCGAAATACACAAGAAGTAAGATTAACATTAAGGGGTTCAAACTTTGGACCGCTCTCCTGACTAAACTATTTGGACCATATTTCTCAAATTGTGGCTAGTCACGCTATTTTGAGAGTCAGAAATCCAAATCCGTCAAAAAATATATGTTAATTCAGATATAATACAGATTGTATCTGATTTTGTAATTAAAAAAAATATTGTCTGCACTACTTAATTAGTATAATTAAAGTCACTCTCTCAAACTATTTAAAATTGTGTTTTAGAGCATGAAGATCTGATCATTAGATCAAAAGTTATTCAGGGTGGTGGTTGATTCATGAGCTGTACCTGCATTGTTCCAAAAATGTCCTGATTTTTGTTGGAGAACGATTTCCTGAATTTTTCTTTGGCCCTCTCCAGGAGCTGGATATCCAGAGGGAAAAATGGCCGGCCAGATCTCCTGACCCGAATTTCATGTAACATTTCTGGGATGCTCTTGAAAGTGAAATTACAGCTTTTTACCCCTTATAGAACTCTCCCAGAACTAAAAATTGTCTTACCTTATGAGTGGTATTTATTATTCTCATTCCTACGATTTATTTTCCGAAAACATTTCTCAACCTCATAAACAGCATGAGAGTTTATTTTCTGATCAGGATTGCGATTAGAAGGGTTTATATCCCGCAATAAATCTTCTACAAGTGCAAAGTTGTTATTGCATTTTTGACCTACCAAATTACGATGCCCATTAACTGGTGACTTTGAATATTTGCTATCATAAATTTTGTTGTACTTAAATGCATTTTTATAAAATATTTCCCTTGATTTGGCTCACTAACTCTTGTGTTATCCACATATGTCTTACCATAACAAAGCATGCAAATTTCTTTATCAATTTCATATGTTTTCTTATTATTCTAATTCATTTACACAATTCTAGTGCTTCCTGAAACTGTAAATAATTTTTTTCTTCACTTTTAGAGTCACCACAAAGTCTCACGCTATTGTAAAAACATTCCCTACATTGCTTTTGATTATCATGCTGAATGTCGTGGAGGACGATATGAAAATATAAATATTCTGGGGAAGAAAATAGCTCATCAGCTTGAAAGTTTTAGCTTTTTCTACAAAGATTCAGAGGGAGCTCAAAAGTAATTAATTATTTTTTTCTAATGATAGGTACTTTATTTATGTTGCACAGTGAGATATTGGCGAGACAGTCTGAGGAAACATCCCTGAGGATGATCCGAAAACATACCATCGCAATTTTGATCCTCTGCTTTGGTAGCCTAACGACCTATGTGCAAAGTCAAGCACTATACAGTAGAACAGTTTTGCAAAGACCAATACTGCGCACCTTTGGTCCTTATGCAGGCTGATCAAAGTGGTCACCCTCCCGCTTACTAACTGCTGCAAGTGATGCTTTATTTCGGTGTTCCACTGGGAACCTTGTCGTTACAATCAATCTGCTGTGGGACTTTATTTGTCCTAAAAGTTAGAAATAGTAGAATTGTTTTATCAGTAACAGCTTACTTATTCTTAGACAGTGGATGCCAATACTTACTACGACAAACAGTATCTGCTGCTGAAAAAGGTTTTTGATAGTATTTTGATTCTCTTTGTCGACGTTATCATCTTGAAGAAGAGACATCATGACGCATACTCTATGAATGTGAGGTCTATTCTGCTCAAAGATTTGAGCATTTAGGGCAACATTGCGTCAATGCCTGGAAACTGCAAGATGTTCCTGTAAGATGTTTGCTGAATTTTATTTCAGCTATAGGGCTTTCATGCTAATCATGATTTAGGGTTGGGTAATTAAGTAGTCATAGACCTCTGGTCGATGTACCCTGCTCGTTAGAGCTACCCAACCTCTAAGTCTAAGATAGTAAAACAATTATTTTATAGTCTCTAAGGTTGTAATGCTTGTTTAGGTAACGTTTTTAAAGACCCTAAGACCCCTTTCAGCCCTTAGTTTTAAATCATTTGGAAAAATTTTGTAAACAAGCAATCATGTGTGGATTAAAGATTTTAAGGAAACTGAAACGCCTTCAAATATGGGCAAGCTTCACTGACTACTTATTCCCCCCCTTTTTTTTTAAAATTCTTACATTTTTCTTATTTGTTTTTAAACGTATTTTCTAGATTTTACCATTTTTCTTTAACCCTCCCTCTTTTACTGTGTTCTTGTTTAATAAATTTCTTATCTAACTTACTAACTTGCAATCAACTTATCGCCAGTTGAAATTGATAAGTTAAAGCAATTGCAATCTCTTCTGTCTCTTGTCTCTACAAAGTTGTCACCTGATGCAGTAGTGGTCACTTATCGATTTTCAATTTGATTTGAAGACATGTTATTGTTTTGTGGAGTGAGATCTTAACATAGTTTAATGCAGTTAAATGAAAACGTTGCAAGCCTAATGGCCTCAAAATACACCAGAAACAGTAACCCGAAAGTATAGGCATTATAAAGCCTGCAGCACTCCCTAGTGACCATCCATCCAATGACCAACCATCCTTGACACCATCCATAAACTATTACTAAGTTCGATAACATTTGGTCCTGTAGTTTTCCTTTTATGACCATTTCAAAGTGGTCCAATTTTCAGTGATTCGATTTTCTTTAATTCAAACCACCCTGTATATCAACATTATTTTAGTATTTTCGTAAGCAATTTGAAAATGGTGGCATTAAGAATAGTCTCCTCTCTCAATAAATTTTATTTGATGATGTTAATGAGACATGCCCATTCATGTTTATGCATATTTAAAGGAACTCTAAAAGTGAAAATAGTTCATATGAAATATATTTTAGTCAAAACTTTTTCTTTGTCTATAATTACTAAATTTATTTTTCTGACATTTTTCTTTTGTAGTCTCCAGAAAGGAACATTCCGTACTAATTGTTTAGATTGTCTAGACCGAACAAATAATGTTCAGACTTATATTGGGTTAGAGGTAAGTTTTATTCAGATAAGAATGATAATGCTAATCACTTGAAAATTATGATAACATTTAATTGCAATTGTGTGATGAATTTTATAACTTGTATAAACTAAAGATTAATAATTTTTATTTTAAAATATCAGAAGTATCCAAACAAGCAGTTTACCATAAATAATTTAAAAAATAATTTTTTTTTAATAATAAATGTAATAAACTTAATATATTTATATTTAAGATCGAGTTAGTTAATTTTTTTCATAATCTAGATATTATTTTCAATTCAACTGGAGGGAAATGAACACAGTTCTTGCACTAAAGAGAGGATTTACAAATAGAACTAAAGCATCAACAGTTGAAGTATAAAGAAATAAAAGAGAATTATTCAATTTAGCTGATTTGGTGGAATCTGATTTTTTTGCAATTAATGAAAAGAATTGGAGATCAAAGATAAATCAGAAGTCCTTCTGGATAAATCTGCAGAGGAAGGCATTGGCCCACATTGCGCTGTCTGCTTGAATAAAAAAGTCACTTAAAAAGCATACTTTACGAGAATGAAAGAGTTTTTATTTAATGTTCTTAATCGTTTTTTGTTTTACATTACTTTGGTGCTTTTCTGCAGCAATATTTTGCCATTTTTTTTAGGGATAACAGGAATGCTGGTGTCGCCTCTTCTTGTTGTTCTATATATTTAATAGCACTTTCTATAGCTTTTACTCCATCTGTATGAGAGATTTTTATATGTTGATTTTCATCAGCACTGTCTTCATAATCTTTGCTAGATTCATTTTCTTTATTGACGTTATTAACATTAATTTCATCAGATCAAGTTGTTAGATTTCATTTTCCTGTGTGTTTGTAAGATGAAATTCAGAATTTTTTTCGGCGGTAGTTATAAAAATAAAAAACAAACTGGAACAAGAAAATTATTAAAATATTTTATATCTGGGTTAAAGCAGAAAATTGAATGATCGGGACTCTACCATACTAATAATACTTTTTTTTTTTTTGTTGCTCTATTTATAATTTTGTTTTAACTATTTTGTTAAGTTATTCAGTTATAAATATGTCATATTTGATTTTTATTCTTTTACTTTTAAGATATTACAGCATCAACTGCACCACCTATCGATTGGTGATCAGCCACAAATTCTTTCTCGATTTAGTGAAGTATTCAAACAAATGTGGATTCAAAATGGTGATCAAGTTTCAAAAATGTATGCTGGGACAGGCGCTTTGGAAGGCAGGTCCAAAGTATGTTTATTTTAATTTTCTGTGTGAAAATGCAATTTTTATTTTTTAACATTATTCTTTTATAGTTTTTTCCATATCTCTCTTCTTGACCATGAAACATAAGTAAGCCGATGGAAAAAATGGAAAATATTATTTCAGATATGTTCATTTAATTTTCGCAAATAAACTAATGGTTATTTCAATATCTTTTAGAACACAGAATACAAGAGATTGTCTACATGTTATTTTGACAAAATTTTTAAGAGGTAATTTTAGTATTGCACGTTTTGCCAGCTTTTAAGTTTGTGAAAAATCGTCAGTCTTGTGTAACTTACATGAAAAGAAATTTTTAGCATTGCTCAAATTATATAAAATAGAAATTAGTTTTGAAAGATCTAAGAAAAGGCAGACTTGCAAAATTAATTTACTAGATTACAAATCAGATAATTTTATTGCATTTAATTTCTGATAGGATGTCTACAACAGTTTAAGAAGTTATATAGTTTTCTCTCAAATTAGGGTTGTCAAGTTTTTCTTTTACACAATTTTTTTTAAGGTATAATGTCGTTGAATTATACTCTAACACTAAAAAATTTTAAAGATAAAAAGTAAAAATGAAAATATACTTGTTATGTAAAGCCGAAGGAAAGAGTAGTGTTGATTAGCCACCTTGCCCACGAGGCCAAAAGAGTTTTATGAGTATATTTTAAAAGATAAATGGAAAAAAGAGCATCAGAAAAGAAAGCACTGGAAAGGAAGCACAGGAAAACAGAGCACCTAAAAATAAAATAAAAACTGAAAAAATCACCTGAAAATCAGTTTCTAGGATTAATTAGATTTACTTAATTAGATTTATTTTTTCTAAGTGTCGAATTTCTTTGTAATCTTTTTACATACTTTCATAAATAATTTCAATTAATACTTGTATGTACTATGGAAAATTTATGAGAAAGAATTTTTTTTATTGTATTTATATTTTTATTGTACTTATTTATATATTATTGTATATATTTTATTGTATTTATATTATTTATTATTATATTTATATTATTATTATATTTATATTATTATTTATATTATAGATTTTTTTATTTTATGCTATTATTGCTTCTCAGCTCACATTTAATATTAATTTGGAAAGCTTAGTTTATAAAGTAAAAATAAAACTTGACATCTAAAAAAAAAATTTTTTTTTTATCAGAAAGAAATATTTAAAATATACTTGTTATTCAAAAATTTGTTTTCAAAGTTCACTTGTTAATTATAAATTAATACTTATTTGACTTAAGCATTAATTAAAGTAAATAATATTAAGGTTATTTATTTTGGACTGTATTTTTAGGTTAAAATCATTTCCATTTTGATTTTAGTACTATGCTCTTTTTAAAAGCAACAATAGTTTAAATAATCAATTTTATTTCTAGTTCACATTTATCACTTATTATTTTTTTTTCTAAAAAAAAATATTTAAAATATACTTGTAATTGAAACAATTGTTTTCAAGGTCATTTGTTAATTATAAATTAATACTTATTAGACTTAAGCATTAATTAAAATAAAAAAAATATTAAGATTATTTATGTCAGACTGCATTTTTAGGCTAAAATCATTTCCGGTTTGATTTTAGTACTATGCTCTTTTTAAAAGCAACAATAGTTTAAATAATCAATTTTATTACTAGTTCACACTTATCACTTTCATTACTTTGAATCAAAAATCTAAAAATACACGTACATCGATTGTAAGGTCATGTCATGACTATTAATCAGTCATTAAATTAATATGTCTTTAAGCAGTTGGCTTACTTTTTTAAACTTCTCCCTGTCAAAACTTAATATTCTGTTTTTTTTTTTTTTTTTTTTGTGGTATTACATGGATTTTCCTTTTGGTGCTACTTTTCCAGCACTTTTTTTCTGTGCTTTTTCTTCTAGGTGTTTTTCATTCCTATGCTTTTTTGGGGGGGCTTTTTTCTGGTGCTTTTTTTCGGTGATTTAACTTCCTAGGAGGAGCATTTGACTTGAGAAACTAGACGTGTTCAACCTTTGGTCATTCTTAGCTAATTACTATTGATTGAATTAATAAATTTCATTATATTTTTTGTATTACATTGCATAGTATATTTCTCTTCTTTTTTTCTTCTGTCTCTCGATGATCTCACTTATCTGTTTTAAGCTTAAAGATGGCTCTCGCTCTGTAGTAAGAACAATACAAAACAATCTTCTTGACAGCAGTAAACAAGAAGCGATTGATCTGCTTTTACTTGGCAACTTACTCTATAATGATATAGCAGAAAGAGCACGAATGGTTCTTCCACCAAGCATGCTTAACTGTAAGTATATATATATATATATATATATATATATTTGTATTGCTAACTTATATTTGAAAATACTTAACACAGCATATCTAACCTGCCTATATCACAGGAAAAGAAAATGAGGTAGAGAGGTTTCAGGCTGTAAATGTTTCAATACGCTCAATTAAAAAAAATTTTCATTGCTCGTGTGGTAGAAAAATGTATGATTACATATTGATCATACATACATGCACACTGTTTTTTTATATATTTATAAGAACCTTTGAAACTAAATATAGTCCTACAGTTAATTTTGACATCTAACTTTCTTTGATTCTATGGTTTTTCTAAAGTTAGAAAGAATGAAGAATCCCTCACAGGGTTGCCACTCCACAGGGAGAATAGGAAAAACCTGGAAAATACAAGGAATTTAAAAGTCACCTTAAGTAAAAGGGAAAAATGTAGAGAAATTTGAGTTTTTCTGTAGAAACTGGGAAAATACAGGGAATTTTGTTTCTTATTTTCGTCTTTTAAAAAATGGTAACCATTCAAAGTGCAATCAATGACTTATTTAAGGATGACATTTCAACTACATTAAACTAGCTCATTTACTATAGCATTATTTTTTCTCTAAAATTTTTCCAGCAATTATAGCTAGTGTAGTTAGCCCAATACAGTTCATACAAGATCATGGTGACTTTGTGTTTTTCCTCTTAATATATTGTGTATAATATGCAAAAGGAAAACACAGGAAATTTTTTTCTTTCAGATTTGAGTGTCAACCCTGTCTCATCGTCAACACTTATGCTAAAATTCCAGAAAAGATAAGATATTGTTCAGAGTTCTACAATATAATTGTTTCAATATGATTGCTTTTCTGCTTGTTTTGTTGTCCTGCTGATACACCAGAATGCTCTTCATCTTTTGAAAGGCCCCTCACATCATCAATGATCTGCAGATCTATCAAGTTTACGTTTCAAATGTTAAAAGAAAATTGAAAATACTTACTATACCACTTATACCAGTGTTTTCATCATAGAAAAAAAATGAGTGAGAATTTCTCACCCTTTCTCAAAAACAGGGTGAGATTTCAAAAAGTTAAGTGAGATTTCTAAAAACTAAAAAAAAAACACAGACTTAAAAAAAAATCATTTCTTTAATTATAATACATTTTTAACGTCTTCTATTTTTTAAATCATTGAACATTTTTGCTGCATCATCATAGAAGATTTTGCCTTTACAAGATATTTGTCCATCTTGCATTAGTGCATAAAAAATTTGAACATCTTGCATGAAGAAACCTTATTTTCGTTAAACACGTGGTTGCAGAGAAATGTGTTCTGAAAGGAGTTCCGTGGTTCGGAGGGGTAGTGTTCTGTTGTTCGAAAAGGTTCTGAGCAATACTGGTAAATAGGGAAGCTAGATAACCGGGCAGATGTTGAAAATAATGAAAGATCCAGGAAGAAAAGTGAAAGGATTTTATTCTAAATGGCGTAATGCGGAGCTTTTTCCAAAATGCGAGAAATTCACGAGTTTTGAAATTGATTTCTAGAATGCACGGATTTCTCGGGGTAATAATTTTTTAATGTGAAAAAAGAAAAAAATATGCGAGGTTCTCGCATTGTAGTAAAAATACTGTATACCCCTATAATACTTATGCCACTTACAAATCTTGGCATAGGTTCAGTGTGAGTAAACCAATCGATACCTTCATTCCTCCATTTCACCCCCATTAGAGACCTGCTCTCGCTTGTTACCATAGTAGCAGAGAGCCCCAGGCTTTTAGTCTGGAGGAGTTCTCCTCAAAGCCACACTGTACAATTAGAGTTTGCATACAAAAACTACTCTTTAACAACTGCCACGATTTTGTACTTATGCTTTATTCAGCTGGAATTGATAGCGAAAGTAAACAAAGCTTCACTTGGCATTACCTTTGGCTGATTGTTGACTAACTTATGACAAGCAGCTGTAATCTGACCAATGGTAAGCAAGAATAGAACTGCTGACTCAGCGAAGAACCAGCTGATATAGTTAAGCAATAAGCTGCTAACTGCTATGTTTACTTCCACTATCAGTTCTCACTCAATGGAGTGCAAAAGTATATTAGGGTACCTTTTTTATTTATATCTCCAAATTTATTTTCTTAGCAAAATTGAATTCGAATTTTAACTTCGGAATATTTTCATTTTCTGTTGTACTTTTATTTTTGGTATTTTATTGTAGTTATATTGTACTTTTATTTTCGTTGTATCTTGTGCTAGGTAGCCAAATGCAAAATTAACTATTTGTTGCTAATTTGTCTTTTAGTTCCACCTGGATTTTTAAGAACATTTTATGAAAAAAGAGTTGAATTTACATCACCGTTTAGAATTAAACTTGGCGTTGCTACTTGGAATGTCAATGGTGGGCAACATTTTACAAGCATAGTATTTAAACATCAATCTATGACGGAATGGCTCTTAGATTGCCCGAAGTTGTCTTCAAAATCAAGTAATACTGTTTTAATATTTTTTTAAACATATGAAATGCAGTAGAAAGTCCTATATTTGCACATCCATTTTCTGGAAGCATTTATTTTCCGGACACTTTTTAATAATCAATAAACAAATATCTTTTCCTTTTTCAAAAAACAAAAGAAAAGCTTTTTTTTAAACGTTTATGGCTTGTTCTAAAGTTTTCATTATTTTTTTTTTTAGTATCCCTTGTTGTATTTAGGATAGTTCAATATTTATAATGCTTTAATAGACAATAGCAGTTCAAGAAGAGCAAACTTAAGTAAGAGAAATAGGATAGAAATATTAATGCAGCTGAATAATGTTTGAAAGTAACTTCTGCTGATAGGCTTTGAATTGATCTAAATTATAAGTATTTTCATTAAAAATATAATACAAATAATAAATACTCTACTCCTGGTTTGGCAATAGTTTTTCTTTCTTTTAGTTAAATCTGTCTGATTTTCATTTCCAATTGAAGCTTGTTTTTAATGTCATTTTATCTGAATATCAGCACTAATACTTCTTCTCATCAGATAATAAAGAAGAGAAAGAAAGCATGTCTTTTTTTATGGAATAGGAAGCTTAACTTCGTTTCTGCTTTTTTCTAAAATTTCTTGTTTACATTTTATTCGTGACATTTATACTATTATATTAAAAACTCTATAGTTAATTAAATTTCATTTAACTAATCGCAAAACGTCTTTGTATTGAAATTGATATATATTAACGATCATTTATTTCCATTTATTATTATTTTCTTATTGAGTTACATATGTTTCGATCTTTAGTTACTTTAAAAAGAGCTATTTTTCAGAAAAATCTTATTTTCCGATCTTGCTAAATTTAAGACAGTTCTGGATACAGTACTTTCTACTGTATTTATAAAGTGTTGTCGTAACTATACTTAAAAAAAAAATTTGGGCTTACAATTTAATATTATTTTTTACTTATTATAATAAGCATGCACATTTATTCATATACAAATTTTTTAACAAATATTAAAATTTGTTGTCCAAAAGTAAAGAAAAATGAAATGGAATAATTTAGACGGGTAATCAAAGATTTTTCTACAACATTTTTTTTTAATAAAATATACTTTATTGATTAAATTATATGAACTCATCAGAACGTGCATAATTTTTTTTTTATCTGAAATAATATATGATTCTGATGAATTTTTCATATAGTTGAACCTCACTAACGCGAAACCGCTTTACGTGAGATTGATTTACATGATATGCATATTTGGGTCCAGTGAGTCAGCATTCAATGATCGTTGTATTTTGCATGTTTAACATGAAATTATCCAGCTGATTATCGTTTAACATGCAAGGAAACAGCACAAATAATAAATAATTAGGTATGGTAGTATAGTATGTTATAGTATAATACCTGACTGAGTTATTGTAATGAATAATGAATAAAATCCCAATCATTCATTTTGAGGAATGCTATTTCTGTTTTCTTCCTTTGTTAGAAGTAGCAGATCGAAAAATAAAAATAGTTTAATAAAGTAGTTATAATTTTAAAGCTTATTTTAATTTGTTTAATTCATAATAGAATTGTTTCATACATTAATGAAGTACATAACATGCATTTATAATACAAAATAAATTGTTTTCATTATGAATAGGATAAAACAAAATTTAGTTAGCATGAAATAATTATGATAGTTGTGCTGACTTTGTGTTAATGAGGTTCTGTATTTTATACTCAAATACCGACAGTATTCAGGAATTTTGCTTAAAATTTTGTCATTTCTGTGCTTTAAATTTTAGAGACTACTTTTCACAGATGAAGATGTACTCCCAAGTCTTGCAAACTCAAAACCAGTTTTCTTATCAAAACATGAAGAAAGAGTTTCTTAAAAAATATTTACATATTAAAAAAGTAACATTTAACAAAGACTAGATATTTTTAATTTTCATAATTTACAACATTGATTCTTATCTTTTTTTTTTAAGGTGGTTCTTTCAATTATCCTAACACAATTAATTGGTGATCAATAATAATTTATTTCAACACTGTTTTTAATAAATATAAATTAAGTTTTGTGTAAACTAATAAAGCTGATTGATGTTTTAGGTTTAATAGATGTAACAGCAAGTGAAGAAAATAGTGCTGTTGATATCTATGCAATTGGGTTTGAAGAAATTGTTGACTTAAATGCTAGCAACATTGTTTCTGCAAGGTGAGTAAAAAAATTTTTAACTTAAGAATATGTATTTGTTAGATATTTCGAATATGTATAATTTTTTGAATTAATCTGTTCAAGCCCCTGTTAGGGGAGACTGGACCCCCTGTCAAGCAAAGTTTGGCGCCATCCTTTTAAATATTCCCACGGAACTGAAGCTGTAAGATTACTTGATTCAAAACTTCATTTCAAATCACTTTTGTTTTTTCTCATTCACGTCTGACAAGTCTTGAAAATAGGCGACTGTTACTTTTAATTTGTGTATTTTCAAAGTGAATGAAATTTTTAATCAAGCAATCAATTAGTTATTTCAGGTTCTAAGAAACAATAATCGAATTGTTTATTTCAGATCTGACGCAATCATACTTAGAATTTTAAACATGTTTAGATTATCCTTAGAATATCGATAAAATTATTTTTGATATATATATATATTTGGTCTTGAAGTTATATTTATTTTATACATTATTTCTACATTACCCTTTTTTCCAATCTTTTGATCATTTTTTTTATTTGTCATGTTTGTCTTTTAATATACTATAAAATCAAAATAAATTTATATTTGCAGAAAATTTTATATGTTTTAATTAAATCCATTCATATGAATTAAGTACATTAATATGTTTCAATTAAGTACTCATTTTTTTCTTTCATTTTGCAAATTCTTGATTTCAGTTCTGAGAAACAAAGAGAATGGATGACAGAATTGCAGAAAACTATATCGAGAAACAATAAATATATTTACATAACATCTACTCAACTTGTTGGAGTCTGTCTTTTCGTGTTTGCATTACCAAAGCATGCACCATTCATAAGGTAACAGTGTTTTTTCTTATAATTTGTAGCGTAAATTATTATTTATTTTGCCCACAAGAGGCAAAAGCAATTTTTCTAAACCAGCTATTGTCATTTCCAATCACAATTTAAAATTGTGCCTTTCACCACTGCCTTGATTTCAAGACACTATTGCAAATAGTTCTGGTGTTATGAGAAAAACACAATAACTAATAAATTTTTCATTTTAATATTATATATTAAAGTACAGTAGAGACCCGACTATCTGAGTTAATGGGAACCGTGACTAACTCGGATAACCGAAAAACTCAATTAAAGCAAAGAGTATAAAAAAGAAAAGAAAAAGAATAGGTATAAATGTAATATATTTAACAAATACAAAACTTATACTAGTACATCACATACAATTCTTATTATAAATAAAATATCCTGCTTAAAAACACTGAAAGAGCATACTTTATGAGAATTAAAGAGTTTTTACTTCGAAAAGTCCTCAATCGTTTTTTGTTTTACACTACTTTGGTACTTTTCTCCAACAATGTTTCGCCATTTTTTTAGAGACAACAGGAAGACTGGTGTCACCTCTTCTTGTTGTTCTATATATTCAATAGCACTTTCGATAGCTTTTAGTCCATCTGTATGAGAGATTAATATATGTTGATTTTCATCATCACTGTCTTCATAACCTTTGCTAGATTAATTTTCATTATTGATGATATTAAGGATCATTTCATTTGTAATCTGGTGTTGTCTGTCAAGTTATTTTCCTAATTTTTTGGAAAATAAAATTTGGAATTTTTTTGGCGGTCATTTTTAAAATTAAAAACTAACTAGAACAACAAAAAAATCCTTGAAGTATTTGATAGCTCGGTTATAGTGGAAACTCGGATAATCGGGACTACTTTAGGTGTAAAAAATAAATAATCAAACTACCAAAGCATTAAAATTGTACAAAACCATTATGAAAAAATAAATTACTCATCAATATACCATACACATAAACGCACATTTATAAAGATCATGGTACAAAAATATTCCCTAGAGAATATTCAAGACCAAAGGAACTATTACATATTTGTTGTATAGAATTCATTTTTATATTTGAACTCTATAAACTAAGAAGACTTTGTCTGTTTTATGTAATGTTTTAATTGAGCTAAATAAATGTGTTTTAGGAATGAATGTACTTTTTCAATAATTCTATCAGACGTTAATCTAACATTTAAATGTGATAAATTAACTTTCTATCTATTGACAACACTATAGTTATTATTCATTTTCTTAGATTCTTTTAAATAATAATTTTTAAGTGATATTAAAAAAGTAGTTATAGGTTAACTATTTATTAAGATTCATTTTATTAGCATTTATATCATTATATATTCATTTACATTCATTTTATATTCATTTATCGTCCTAAGTAATTATTTAATTAGTATGTTATACATAAAGTATTTATTTTGAACAATTTTTTATTTTTATGGAAATAAAACTTAATTACAAATTAATTATTTAGATTTATTTTTGATCCTGTAGAAATTTTAAACATAAATGGTGCTATGGTACCACATCCAGTTATACCACAACCAGTTATATTATTATTGCTTTTATTCAGCAATAGCATATTGATTTTATTCGTTACTCAAGTTATTGTTTGAGAAATGGGTGAGGAAGTAGTACATAATGGAGTATTGGGGTGAGTTTGTCTTATCACAATACAGATATGGAATTTACGAGTAAAGTTTTGATACATCATGCATAATCATAAAAGTCAAAATTGGAAATTGTGTCAGCACTTACAGTTAGCAGAGTAAAAAATATATTTATAAATCTTAATCTAAATAAGATTTTAAAACCATTATTTATTATTACTTAACCTTCAAACACTCAACATTCTGCAGTACTGGCAATAGCACCATCTATTGAGGAATAAGAGAAGTATTTTTGCCATCAGCAGATATTTTATCTCCAATATTGTTTTTTAAAATTTCTTCAACAAATATGGAGAAATTTTAGAATGTACGGGTAAACAGAAGATAGTTGTAGAATACAGGAGTCTTGGCAGAATTAATTTTAATACATCTGCTGCCTATTATGCTGAAGCATCCCGAATCATACTTATGGTGGTTTGTGCGATTTAATGGTCGCCGGACAAATTTTTAATTATTACTAGAATTCAATACATAAACAGGGTGGCCACCCACCTGGAAAACCTTGAAAACCTGGAATTATCAGGGAATTTTTTTATACTGGAAAAAACCTGGAAAAATCAGGGAAATTTGGATAAAAACCTGGAAATTTTTTTAATTTCACTAATTTAAATTATTTACTAATTTTCTTAATTTAAATTATTTCATCCATTATATCCACTTTTTTTTAACACTTTCTCCTAGCAGTTGAAATGTAATCAATTTAGCAATATTTTGCTTGCATCAAAATTTGCTCTATTATAACCCTGTTATACTAGAATGCCTCATAAAATTCTCCCATTGTTGCTAAACGAATGTGGAAACCTTTGACAGCTATGGACTGTGCAATTTAGGAAAGATTGTGGGGGAGGTGGAAGAAGGGATTAGGATGTTAGCTTCTGTTTTTAAATTCTGTCCTTGGGCTGAATCCATTTATGGCTTAAGTTTGTTCTAATGCTTTCGTGGTAATTTTTTTTTAGTTTTGACAAAATGTTTTTGTATTTTTAACTTTATAAAATTCTCCAAATATTAGTTGGTTATAATTTAATAATAATAATAGATTTTATATTGCACTCTTTTTCTAATAACTTTTGTATTCCCATTAAAAGACACCTGAGAATTATTTTTTCCCAGCAAACCAACTAATCACACATTTTCTTTTTACAATCGCTAACAGCAATGTTTATCGACAAATTGTTGCATTAATGCTAATTTTTCTATTTCATTTTAACCTTATTTAACATATTTTAATTTTAAAAAAAGTTTTCTTTTTAAGAACTGACTGTATACTAATATTTAATTTTACTCTTTTGTTGGTCAATATATGATTTTTGATTCAAAATTTTGTACCAAAACATTAAAAAAAGAATAAAAAATCTTGCCAAATTATCGAAATAAATTATTTTTTTCAAGAAATGTTAAAAAAATAAAATTTTTTGAATGAAATATTTTATAATATAGACACTTTTCTTGTACCCACATCCTACACTTCATTAGAATAAAAAAACTAAAACCTGGAAATTTTAAGATTTTTATCTGGAAAAATCAGGGAAATTTGAAATCTGATTTGAGTGGCCACCCTGATAAAGAACTTCGACAATACTATGGATATCTCTTGAAGATAGTTAAAATGGAGATCAAAGTACTTCCTTGCAGGCAACAGCTAGACACTGAAAAAAAATGTAACCTGAACATTTATAAAAAGTATGTTTTCATTTAATAGGGATGTTTGCATTGATGCAGTGAAAACTGGACTTGGTGGGACCACTGGGAACAAAGGGGGAGTAGGCATTCGCATGTCTGTCTATAACACATCCATGTGTTTTGTTTGTGCTCATTTGGCAGCTGGACACTCACAAATATTTGAGCGTAATGCAGATTATCAAGAAATTTCAAAAAAGCTATCATTCCCAATGGTAATTACACTTTTCATTGTTATGTTAATATTTTCATTATTATGCTTCATTGTGTTATGTTAATTATTGATATGTTATTTTTTTTTCCACAGGGCCGTAATTTAGACTCTCATCATTATATATTTTGGTGTGGAGATTTCAATTATAGGATTGATTTACCTAATGATGAAGTAAGAAAACTTGCAAAAGCAGGAAATTATGCTGCTCTACTTGCTGCAGATCAATTAAAAAGTGCTCAGCAAGCTAGGCAGGTAAATGATTTGAAATGGTAAATTATTTTATATACACTGGTTATCATAAATTAAGGAAAAATCACAAAAATAGCGATAACTCTTTCAAAAGTAAGCCAAACCGTGCAAAATTTGCATATGTTGTCCACTAAGAGTAGCTGAGTAAAATTGCAATATGCAAATTAGTGGCGCTGCACTCGGCTTACGTCATCTGCCTGGAGCATAAAAGTCCAAGTTTGAGAGAAAGCACACAAATTTTACTGTGATTGCGACATTGAAAATCTGAGATAGCCAATTCGTAATAATGACCTCTAGGCATCATTTGCCTGAAGAACTACGATGGAGAGCCATCGGGAGACTAGAGGCAGGGCAGAGTCAATCAGAAGTGGCCAGATGGCTAAATGTGAGTCCATCTGTGGTTCATAGACTTTGGAGGCAATTTCAAACCACAGATTCGGCATCTAGGAGGTTCAGTCAAGGACGGCCAACTGTTACGACCAGTGCCGATGACCGATATTTGACATTAAGTGCACACAGGAATAGAACCGCTACTCCGACACATCTTAGATCCTCTCTTGCTGCAGCCACCGGAAGGTTGGTGTCAACGTCAACTGTGCGCAGAAGGCTCCACGAAGGTGGTCTGTATGCGAGACGACCAGCCATTTGCGTGCCGCTCACATCACGCCATAGGAGAGACCGTTTGCAGTGGGCCCGACAACATGTCCACTGGACGTCAGATCAATGGAGGCCTGTTCTCTTTACGGATGAGTCCAGGTTTAGTCTAGAAAGTGACAGTAGACGTTATTTGATATGGAGAGAACCTGGGACCCGTTATCATCCATCAAACATCCGTGAAAGAGATGCATACGGAAGAGGCAGTGTCTGTGTTTGGGGAGGCATATCCTTAGGAGGGCGCACATACCTCCATGTCTTTCCAAGGGGAACCGTGAATGCTCAGGTTTATCGAGACAACATCCTTGATGCTTATGTGCGCCCATATGCCGGGGCAATTGGTGATTGCTTCCTGTTACAGGACGATAATGCAAGACCACACAGAGCTCGCATTGTTGATGATTATCTTCAACAGGAAACAATTACTCGCATGGAGTGGCCAGCTCGATCCCCGGACTTGAATCCTATCGAGCACGTTTGGGATGCTCTAGGGAGGCGTGTATCTGCCATCAATCCGCCCCCTCAGACCCTTGCCACGCTTGCAACTGCTTTACAAGAGCAATGGCTCTCACTTCCTATTGAACTGATAGACCGCATAATTGAAAGCATCACACATCGCTGTTTGTGCTGTATTGCTTCTAGAGGCAATCATATTCCATATTAAAGGTACTTTTACTATTGCAAACCGATACTTCCAATTTGTTTATTTTATACATGTGCTAATTTCTATACTACTATTAATGTCTGATAATTTCTTTTTATGTTGTTTAATACCTTACTATGTGTTGTATATTGTGGGTAAGTTTCATAAAATTCCATGTGTAATTTCTTGAGTTATCGCGATTTTTGTGAATTTTCCTTAATTTATGATAACCAGTGTATTAAGTTTCATTTCCCTAATTCTGAAAATTAGGAAAATAAGGATTTTTTTTCCTTTGTCTTCTGATGCTTTCAGCACTTACTTTTTTTCTGCCTGTGCCTGAGATCTATTGTAAAGAATTGAGAATACATTGATTAATTTATTTATATCTTTTCTATGAATATATATTTGAAGTTAAAAATACAAAGACATCAAAAAGTATATTTTTCCATGTTTATATTTTTAACTTATTTTATGGGTTCTATGTACTTACAGCTTACATGCAATAAATAAAACTTATTAATATTTTTCTTAATTTTCTCCGTTAATCTCTCTTTTCTTTTTTGTCTTTATTGTGATATATATATATATCCAGGGGTCTGTTTAGAAGAAATTTGGTTTCATTAACTGACCCTTCACAAAATATCTTTTCATAAAAACGGACCCTTCACAAAATATTTTATCTTCATTATTGTTCTGTTAATCAAATAAACCCTTTCCAGGAAGGGGGGGAGAAAGACATATGTAAACGAACTAAATTTTATTTTCGGCAGACACTTCCTTCGGCAGAGTCTTCCTTTATTCGTCCGAAATGAATATTCTGCTTTCAGCAGTATAGGCTAAATACCAAATATTTATATGTTGCATCGCTAATTTAGTAGCTGCAATTGCTGTTTATCTTTTAAAATTTAATTTTTTTAATCATAATTTTACAGTTTTAAGCATAATCTTGTACATCTTTACAATTTAAAAATTCCTTGAAAAATTTTTTTTTGCAATAACGGAACCTATTTGCACAAATTTACAGAAGCAGACCCTGGTTGAAAGAATGCGACTTAATGTTAATTTTATCTTCACAAATTACGAGTAATTGTTTCACAATTTTACAAAAACGGACTCTTCACAAAATGTCTGGACAGACCCCTGATCTCACACACACACATATATATGTATATCACATATATATTAGGTCATATATGTAAGGCTACCAATACAAATGATATTACCCTGACTCTTTGCTCATATTATGTTATTCTATTTCAATAAATTTAAAAAAAAAGCATTCCTACATCAGCATTTGAGAGTCAGAGGGTCGTAAGGCTCCACGTTTTTTGAAACCAATGAAAATAAACAAAAATGTAGCAATTAGATGCATGACATTTGTTTTACGATCTTTGGTGTATAAGGAAAGTAAATTATTAATCCACTTTTGGATGTCTACATTTATTATTATGCTGCTATTATATGAGCCATGTAGTTACATCTAGAATTATTACATTCTGTTAACTTAATTTGAATTTTAAAATATCTTAACTATAAAATGTTTTTCACCAAAAAAAAAAATTCTCTTTTGAGATGGTTAGCTCAGTATTTTATCTTTATATGAGATGCTTAGTATTTTATATTGATTAAAGCTCCAATGATAACTTTGTTGCTGAGCATTCGCAATGGGCAGCAGCTCATTATAAGATAGGTTTATTTAAAAACAGAATTTTAATGGCAGTTATCTTTAGCAAAGTTGATGGTCACCAATTTTTCTGTTTAAGGACTAAATTAAAATAATAGTTTTTAAAATGTGTACTTTTCAATTTATGCATCAATGAAATATCTTTATTTGCTGTATTTTTTTATTTATTTATGAAATAGGCATTCGAAGGTTTTACTGAAGGTCCAATAAACTTTCCCTGCACCTACAAGTATGACGTTTTTAGTGATGATTATGATACTAGTGAGAAGAACCGCATTCCAGCATATACAGATCGTGTTCTTTATAAGAAAAGCACCCTGCCTTACGGTAATATAGTGTGAAAGTGATATTTAGTCTTATAAATTTTGATATTTCATTGTTTGATACAGATTATTTTTTTGTTTTTTTTTCCTAGAAAATGATGAGGATCTGGGGCGAATTTCATTTTATGGACGTGCAGAGCTCAAAACATCAGACCATCGGTTGGTTTATTCATTATCAATCTTAATATTCACTAATTAATTAATGTTAAGATTAATAAGAGACGCAAATAGCGAATTAAATTATAATCAAATTATTTCCCTTTTATCAAGACCTCAAATAGTGTCTGCCTTGTTATTTTTTTAATCAATCTGTTTGTCTATTTTAATATTCAAAGTTATTTGTTGAGAAAACATCAGACCATAGATTAGTTTATTAATTTTCGATTTTAATATTCACTAATTAATTAACGTCAAGATTAATAACAGACGCGCATCTAGAGAATCAAATTATAATCAAATTATTTCCCTCTTATCAAGACCTCAAACAGTGTCTGCCTTATTATTTTAGTTATTTTTCTAATCAATCTGTTGGTCAATTTCAATATTCAAAGTTGTTTGTAGAGAAAAAAAAAACTATTTTGACTTAAATGCCATGCAAAAGGTTATAATTGCAAATATTTAAGTCATTTCCATTGATTCTGTTATAGAATTATAAGTTTAAAACTGTACGTTTTAAAATTATCTTGCAGGCCTGTTATTGCTTATGTGGATATTAATGTTGCGGTTATAAATGGCCCCAAACGACTTGAAGTCTTTCAGTCTTTATTAGAGTCTGGACCTCCTGACGGCACTGTTATCATTCATATTGAAAACTGCAACGCTACAGATGAATTTAAATACCAGCTGTTAGAAAGACTATTTAAAGAGAAGAATGCATCTATAAGGTTAGTTTTTAATCATTACTTTTTTTTTAATACCATCTCCCTGATTATATATATCTAACTTCCTTCTGGCATTTTTCAGAATCTTTCAGTTTGATATTTTAGTCTGTTTTGAAACTGGAAAAGATGCCATAGAAGCTTTGGATTATAACAATAAAGAGGTAAACATATACATATAATTTTCCAATTTTTCACAAGGCTTGTATTTTTCACAAAGCTTGTATAATAAAAAACTCACTTCTTAGGTTGAAAATGATACAGAGAAATTTATCCTTTTAAATTATCCTACAAATAAGTCTCCATAAAATTTATTATAAGTATGAATTTCTTTATTAAAATAACAATTAACTCAAGTTGTAAGATACAATAACTTTTGTTCTAATGAAGGGATTTTCAGGTATTTAAAACCAATTTAAATAGTTCAAAGGGTTGACCTTAGATATGCTAACTGCTATTTGCCAAACATGTTAACTAGTGCAGGGTTCTTCGTTGTCCTGGTATTCCAATTTTTTGTTTAGAACTTAAATATTTAAACTAATGTGCAATTTTATAAAAATCATTTGAATTTTTCTTTAATTTTTTTGAGTAGAAAAAAATGAGAAAAATCACACTGATCAATATAAAACCAGCATGATTTTATTTTATCTGTCGTTAAACAGTCGACCCAATTTTGGGTTTATGACTACTAATGTTCAACTCCGTAGCCTTGTAATTTTGAACTAATCCAGAAGACAAGTTAACTCCTAGATCACTATCCCCAGAGGTATTGATTTGTTATGGGAACATGGAGGACTTTGCGACTCGACAGGTTTACTGATGTGCATCAGTCACCATTTACTACATGGGCAGGAATCGAACCCATGAACTCTTGGACATGGGCCCAGTGCATTACCAACCTGGTTATCACGGCCTAGCATGATTTTATTCAAGTGAAATCCGATATGTGTATTAAATAAAAAAATAAGCTAAATGAAAAACGGTACCCTTTTCTAAATTTTTCCCTTTTCCTCAGTCGAACGTTCCCTTTTAAAATGAACGTTCCTACGATTATTGCTGAACAAAAATTTTCTTATTAAATTGCACTCTTCTTAGAGAACCCTTTTCTATTTTTGTCATTTTATACCTCTATTCATCATTAGCCAGTCATAGGCACTTGACCCCAAGGTTATGCACACCAGGTATCTTTCATACATAAGAATCTGAATGAGAGCAAATTTTTTTAAAGAACTTTTCTTTCACTTAAAATTTTTTTTCCCTTTCAAGATAATCTAACTGAGCATTTGCTAAACCCTAAAATATGCCTCATATTAAGTGCCGCGAGAATCCTGTTGTGGCTCCTATGCTACAAAATATAGTAAATTTATTTATTTTCTGTGTCATTTTGGTTTCTTTTACTAGGGTTTCCTTAAACATCACTGATTTTTTGTGAATTTTCTTTACTAAGAAAAAAAAGTGGCATGCTACTCTTACACCTGTGTGACAAATTTCCTTCTTATAAAAAGAAACATTTTTTTTTCCTTTAATGATTTTAGTTTTGCATAAATTTTGTTTAAAATAAAAATTCCTAGTTTTCACTAAAAGCCTTCAATTTTTAAAAACTTAAATAATAATATTGTATTCCACTCTATTTTCAATTTGTTTCCTTGTCACGATTATCATTATTATTATTTTTAAGTCATGAAAATAATTATATTATCTAGGAACATTCACCAAGTTTTGATACACCACAAATCTTAGTCGTTTTAAAATGCTTATATCATATTTTTATTGTAATTAATAATGATTAAACATAAATATTACTAAAAATCTCAAACATTTGTAACTGAGGGACCCCTCATTAACGATTCATCGTTCAGACTTTTTATTATCTAAGAAGAAAGAAGTTCGGCATTTTTGCTGTAAAAATATTTTTCTGAGATAAACTTACTAAAAGTTTTCAGTGGCAAATTATTTTCTCTTGTCCGTTACATTACAGTACATATATTTCCTATATTACTGTTACATATATTTAACTTATTACAGAATAAAAGCAATTTTAAATGTCTATTTACTTTAAGTAATGGTTTAATTTATTTTGATGATACTTGTTTTCTGTTTACGATGTATTATGTTTTCTTATAATTTTTTTTTCCTATTTCAGTAAATATTTCAAAGATATGATAGAATATTGCAAAAAGTAATACTATGAAGATGATTGAACTTTTAATCTAAATGAAAATATTAAGACAGATTGTGGCTAACTACATATTATATATACAGTACAGAACCCGTTATCCGGAAATCAGAAAACCGAAAAACCAAAAAACCGGAACGAAATTCGATAAATTTTCCCGCAATTTTTAAAAAAAAAAATTTTTTTTTCCTCATAGGATTTTAGGATTTTTCTTTCTTTTTTGAAAGATGTTTACCTTACCATCATTTCAGAAATAATCATTAGTGTATTACCTCATCGTTTTTTCTTATTTTTAAGATTATTTTCAAATATTTTTTTTTTTTTAGTTGGGTTTAACACTAAAAAAACGGCTTTTTGTAGCGATTCAGAAAACCGGAAAAATCAGTTATCCTGAATAGCGATAGTCCTGATCGTTCCGGATAATCGGTTCTCTACTGTATATATATAGGTGGTAAATCTCTAAATATGAAAGGGGTGTAATGTTTAATAAGAGAAAGTTTTTTTTTTTTTTTGTGTCTAGTTATTTAAAATATCATTTGCACTAATTGACTAAAATTTCTAGTGCCTATTCATCTAACAACTTGGGTTGCAGCTTTAAATCTGATAAGTAGATCAAAAATTTGCCTATGTATTTTTTGTGTATTAAAATAAAATTCATTACATACAACAACTGATTAATAACAAAAAAAAAAGTAAATTCTTATTAAAATAATATCATTAGGGGGAGAAACTAGGTATGATTGTTATCAAGAACAGAAGTTAAAAATTTATATAAAAATGATTTTTTTTAATACTGATCGACTAGAAAATGCAACTTTTTTTTTTTTTTTTTTTTTTTTTTGTCAATTGAACAATTTGTGGTATGGACCAAGGTTTGACTCTTTTTTGATAAACAGTTTATTATTCAATTTAATATTGTATTATGTATGCATTTTGTACCATTTATTTAAATGCATTACCTTTATTTAAAATGTATTTTAAAATTTTGTGTATTGTATGCATGAGCTAAGTACTTATAATTAAATTTTAGATCGATGGCTGCTTACTTAGAGTTCGATTGAAATCCCCAGAATGGCAAGCCAGCATCTGCAAAATTTTAAAACTTTGCCAAAATAACACAACACCTCTATTGTCAAACATATTGCCACCTAAGCCATCTGATGAAGAATCCACTTTTTATGAATTATTAAATGAGGATAACAACCCCGATTCAGCTGATAGTAGTGAACTGAATGATCACGTTTTGAATACCTTGGATTGTCATAAAGAATGGCATGCTATTGCTGATGGTAAGTTGCCTAAATACATTTTAACTTAATGTACTGGATGTAGGTAAAATAATTTTGTTAGAAGTTACAAGCATCTAAAATGAAGGTCAGATTGAAATTTGATATATCTGAAACAGACTTACTGTATAAAATAAGTAGGTAAGAAGTGGAGTTTTTTAGTACAATTTGTACTTAAGTTTTTTGTTATTTGTCACTATTTTAAACCATTAGGCACAAATGTATTAAACGTCAATAATTTTTTAAACTATTATCAGGGTATCTGCTACATTTTAGATTTTGAAATTCATGACTTTCCATGATTAATTCCAAGAATTTTTCATGACCTAAACGAAGTTACTATTTTCTCCGACAAAAACACAACAATAAATTTAAAAAAGCATTATAATGACATTCATTGAAATGATAAGTATAACCAAAACTGTTATACTCTGCATCTTCATATTTATAGATTTTAAATTTAAAAACCAGAATAAAGAAAGAGTTGAAGCAATAAAGTAGCTGAAAAAAATACAAAAGCAAATAATTTTTTTTTCTGTGGAATTACATTCTAAAGATACTTTTCTTGATCATTAGAAAGGAAAGAAATACTCCTGATTTTTCTGTTCTCATTTCGGAATAAAAAAATTCGCCAATGACTGACTTGCTTCAGCTAAAATTTTAAATTTATAAAATAAAAAAAAAATAATAACAAAATTTCTGAAGTCACAGAAGTTAAATAGATAATTCGCTCTAGAAATGTTTTTTCTTTCATTTTTTGAAAGAATACCATAATTTTTAAAGAGCACGATAAAAACATTTTATATTTTAATCAAATATGACTGTGAGTGGGGATTTTGTTACAAATTCAGATGTTTGGAATACCATGAAATTGGGAGGGGGTACATTCCATTTTAAAAATAAGATTTTTCGGCGACCTAAATCCATGACTTTTCATGATTTTTTTTTTTTTTTTAAATATTTAAAATCATGACATTTCATAACAAATTTTGTTCAATACTCAAATTCATGACTTTCCAGGTGTACCCTGTATTTTATAATTATTGCATTTAAAATTGTAAATACAGTATACTCTCGACATCTCAAAGTTGACTGGAAGCTAAAAAATTTGAGATAACAAGTTCAGAACTAAATATGTTCTAAAAAAATGAAAAATATTACCATAAAAAATAGAGTCATGAAACATAAGAATAACTATACTATTAAATATGTATGTAATAATAGTTGACCATAAGTCTAAATACAACAATGATAATTTTATTTTTGAAAGTACGAAAAAATGATTAGGCATTAAATAGAAAATTGGTTCACAGTGAATTTACATTGGGATTTTTGAGAAAAAAATCATTTTCTATTTTGAAAAAAATTCGGCATAGCAAGGTTTTGATAAAAAACCCTTTGACATAGGAATTTAAATCAACATTAGATCAATATGTTATGCCACTGGGAAAAATATTTTATTGACAAAACAATTATTTTCAAGATATAGAAGTTCGAAATACCTAGTAAATCGAAATACTGTATAAAGATTTTGTACTAAAACATTAATTAGTTTTTTTATGGCTATTTTCTGACACAGAGGTCTTGACACCACTTAGTTAATTTTTCACCCCTGGATTTTCAAACTGCGGATTGGAAAACCCCTACTACTTTATGCAATTTGATTATTAGAGAATTTTCACAACATAAATAAAGCATAAAATTAACAAATTTAAACAAAAAAAATTGAAAACTTATTATTTTGTTTGGGTTGCAAGTTTTTTTCTTCTTTTGTATGACACCACCTTTTTTTTTTCAATAGCATTCTTAATCTGAAACCATGCACACCACATTATCATTACATTTTACAACAGATATTTCTTTTGTGGATATTTTGACCAATGCTTCACTTTTTAAATGTATTTATATCCTTAGAGGTCATTTTTTTAGTCTATTTTCTGTAATTGTTCCCTTGATTTTTAAATTCTTTATCTCCCATAATTTTCTATAAAATTTGAGAATTGAAAAAAAAGTTTTCAACGGAAATAATATGACACTTAGGGTTTGTTGCATGTGGAATGAGGTCTAATACAACTCTTTTTCCTAAAGAATGGAACAAACAAAAAGAAGTGGTCAATAGTTGGGTTCTAAGATTACCTACACTACATAAGCAAGAAGAGTTCACACTTTATATCTTAGCGCTGTCATTGATAAAGATATTTCAGTAATTCCATTACAATCTTACTCCATGTCAAGCTTTTGAACAAAAGAATAAGTGAAAAGTCAATTTGACATAAACTTCCCAACAAAGCTCTCATATCGGGACCATCAAGCAGGAGGGTCGCTATCAACTACTTGCAATACATTTTTTGACTCAGCTTTTGAATATTACTTCTAAAGATTTTCCTTAATTAAACAAAAAGTTGTGTTCAAAAAAGAGAAGAAAAAAAAGTTGCGAATTTTTCTCATTCAGACTATTTTTAGTATAAAATTTTAATACTTAATAAACACTTTTCATTCACATAAAAAATAATATGGGATATTTTATATTCAGTGATCCATTAATAAAACATAAGACTGAATGAAGGAGAAAATGATGAAGAGTAGTTGTTTCCATAAAGAAGCTTTGACACCTAATGGGTTACAGCATAATATACTTTGTACTTACCATAAGATTTATAATTGTTCCTTAATAATTTAGTTTTGAATAAGTATTCATTTCCTGAATTTGAGGGAGGAAAGTATCTGTGATTTAGGAAAACTTTGGAAACTACTAAACTAAAAGTGGGCCTCTATTTAAAAATCTCCATTTTAAAGGTATACAAAAAAATAATACTTTAGGATTAGGACAGTAACGGTAGCTTTGTCACCTAATGACGTAATATACTTTGTACTTACTGGTCCTTACTAAATTTATAATTGTTCCTTAATTATTTAGTTTTGAATTAGTATTCATTTCTTGAATTTGAGGGGGGAAAGGTATCAGTGATTTAGCGAAACTTTGAAAACTACCACTCCGTAGGTTTTCAAATTTCCTTTCCTATTTTGCTAAAGTGGACCTCTATTTAAAATAATAAAAATCCCTACGTTGTAATAATTGAGATTGGCAATTGATTGAGTAATAAATTAAATAAAGAATTAAAACTAGAATTTCTTTATCAACTGTCTTTAAAAGATCAATTTCAGGTGATCTTTTCAAAAGACAAAATATTCTTTTTGATATGCACTAATTCATAATGCTGACTAGATAATTTAAAATAATTCTTTGCTATGTGTAAGATAAAACAATATCTCAAAAAACTAAATAGCATACATGTTACTTGTATGTAAAATTGAGCAAATATCATTTAGATTAATAATTGTGCATTCTATGATTTAATATTAGTGTATTCTATTATTCCAATTAAGTTATGAATTAAATTCAATTGCCTGTTTTTCAGATGGTTCTAAATGTAATTCTCCTGTAAAAGTTCCTCCTCGTCCTCCAGCTCCAGTGCGTCCTCCAGCAAGTGCTCCAATGCGTCCTCCACCTCCTCAGGTATGCAAGGCATTTCTTATAATTGAGCGCTTGGTGCACCTAAGAAATCTTTTCACTTCTTGTTTTTCTTGTTAAAATACCAAATTTCTTTTGTGTTTATTAATTGAGAAAGTTTGAATACTGAGAAGAAAACTCTAATTAGTTCTTTATAGTGAGTTAGCACTTGACTCCACCTCCTCGGACGCACAGTTCATTTTAGCAGAGTAAGAAGAGAAACATCTCCGTGCTTGAAATTGAGACAACCCTTAATGAATGCCAAACGCAAACAGTGAATCCTTTTTCCGTCATTTGTAGTATCATCTGCTATTATACCTTTTGTTACTCTAACTAATTAAATATATTTTAAATTTTAAAACTGCTGTTTACCCAGCAAAATGTCTCAAAAAGGACAAAGTTACTCAAAAGAGAGAAATATCATCCAATTTATGAAATATTTAATGTTAAAATAATGCGTATAAAGCTTCAAAATAAATATTTTTCTCATAAGACCGCCAAATAGCAACTCCGATTGTTCTCATCTTTCTCCCAAAAATAGCGAAATAGTATTGCATACCTACCAACATTTGAGAAATAGTATAACAGAAAATTTACTAGCGACATTTTTTAGACTACAAAGTAAAGTTTTGATACATCATGTAATTCAAAATCGGAAATAATAGAAGCACTTGCATATAGTGAAGTAAAAAATATGTATAGAAATCTTCATCTAAAGATTTTTTTTAAACCATTATTAATTACTTAAACTATAATCACTCAACATATCGCAGTATTGGCAATAGCAGCATCTGTTGAACAAGAGGTGTATTTTTGCCGTGACGAGGATATTTTATCACTAAATTTAATTTTCATTTCTTCAACAAATATGGAGAAATTTGAGAATATACAGGTAAATAGGAGATAATCATAAAATACAGGAGTCTTCTTTAAAAAAGCAAGAGACTTGGCAGTTATGGACTGTCATCTGATACCATGTGATGAAGGCGGAGACAAGTGCCAACTTCTGGTGAATGAACTATACTTATTTGACCTAATGCAAGGTTAATTATGAAAAAACAATATTATATAGGATGTTTTTAATTATATAGGAAAAATTCACACCTAATTTTAATATACTATCTGCTTCTTAAAGTAGCATACTAAAATTAGGTGTGAAAGTAAACATTGTGTAATATTGCCATAAAATTTTCTACACTACATTAGGACTTAGATTAAAATACGTAAATTTTAAATTAAAATTATAATTGAATTCCCGCAAGCGACGTCACCTGTGGTTTGGTATTTGTTTATGTCACGATTCTGCAGCCAATCACGTTTGACATCACTTACAGGTAAATCTGATCAGAAAATTGCTTCAGCATGATAATAATTAATGCTGTAACTTCAACAGGCCAAGTACAACCATGTAATTATGCCCAATCATGTGATTTGCAGTATTCTCTGTGTTTCAAGTACCAAATTGTAATTCAAGCAATCAAAAATTAAAGCATCTGAACACTATTTACTGCTAAAGCACAGAAAATTTTATCAAGTATCAGCACTTTATTTCCAAGAATATGAACAACATAACACTTACAGAAAGAAATTTTGAAGTTCCTTCTACATTCTATGTTAATTTTATCGATAAATTATTTTTCATTAAATAGTTATAGCTGTTTGTAATCGCTTTATTCATTTTGAATTACCCTGTATTATTTACCAATATATTACTTTAACCCCTTAACGATCAATTAATTTTCAAGAAAACAGTCAGAAAAGTTCCTATTTTTTTGGCTTTTGTACAGTACAGAACCCGTTATCCGGAAATCAGAAAACCAAAAAACCGGAACGAAATTCGAGAAATTTTCCCGCCATTTTTTTAAAAAATATTTTTTTTCCTCATAAGATTTTAAGATTTTTCTTTCTTTTTTGAAGGATGTTTACCTTACCATCACTTTGGAAATAATCATTAGTGTATTACTTCATCGTTTTTTCCTCTTTTTAAGATTATTATCATAGTTTTTTTTTTTTTTAGTTGGGTTTAACAATAAAAAAAACGGCTTTTCGTAGTGATTCAGAAAACCGGAAAAATCAGTTATCCGGAATAGCGATGGTCCCGATCGTTCCGGATAATCGGTTCCCTACTGTATTTGTATTTGATTAGTGCTGACATCTAGTTTAAAATAAACTAACTATCTACAATTACCTTAAAAATATCCTGGTACTGCCATCTAGTGTGTAAAATTGAGAAATAAAATGTTTTCTGGGCAAAAGAAATGAATTAGTTTTACTCTTATTGGCACGGGAGCTAGAAATAGAGGGCGAAACCTCACCCAGTCGTTTTCACGGGAATGAGAAGGAAGGGGTTGAACTAATGCTAAATCATAATCATACCAATAAAATTCTTGTATTATACTTTGTCGGTTTTTCAAAATCATAAATAATGCTTTCAACAATGTGAAATGTTTAACTTGATTGAGACCGTATTGTCAGCAACAAATCGTTTCGGCATTGTATACATTCCGTCGAAAAATTTTAATGATATAGATTCTAGATTAAAAGCACCTTTTACTACTGAGCCATCTTTAACATATGATAGAATTTGAAAAGTACCATTGCCTTTCTTGCATTATTGAAGAGGAAATTTTGCATATAATATTGCCTTGATACAGGGGTTGATTGTGAGCCCAACTCAAAAATCCTGAAAATTTCTTGAGTAAAATAATTAATGATGCATTTCAAAAAATCAATGTCTTTATAAGTTTAAATCATTGATATTTTCAAAACATGAAATTCTAAATAAATTATATGTAGCATAATTTAAATGAATAATTATGTATAAGTTTACTTTTATCTCTAATCACATTTATTATTCTACCGGAAAAAATATTTACAAACGGAAGAGAGGCCAAGTATGAATTTTAGTTCTAATATTTTTGAATAAAATATCCAAGAATTTTTATACATAAATGTGATCAATGATTTCTTGAAACTTCTGGATCTTGGATTTCTGGATACCGATCAGCGAAAAATCCAGACATCCGGATTTTTTCCAGAGCACAATCATCTCTGTTAATTTTTATATTAACATAAAATATTTTTTTACGCAGAGGCCTCAACCACCAGAGAAAAATGTAATCCAAACTCCAAAGTATGAAAGTGAGGAATGCCAAGAACATACTACCATATCAAATAATGATCCAGGAGATAATTATAAATCTTGTCCTCCACCATCTGCACCTCCCCCTCCACCCCCAGATTTAAGTGCTATCGAGAAAAGTGTTAGCAAAAAGAAAGGAGAAAGTGCTGTTGAAGGTTCTGATGGTGTAACTGCGATGGCACCCCCCATTCCTTCTCGTCCAAAAGCACCTAACAGATCATCTGTAGGACCACCTTCATTACCAGCTCGACCAACTCAGCCGCCAGCATATCTACCACCAGTTGCTCCAAGGAAGTCGACACAGTAGTCTTAGTCATACTAAATTGAAAGTCATCATACTAAATTATTAGAGCCTCAAATGTTAAATGTGCAATACTAATTTATGAAGAATGTGAAATATTTTGAATTTTTACTGTTGATTATTCTTAATTTTATTATTTTTTATATATTTATAATTTTGTACTTAGATGTAATGAATATTTAAATTTATTTTTACTATTTATGTTTTATACATACTTTTTAGAATTAATTATTTATGCGATTAATTTATTACATTATTTATTTTAGGATTTTTAAATTATTTACAGTTCTGATTAACAAAGAAAGATTCTATATTAAATTAGAGAATTTAATTCAAAAATTGTTGCAATCTATTTGTCTGTGAAGAATGTGTATACAAATAAAATCATGTTTATAGATGTTTAAATGTTGTTTAAAGTTGTAATTCGTGTATGGAAGAGTAAAAATTTAATTTCTTTCTGTAAATCTGTTGATTGTTTAAGGAATTTAGAACTACAATAAATGCTTAACTTTCTGGATTGTGCAATACTTCGAAAATTTTAAATAATTGAAAACCTCAATTTCCTATATTATCTAATTTTCTGAAAAGATATGAATCAACATTAATAAAAAAATTTGGAATAAAGGGTAAAAACAAATAGTTAATTTTTCATAAAAACTATTAACAACTGAAGAAAAAAAAATTTAAGTGAGAAGAAAAACAAAATAAGAGTGGAGAAAAAAATTACATTTTTAACAAATAATAAAAATTAGTTCTAATTAATTAATAAATCATTCCATATTATTGTATTAAATGAAAGATATGCTGCGGCATATTAAAAGTGCCAAAAAGCAGACATCTATCACAATCACTGATTGGAGAAATATTATAAAATAGAAAAAAGCCACAATAGTTATTCGTTTTTAATATTTTTATAAATGACAGATTGAAGAATACAATTAGAAATACAAATTTTTTCTAATTATTTAATGCTGAAGTAAATAATTCCATATTATTGTATTAAATGAAAGATATACTGTGGCATTAAAAAAGTGCCAAAAAAAGCAAATATCTATCACAGTCACCGATTATAGAAATATTATAAAAAGCAAAAATCCACTATAGTTATCTATAAAAATATTAAAAATGAATAACAGATTGAAGAATACAATTAGAAATACAAATTTGTTATAATTATTTAATGCTGAACAAATTAATTAAAACCATTCCATATTATTGAATTAAATAAAAGATATGCTGTGGCATAATAAAAGTTCCAAAAAAAAAAAAGCAGATATCTATCACAATCACTGATTATAGAAATATTATAAGTAGATAAAAGCAGAAATAGTTCTCTATAAAAATATTAAAAATGAATAACAGATTGAAGAATACAATTTTTAAAAAAAGGAACTTTTTGGTTAGCCGAGCGCAAGTGAAAAGTCCCAAAAAATGTAGACCTCCACCAATTTTGATTTTATACTTTATTTTATTTATTCTTTTAAACACATAAAAATTAAATTAAATAGGAAAAAAATATAAGGGTTGAATTTCCTTATGGCTAGTTAGTTAATCAAAACGGAAAAAAACTGATATTGCAAAGTGGAAAAAATGTGAATAAAACAGAAAAAAAAATTGACTTATAATACTTACTTTTATTTACCTTTTTTTTCACTCTTATAAAAAGAATGTAAAGATAAACGTTTTTTATTCTCATCTCTTTTAATTATTAACCATCTGTTTCAATTAATGCCAAACCTTTTTTGTTTTCAACATAGCAGTATTTTCCTGAAAAAGTACCATACCATATTAAATCACAGATTAAAAATCTAACTTCATCAAACTTGTTCCAATAATAAATAATTAGAATAAAAAAGAAAAAAACTATTATAGTAGATTAACATAAAAAGAAAGAATTAAAAGTGAAAAAAAAATACTAAATTACTATAAAAAAAAGACTCAAAAAGTATTATAAGTGAATTTAAAATTTTTGTTTAAAAAAATGAAAACTACAAATAGGCATAAATCAGTACACCATGGAATATGATCCTAACAATGTCTCCATGTTAATTTTATTTAATCGAAATTTAACATTATCGCCAGTAAGTTCATCCTTTTATAAATCATCTGCTTTGCTTTATATTTTTTTATTCACTCTATCACTGTTCTTAAAATAATTAAACATGTTTCTAATTAAAATCATTAAGCAGAATTCGTGAAACTATGAAAAAAAGAAAGAAAAACGCTTATGTTAGTTAGCAGCCCGTCGGCTTACGATAAAAATTACTCATTTTGCGTAATAGTAAAAATAAAAAATCTTAGAAGTGGACAAAAAGTGACAAATTATTCAACAAAAAATAAGCACTTTTCAAGCACTTCAAAAATAGATCATAATTAGGCAGGGTTGGAAAGTTTTGATAATTGACGGTTTTATCATGTTTTAGCCGTCATGTCTAAGAAAAAAAACTTTTTGCAATTGTCAAAAATTATGTAATTTTGAATAGTTTAAAACGAATGGCGTTTTCATACGCTACGGACTGACAATACGCCGAAATAGATTGGGGTTGAATTAATGGTGAAAACGTTGAATAGAACAATGTGAACTGTGTCTTTTTGCATAATTCGAAGCGAAAATCAACATGGTAAAGAAAAATCTCATTTCGAAAAAGGGAAAAATTAAGCACTTTTTAAAAACACCCAATGAAAAAAGCACCTTTAAGGGCTTTTAAAAAACGAAAATCGAAAAGAAGCACTTTTTAAAAACGCCATGCACCCTGTGAAGAGTAGTTACTAGCTTTTATGACAAACGAATTGATTTCAGGCTGAGGTAGAGAAAGTTTCTGATTTTTAAAAAGTATGGTTTTCTTTTTTTGGGGAAAAGGAAAAAGTGAAAAAAAACTCAATGACATATGGAAAAAATTCTCAAGGTTTGTAAGGTCCTTAAAATTTAAAAAGTGGAAACAAAATTAAAATCGTCATTTAGTATCCACCACTTTGCTTAATATTTCCAAATTTTGTCACAAAATCTGATATAGATTTTTTTTTTAATTTTAAAGTGAAAACTTATTAAAGAAATCTGTAGTTTTTCTTATTAAAAGCACTTTTTAATTTTCTAAGGACCGTACAAATCCTGGTTCTGATAAGATAAATCCTGAAATTCTTTTAATGTCCAAATCAGTTTTCTTCTAAAAAAATAAATAAAAAGTATATGTTGCTGAAAGTTTTCCTTTCTTGAGCTTTCTGGTTAGTTGAACTGTTATTCATATTTCAGGGTTCATATAGAGATCAGAAGAAGAAATACAAGGAGCATCCAAAGTTTTAAGGACTTATCAAAATTTAAACTTAATTCACTTTGTGTAAAAGATAACTAGACAGTTTTTTTTTAAACTAAAAAGCAGTTATTATAAGGAACTCGCAAAAATGTATAGTTTGCATAAATATTTCTAGCCCTTTTGAAATAAATTTTGACTTTGTCAAACTTCATTAAGAAAAATAAAGTTTTAATAAATCTTGTTGAAGTATAGATGTTAAAGATTAACATAAAAACCTACCAATCTTATATTTTTAAATTTGAATACATAAGAAAATCTAAGACATTTTATACAAACAAAAAAAAAAAAAATCACAATAAATTATTAATTAAGATTGCTTGTAACATGTAAAATTAAAATTATTTGCTGTTATTTTTTCCTTCTAACTCTTGCAATTCAATTTTTTTTCTTTTAAAGTTTTTCATAAAACTATTAGATTTTGACAGCTAAGTCATATAATTTAGTTTCCCTGCTTGGACAGCAAATTCATCAGCGGACTTAGTAAGTTTATCTATGCAACACAATAATCTAAGGAGTTTGTAAGGACTAATTTAGAAATCTAATTAGTTTCAAGTACTCTTTGGAGACTTTTTTGTTTCTAAGTAGTCTGTACGCACACTGATATTTTGTACCTGAAACCTATTTTTGTGTTTTAGGAGATGTGAAATACCTAATACATTGATGTCAGATTTTATGATATTAATAATTGAGGTGATTAACCCTTCTGTTGTTGAGCTATAGGGTAAAATTGTATTGAAATTTCCCGTTATGCATTTCTTTGCTATTGAATAATAACATGGGGAAACCAGTTTTTTGATACAGGAAAGCCAACTGTTGAAAGTTTGAAAAAGCCGAGACAAACTCTCAGGGAGTTAATACAACTTACCGTATATTGCGGCATATTAACGCGCACTTTTAATACAAAAAATAACATTGGAATTTACGGGTGCGCGGTATACCCCGAATATAAAAAATTATAGATTAAAAAAATTTAAATTTAGAAAAATATTTTTCGTTTAAAAAAATAACATACCTATATACTTCATTGATTTTCGTTATTACATAAATAGTTCATTATATTCGTCTTCCGTTATTTCTTCAGCAACGTCATCACAATCTGTTTCGTCTACATCATCTGTGTTACCCTCATCCATGAATAAACAGTCATCTTCTGATGCGTCCAGATTATTTGAAATGCTGCATTTTTTAATGATTTTCGAACCATCTCAGGCTTAATTTCATCCCATGCTTTTAATATCCATTCGCACACTGTTTCCAAACTTGCATGACGCATATATCCTCCTTTCTTAAAGGTTTTCTCGCCCTCCAACATCCAAGTGTTCCACTGTTTTTTTAAATTGGCTTTAAAAGCAGAATTCCAATGGCTGAACTAATGGTGTCAATCCGCCCATAATAACTGCCACATCGGTGTTAAATTCTTTCAACAATTTTTTTTTGCATTATCTGTAAAGTGGGATCTAAACATGTCCCACACTGAAAGGCTTTCTGGTTTTCTATAGATACTAGACGAGATATTGCACATGTACAATCCAAATTTTCATGTGCGTTATACGAAGAGTGTATCTTAAAATTTAAAAAAAGTTATTAGAAATTACTGGTGCGTGTTATACGCCGGGGGGCGTTATGCGCCGGAATATACGGTATGCAGGATATTTTACTACTACTGTAATAAACATATAAAGAGAATAGGAGATACAAAACTAATTAGTGTCAAATAGCTATTACCTGTTATATATTTGGACTCATCATGTCTAGACTTTGGCTGCTCGGCTTAGTTAAAAACCTCGTTACACGTATCTCAGTGTGACTGCGAGACATACCAGGAAACTTTCAGAACTTTAAAAGGACGCCATACCATTGAAGAAGAAAATTTTCCTCACAAATTCTCTTTTTCCTTCATTACTAATTAAAGTATAGAAAAAGTGAATTCAGACAAACCTAGAGTAAGCCATGACTTTTTAAGTACTGAAAAGAAAATTTTAAAATATACAAATGAAAACAAATTATGAGGGGATAACTTAGGATTACGCAACAGAGAAGTTCTCTTCTAATAATTTGTTTGCATTTTAATATTTTGAATTTTTTTTTTTTCAGCAACTGAAACTTCATGACTTACTCTAGGTTTGCCTGAACTTACTTTTTCTTTTTTTCAAATTAGTTACGGAGGATAAAGGCAATTTTCGAAGAACATTTTTTCCTGCAGTGTGACATCCTCTTACGTGTGTAACTGTTTTTAGTATAATTAAACATATAATATGTATAATTAAACATATATTACATACATATGTATATAAACTTATATACATATTTATAAAACTCAAAATAAATCATTTCAGAATTTTTAATTTTTTAAGTTTCTTAAACTGCATTTGAGAAAACTATTATCTAGCGTTTGATTTTTTTTAATATTTTTGTGATTAAGCATATTTTCAATAACGTATATCTCTGAAACTTAAGCGAAATAAACAAAAATTTACATATAAACACTTTTCCTAGCTAAAAAACATGCAAAAAAGAAATTTGGCGCATTTTCTCTAGGTACTTACTTTGTTAAATGTTTCAAAGAGATTTTCGGTCTCTTTCACTATAAAGTATAGGACCCCAAATTCGGCACTCACTGGACCACGGAAATTCCGTATTTCTGAAATTCCAATATGGCGCCCATATACTACAATAAATTATACTGTCAATTTCAGAAAAACCAATAAATTTAATTAAGTTTTGATCATAGATTATCATGGGATGAATTCACAACTGCCCCATCTTAAGAAATTTTATTAATTAAAATAATAATTCATATAATAGAAATAACAATATATGTCTTTTAAATATACCAAACGCATGTACTTACCTTCAAATATTCACTATTTCAATGCAGTAGCAAGAAATTTAATGATTAATAATATGAATTTAAAAGGACAAAAAAAATAAATACTTGTTTCTTAAATGCTATCACTTTTTACTACTGGATTTAAACATATCACTAACTTTTAATTGTCTTAAATGTTTAGGCTGTTCTTTTAACAAAAATTCTTGGATTTTATACACAGATAAAATGTCATGTTCTTTTAAAAATGATTTCTGCTCCATTCCTTTAATCAATTCTTTGCTTAACTCTACCATATGTTCAATTGAAATTTTTTTAGTCTCCTCAATATTTTCTTCCTCGGAATCTTCATCGCTATTTTCTTTGTCGAGAGCTACGTCAATGATTTCTTCACTTGTCAATTGCAAGGTAACTGCCGCGTTTTCGTCAATTGACAGACAGTCTTTAATCATGTTTTTGTCAAGAACATTTTCAATTTTGCTTGAAGTAACATAATCTAAAAGTTCTTGTATCATTTCATTTTCGGAAGAAATCCGAAATCCCTCGAATTATTGTGCGTCGCTTTTACCCTCGATGAAAATGGAAGAGGGCCGCAATCGATGCCATGCATTGATAAGGGTTTCTTGCTTGACCGATTGCCATGTATTTACAATGCTCTATAAAGCATTTTTTACGCTGTAACTTTTTTGAAAAGTTTAGATGGTGCTGTCGGAATTGCAGTCGTTAAGGCAGTTTCGTATGAAATCCCCTTAGAATAATTAATAGAAACATTTTAAGGAATTCAAAATTCTTCCGTCCATGGGTTGTATTAAAGACATACAGTTCAGGAGTAAAAATATGATCTGTATGTTATCTTTTTCAAGCATCTCAATGCTTGGATGAGCTTAACAATTGTCCAACACCAGCAATATTTTGGAATCATCTGGTAAACCAAAAGATTTACAGTGAGATTCGGCTTCAGGGAGAAAGTGATCGTTAAACCAGTTCGTAAAAATATCCTGTGTCATCCAGGCACATTTATTGCTCTTATAAATGACGGGCAATATCTCAGTATTTTTTAGGGCTCTAGGGTTAGCACTTTTACCTACAACTAGCAATTTACACTTATGTGTACCTGTCACATTGTTACAACCAAGAACAGTAATTCATTCTTTGCAATCTTTCACTCCAGAAGGGACACTTTCTTCTGGTGCAACATAAGTTTTCCTAGAAATGTATTTCCAGAACAACTCAGTTTTGTCGGCATTGTAGACTAAATCTGGAGAGTACCTTTCTTCAGACATAATGTTCGTAAATTCCTCTACAAACAATTCTGTATTTACAATATCTGCCGACGCTTTATCACCCAAAATGTTTAAAATTTTAAGTCCGTGTCGCTTCTTAAATTTGTTAAACCATCCTGAAGAATAATCACATCCAGTTTCCAGTTCTTAGAGTTTATGAAACTCCTTTGCTTGTTCCATTATAATTGTCCGATTTAAAGGAATCCTTTCTGCACGCCTTTGCCTTATCCATTCCAACAAAACTTCATCCAAATCTTTATTTTAGGAATGATGCAAAGTTTTTCGGTCTTTCATTAGTTTAGGAGAATCATTTTTGGCATAAAAATCCAAAATTGCAGCCTTTTGTTTTTCAAGTTGTAAATCATTGAGCTTCCAACGCCATATTCCTTGTAAAGCATTTTTACAGGTGTTCCATTGTCTAACTTTTTTAGCAATTCCACTTTATGCAACGAACTAAGAAATAATCGTTTCTTCTTTGGAGCGAGATTATTGCTCTTTTTTTTTTCTTTTAGATAACATCACAAAAAAAAGCTAACAAGAAACTTCAAAAAAAAAAAATTAATGCTAAGAAACTAAGACTAACAATGAATAACTACAAGAAACAAGCTAACAATTAATAACGACAAAAAAAACTAACAACGATTAAAAAAACAAGCAGACAACTAATACGATTAAAAAAAAACAAGCTAGCAATTACCTAAAAAAAATTAACAGTTAATAACTAATAAAAAAAATAAGCGATGTGAGATAAAGAAAACAATATGAGAACTGCACAAGAATAAGAACACTATAGCAATGTCAAGGAGACTCAAAGAGGACATAGTACCCCACTTTGTACCCCATGTGGTAGTTTCAATGTCAACTAGGTGTGGCCAATTTATGGTCAATTGGAAGAGGGAAATGTGGAGACACACCAGTAGAGCACATGCACAGCTGACTTAATTGATTGATCAGTTTCTCCCAACCCAACTTACATTACTTTTTTTTATTCATTGGAAATGCAGGTGTTTTTACTTTTCCCTTTCACTTTATTTTAAACTGCTTTAGGAACAGATGTTTTGTTTGACACAGATTTATTATTTTTTTATTTTTAAAAGATAAAATTAAGTCACTTTATTCAACAGAATAAAATTTTAAATAATAAGAGAATATAACTGATTTTTTTTTCTCTTATGAATAAAAATTTCTTTTAAAAAAATTTTTACATCTGATTAAGTGCCGAATTTCAGATCCTGCCAAATCTGGGGATGCTGCATTAGGGGTCCCATACTGTACTAAAATCTCCTAATCAAATTTGTATTATTTTGATAAGATATATCACACGACATGCTACTACAGTATGGTTCTAAAGCTAACAAAGGCTTCTAAAGGCAAAGGCAATTGTAGCTTTTTTATAACTATGCATTTGCTCTACTAACTGTTGTTTAATATTTCTAAGAGATTTTAAGTATCTTTGACCATAAAGTCTCTTTGTCAAATTTTGTATTATTTTAAGATTTATCAGACCATACAATACTCTAATACGAACATTTATTTAAACACTTTCTTATTTTTTCTGTATTTGAAAGTTTGATTAGACATAATAGAAAGAATCTATCATATATGCATCATATAAAGATTCTATGTGACAAGAATAAAATTTAACATAACTCTGCTTTTTCTTCATTATGAGCAGCAAGAAAATGTTTATTCAAATTAGATTTAAACCGGAATTTTTCATCACACACACTGCATGAGAAGTGCTTTTCTCCAGTATGTATAGCAGAATGTTCATTTAAATATGCCTTCCGGGTGAATGTTTTATTACAAACTTTACATAAATAAGGTTTTTCTCCGGTATGAACACGGAAGTGTGTATTTAAGCCAGTTTTCTGAGCAAAAGTTTTCTTGCACACACTGCATGAATAATGCTTCTCTCCGCTATGAATAAGGTAGTGTCTATTTAGAGTACCTTTATGATTGAACGATTTATTACACACACTGCACGAATAAAGCTTTTTGTCTGTATGAATAGAAGCGTGCTTATTTAGATCAGTTTCCAGTAGAAATGTCTTATTGCATACATTGCACGAAAACGACTTTGGACTAGTATGAACCAGACAGTGTCTATTAAAACTGTCCTCGTCAGAAAATGTTTGACGACATTCACGACACGAGAGCAACTCTACGGCATTGTTGCTATTTAAAACAGTATTCTGCATGAACACTCCATCACAGGAACTGTTTAAATAAAGCTTCTCTCCGTCATGAACGAGTGAGTGCTTATCTAAATGGGTTATCCGTGTGAATGTTTCATCACAAACACTGCATGAATACAGTGGTTTCTCTTTGGTGTGGATACTAGAGTGTTTATTTAACTGGGCTAACTGCATGAACGTTTTATCACAAACACTGCATGAATATGGTTTCTCTTTGCTATGAATAAAAGAGTGCTTCTTTAAAATTTCTCTATGAGCGAATGTTTTATTACACACGCTGCACGAATAAGGTTTTTCACCCGTATGAACGAGGTAGTGTCTTCTTAAACTAGTTTTCCGGGAGAATTTTTTATCACACACACTGCATGAAAAATGCTTTGCTCCAATGTGAACAAGTGAGTGCTTATTTAAATGGTCTAATTGTTTAAATGTTTTATTGCAAACACTACACGAATAAGGCCGTTCTCCAGTGTGTATGAGGGAGTGCCTTTTTACACTTGCTTTATGTGGAAACGATTTACCACATACATTACACATGAAAGGTTTTTCTCCAGTATGAGTTTGACGGTGTCTATTTAAATTAGCTTCCAGATTGAATGTCTTATCACACAAATTACACCTGAATGGCTTCATTCCAGTATGAGTAATATAATGTCTTCTTAAATTATCCTTCAGTGTGAATGTTTTATTACACAGACTGCATGAATAAGGCTTTTCACCACTATGAACAAGTGAGTGTTCTTTCAAATTATTATTAAAATTCAACGTTTCGCTATTCATACTGCATAGATGTTTTATCACACAAATGATGTTTTATCTCACAAAATACACCTGAATGGCTTCATTCCAGTATGAGTAATATAATGTCTTTTCAAATTTTCCTTCAGTGTGAATGTTTTATTACAAACACTGCATGAATAAGACTTTTCTTCACTATGAACAAGTGAGTGTTCACTCAAATTATTTTTACAAGTCAACGTTTCACTACACATACTGCATAAAAAAACGCTTCTCCTTAAAATGAACAAGACGGTGATAGTTAGAATGTTTTAAAAGTATTATGAAGGACATTCCAAAACTTAATATTTAAATTTCTTTTCAGTACAAATCATGATTTATATTTAGACCGCATCTTACGACGAAAGCAACACTGCACCTGTTTTTTTCCTTAGTACGTCATAATAAATAAGTTTCTTTAATAAAATAAGTTGCATGATATGAATAATATTGCTTAATATTTATACGTATTCGTATGTTGTTTTTTTCGCCTCAGTTACGGCCAAAAAGCACCAAAAAGTTCTATTGAAATTTGCATTAAACTGCTTACAGCTCTCATATGTAATTTAACATCTGCTCTCCGCAGTTGAGAAAACAATGTATGTGCCAAAGTCGATTTCCCATATTTCCCACCAATCAGGTTTACAGTCGCAAGCAATTTTATTTCACTTGCTCTAGTATTTAGCGATCAAAATGGGCTACAGGTGGCGAAGAGCAGAATGAGCAAAACACTCTACCTTCGGTTGCTTTCACGTCCCGCACTGGACTGATCGTTATCGCAGCAGATCTCCGAAGTTGTAGCGTAACTACCACTATAAATATTAAATACCAAACCACTAGTACATAAGACATGTTAACTTGATTCCATCACGAGGATAGATGAAGGTTGACATAGTCGATAATTATATCCCCTCATTGGTGACCCGGAAGTGATATGAATTCGCTAACATGATGGATGGTCCACATTAAACAGTTGATTTGCTTAACATAAACTGCTCAAAGAAAAAAAATATCCGGTGAAGTAAATAAAATCTCCCGGTAATAAACAATATGGAAAGAAAAAAAAAAGCAATGAGCGAAAGGCTATAAATAAAAAAAAATAAAGAAAAAATATAATGAGCAGAAATGTTATAAGTAAATAAGCAGCATGAATCAACTAGTGGAATCCGTTCATCGAATTCTATCTCAGATAAAATTCTGGAAGGGGAGTAATGTGGCGTAACTACCACTATAAATATTAAATACCAAATCTCTAGTACATAAGACATGTTAACTTGATTCCATCACGAGGTACCTTTTTGATAGATGAAGGTTGACATAGCCTAAAATTATATCCCCTCAAAGTCAAGCATCATTGACTGCGGTCAGTGTGCGGGGGGTGACCACTTGGATCAGTCTACGTAGTGACCGAGGGTGTGCGGTTTTGGTCCTCGTTAAACTGTTCGACCGTGAAGTGCTCGACTTCGAGTGCAATTTGACGGACTACCGAAGAGGGGGTGCCATCCCCTCCACAGAGGATCAAAATTGTGATGGCATGTCTTCGGATCATACTTAGGTATGCTTCCCAGACCGTCGCCAATGACCCATTGTGCAGCATGCTTTCACCATAAGCGTGTGGTGAGTTATAGAAGAAGGAAGTACGTTAGTTTATGTCTTGATTTTCAAATAGATTAAAATCCTTTAAGGTAGGAAATTATATGGAACTCAAAACTACATTAAACATAGATCTAAGAGAAAGCGGCAAGGAGATTTCAAAAAATATTTTTAGCGATTAAATACCAAAAAAATTAAGAATAGGAAAAATATCCTAGTGCATTCCTATACAACTGAAAAGATCCCGCAGTGAAAAGATCGTTAAGACACAGTTCAGATCACAGCAGATCACAGAAGTCAAGCATCACTGGCAACGGTCAGTGAGCTGGTGGGTAACCACTTGAATTAGTCAGCGTAGGGACCGAGGATGTGCGGTATTGGTCCTCGTTAAACTGTTCTACTACCGGTACCGGTACTCAAATTCGCGTGCAAATAGTCGGACTAGCGAAGCGGGGGTGCCATCCCTTCTGCAGACAATCAAAATTGTGATGGAATGTCTCCGGATCATCCTCACTGATATTTTCCAGACCGTCGCCAATAGCCCATTGAGTAGCTCTAGTGCGACGTATAATGAACTACAACAACAACGACAATACAACTGAAAAGAGGAGGAGAGGGAAGGGGGAGGACCAAAGGCCAGTGCCGTAACTTCATCCTGCAATCCCTGGGGCAAAAACGTTTGGCGGGGCCTTTCAAAATCTTTCCGTTCTCCATCTCTAACTGTCATTTTAGTTAATTATGTGTCATGTTAGCGAATATATTTATGAAAACAAGTTACTTGTTCGCATATAAATTGGATTAAAAAATATTATGTGTTTTCCACAATGCAAAATACAAAATTTGAGCGAAATTGGTTAATCCTGAGAAATTAAATTTTAAAAAAGTCGTACATATAAAAGTCAATTTCAGAGGAACTAATCAACCAAGTTCACTTAAATTTTGTATTTTCCATGTGGAATTAGATACTTTAAAATTATGCACAAAAAAAAACTATATATCTTACAAGTTTTCTGACTATTATTAAATAAAAAATAATAAATATTTACTAAAAGTTATTTTTTGCATGGAATTATCTTTGGATAAAAGAATTTTGCTATCGTGTGAAAAAATTTTTTTATTCCCTTAAAAAGCTCTCGAACTTTGGCGAAGTACGAAAAAATAAAATTAACATTTGGGGGTTGAAACTTTGGATAGCTCAACCAAACAAAATATTGGGATCATATTTCCCGGATTGCGGCTACCTCCTATTCGCGATCGCAACACTCGAATACGCCATTTGGGGAGAGACCGGTTTCATGCCTTTAGCCCTTCTCCCTTCCCTCTCCTCCTCTTTTCAGTTGTATAGGAATGTACTACGATATTTTCCCTTTTCTTAATATTTTTCCTTTTTATTTAATAAGAATATTTTTTAAAATTTCCATAATACTTTTCTTTAGAACTATGTTTAATGTAGTTTTCAGTTCCATATAGTTTTTCAAGTTAAAAGATTTCAATCTATATGAAAATCAAGAGAGAAACTAACGTACTTCCTTCCTCTATGACTTTCCACACGCTAATGGGGAAAGCATGTGAAGTGTTGCCATAGGAAAAGAGTTCCGCTCTACGCCACCTGCAGCCCATTTCGATCGCCAATATTATAGAGGTTAGGTAATCGAATTAGTTGAACAGAAGTTATGTTTATTCAGGGAAGGATGTTTCTGTGTCTGATTACGTAACTTAAAATAAAATATCATCTGTACTATTTAATTTGCGTATTTAAGGTCACACCCACGAAATATTAAGATGGAGTCCTAGAACGTGAAGATCCGATCATTAAATCATAAGTTTTTCAGGGTGATCCTTTTTTGGTTCACTGTACGTTAATGTTACCAATTTACGACATCTCACAAAGGAAATATGACTAGGAAAAAAAAATTAATGTTGTCTACTCTCGTCCCCCATGTCGACAGTAGCCCCCTTTCCCTCTAAATATAATGCTAATCATAAAATACCAATTTTATAAGCCTCTTGAATCCAGTTACTGTATCGTTAGGAAGGTCTTTTCCAGACAAAACCATTATAAAAATGAAAATTATTTTCTAATTTCAAATCTAAAAATTTCAATTCCTCGTTGAAGAAAATTATCGAATTTTTTTTTTTATCGGCACTTATACACACATTTTAAAAAGTCACAATTGCGAAAATATTCAGAAATATTTTTCTGTATGTACACCGATTAAAAAGCCAAAAGCAAAGTTGCCAAATTCCAAAATGGACTGGTCCCTAAAAAATATAGCTATATTATGAAAAGAATTTATTCTTGAATATTTGGCCTATGTGATCATATATGACAAGGAGTAAAAAAAAAAATAATTTTTTTTTTTTGGTATTCCAAACGAAAAAAGAGAAAAATTCAAAGCATTTTTGCTAATTAAAAAAAATTATTTTTTATGGCTTGTCATGACAATGAGTTTTAATTGCTACGGATTTCTAAGCTGATGTTCATAGCTTTTTATATTAAAATATATGCGATTTTCAAGATTTTTTAAATAAAATTAAAAGTTGCATTTCATTTTTTAATGAAAACAAAGTTTTCAAAAAGCTGGAAAAATTCGAAGTCCCACTTTAAAAAATTTGAAGGTTTTTACAATTTAAAAAATATGAAAAAAGAGCGAAATCCATGCGCACAATAAACAGTATAATGATCAATTAAAGCACTATAGAAATGAAATTTTATATACGAATATCAAAAAAAGCAATTTTTACGTGACCATTCTTATAAAATAATTCTAACAGTACATAAATAAACAATTTTAAATGTATTAAATGAGTTAATGCAAACATGTCCTTACATAATTGGAAATAAATTTCCTTTTGGTTTTCTTGTTTTCCATAGAAAACCTTTATTAAGAATGGGAATTATTGATATCACGATTTATGTTTGAAAATAGACAGTTGCAAATAATTTTAATTACTCTTTATTAAAGTTAAATTTTAATTTCAAAAATTAAACAAAATAAAAGCGAACAAGAATTTATATCTGAATTAAAAAAAAATAATTCAAATGACGCAATTGAATGAGCTAAAAATTGGAATTTAACAGAGAGTGATTAGAAAGTTTGTCTCAGAAATTTGTCTGTCACTTGAATTTAAACACTATAACTTTGATTGAATGCAAGTAATATCAGTAAATCTTATATTACCAATAAAAAATAGCTATAATCTGTAAAATCTCTTCTTTTCCCTTCCCTTCATGGTGGTGCCTTCATGGTTTTAAAACTTAACTTTTAGAAAAAACGGTAAACATAATGAACCATGATTTCCATTGATTTGCTATTAACCTCTACACACTTCGTACTTTGTCAGAGTATTCTACCATATGTTTATTTTTCGAATCTAAGTTAACATATACACAAATTAGGGATTCCAAATTAATATATAATAAAATCTGTAAGAGTTGAAACAAGGAAATCGATTTTTATCCCCTAAATATTAATTTGAGTTAATCTTTTATTATACTTTAGTTTAAATAAGGGTTCTAAAATATATGTTAAAGATTTGTTCCAAAAATATATATTTCTATTTTGTACTTTATCATTATATCTTAGAGCATTACATGTTTAGTTAAAGTTATTCTTCAGTTCTGTAGGTTTTAAAAATATGTTCTAATGAAAACTATAATTTTAAAAACCCTCATTTCCCGTTAACCGTTACTAAAAATATTACCAAATGAATATTTTAAAAACCGCATATTTTTTTTTATTTTCAGAATTATGTTTTTTTTAAAGATTAACATTATCACAGAAATTTTACCAGAATTTTTTCCTTCGTGTAGTTACCAATAAAATATTTTTCCGAGTAAAAAAAATTTATTTTGATCCTACTTTTGAGTTGAAGATCTAAAATTGAGACTGAAAATTTTATACCGTGTAATTTTAAGAATAGGTTCTTCAAGTTTAACAACAACAACAAAAATTTATTCCCTTAAAATTAAAATTTCCCCCCATTTGAACAAAAAAGAATTTCTTAGATGGCTATAAGTACCTTAAGAATTGTTTCATTTTCCCCCTATTTTAATGACTGAAAGATTTAAAAGAAAAGGAAGTGAAATGAGGCAGTATAATGAATGATGTGATATTTCTGTTTATTGCTTGAACAACACAGAATGTCCAAATCCAAATTGTTCGGAAGTTGAAGCCGAATGTAAATATCAGCCAGTTTTCATCAAGTCGATTACAGATTAAGTAAATTAAAGTAATTTTAAGCATTAATAGAAAGTACCAACGCAAAATAAAGTGGTAAAAGAGTAACAACGATTCTCGTTGTAAGTACAAAACTTGTGATTTAGGTTTTAAAAAAATGGATCTGGAATAACTGGTGAAATGTGTAAAGAAAAGAATTTGAAATTTAAAAACAGTGAATAGAAGCAATTGAATTATTCAACCTATTTAAGAAAATAGTTGAATAGAAATTGAAAAATATTGTATGTTAGGGATCATAAAATCAGTAGCAACTGCAACTGCTGGCACTAATGCAGACTGGTACTAATGAAGATAATCCTCTGAGAAACACTAGTGAAGTCTAAATTATCGACAATTTTATCAATTTTCTAAATAATGTGTTAGAGCTAAATAGCTACTGCAACTGCTGGGACTAATGCAGACTGGTACTAATGAAGATAATTCTCGACAATTTTATCAATTTTCTAAATAATTTGTTTGTCTCAAAAAATTAATCCCGGCCATTAACCCATCACAATTTTTGACTTTGCGATCGAGTAATCGTATATTAAATTGAAAAAGTTACATTTGAAATGGTGCGATTTAAATATGCTAATTTACTAGTTCAGAAAATATAATTAAAATTATCTAAATACATAATCGTTTTAAATAGACATGAGAATTTATTTTTTGGCGATCAAAATATGGGATTTTTGTCATCCTTAAAATATGACTGTTATTATAAAGTTGGTAAAAGTGATCTAGATTTCAACCACATTCCTGTTTTTGTGCTTCACTTTGGCTTGAAAACTAATCGTATGATTCGATAAAACTTTGCTTGCAACTATAAGATAACTATACTAACTATAAGACTACTAACTATAAGACTACTAACTATAAGATACTACTAACTATAAGATACTATTCAAAATAATCTATCACAAATATAATTTAAAATAATTAATACTTACTTTTATTATTTAATTTTAATTTGATAAAAGAATTCTGAGCAATAAATTTTTGCTAGTTCTTTATATTCTGAAGTAAGATTTCATAAAAGTCCGGAGAAAAAAAATTTCGAGTTGTGGAATTATATTATCAGAAGTAAAATAAAGCAGCTAACACTTTATTAAACAACTATTTTATCTTAAGCAGAAATAGTTTTCGATAATTTATAGTAAAACTTATTAACTAAAACCATAACATGTCCGAATTTTAATTCTAGTAAATTAAACAAAAAGGAAAAAATCATTTTATTTCTTTATGATTGTATGACTTTGCACGTTTAGAATGAGCCTATAGTTTTTTAACATATATTAATTATAAATATTAAACTCTATTGTATTCAAGAAAACACCAAACAAATGCATAAGTAGTTTAATTTTAAAAATAGTTATATGTATTGTAAGGAAAGAATATTATTTATTTTTGAATATCATTAAACCATTAGATGACTTTATTTTCGTTTTCTTTCATATTTTATGACATAAATATTTAATGAAATACTTTGGCTTACTACTTAAAGTCACCTTTCGTATCTTCATCTTTGGTCAACAAATTCTTTTATTTACATCAGTTAGTCTTTAACAACTTTTTTTCTACTTCAAAAAATAACCTTCACACACGAAATCCAAAAGCAGAATGTATACTTAATAATGATTCTTACTTATTGTTCAAATTATCTTTCAACAATGGATACTTTTATATCTAATATTATTTCTTTCTTTCAACTGTAATTGTTTAACTACATCTATTAACATTGTTGAAACATTGGGGTACACAAAAAAAATTAAAAACCAACTCAATAGTCATTGTTAGTGAGTGATATTATTTAATTTTTAGAAAAACGGAATACATAATGAAAAATGATTTCCATAGATTCGCTATTTAATATTTCCATAGATTAGCTCTACACAATTAGCACTTTATCAGGAGGTTCTTCTCGATATATATTTTCAGATTCTTAGAAAAAATATAACTATATCTATTTAACTACATCTGTTGAAAGAGTTGTGTACACAAAAAGATAATTAAAAAAATACCTTAATAGCCATTGATAGAAAGTGAACTTATTTAATTTTTAGAAAGCATAAAGAATCAGAATTTGCATAGTTTTTCTATTTAATTCTATACAATTAGTACTTTATCAGAGTTTTTCACGAAATCCACCTTAAATATAGATTTTTAAAATCCATGTTAAAGATTAATACCATTTACAGAATCCATAATAATTTAGAAAATGTTCTATAAAATTTTTAAAAAAAGGCAATCGTTTTATTTTATTCTCTAAATATTAATTTGAAAAATTATTTTGTTTTACTTTAGGTAGGGTTTTTTAAAATAAATATTTATACTATAATATGTATTCTCCTCAGTAATAAAGAAATTGGAAAAGTTAGTAAACGGATTGCCCAAGACCAAACTAAAGGAAAACAGGGCACTAGGGGACATGTACTATCAGAATTGGCGAAATCAGAATAGTTTAATTAGTTTCTACTTACCAATTTTTTTTTCAAGAAATACAAATAATTTTCATTTAAAAAATTCAAATAAATACAGTCACTGCAACTTCTGAGTTAAAAGTACTAAAATTGAAGGGATATTAAAACATTTAAAATTTCCAAAAGTCTTCTGTTGCCTTTGACCAGTCTCGATTTCCTCCAGTCATCAAACATATTTGCATTGCATGTCATGTAGTTGATTGAATAGCGATAGCATTTTAGGGAATATTTTGTGTATTTAACTCGTCAGTTTATGAAGAAATATAAAATGTACATCTGTTGTGAAGCTATTTTATTCCTAACAAAAGATATTTTTGTCACATGATTATTCTTTTTCTTTTTATGGAACACATTTTTCTCAATGAATTTTTATCAGTCTTACATCTCAGGAATACCAGATCTATAATCCTAAGTAACCATAACAGATTATTGGGACCAGAAATGCAGTTTTAGTCACGAAACCGTAACAAAACCATAATAACCATCATAAATCATAACAAATGATTAAAATTGTACAATATTAGCCAAATAGAAACAGAAAATTTCAAATAATTTGAATTTATTATTAACTTCATCAATTTCGACAAACAAATTCCGAAACTCTTGAAAGCAAAATTTTCTCCTTCTGGAGCAAAAGAAGAAATATTCTGTTTCTTAGATGGTTTCTAACTAAAGAAATTCTTAATCGTTCGTAATCACGTATTTTATACTTATTGTGAGATTAAAAAAAATGGATGTGAAGTTAGACTGTATAATGAAAAAAGTGGCGATGAAATAGTAATAATGGTTTGATTTTAATACAGGACTATTCATAACTGTGTCAGATATTTCAAAACGCTAAATTTGGAAATAAAAAACTGAGTTTTATAAAGCAGAAACGAGTCTTGCTGTTACTGCTGAAACAGTTACGGTTTTATTTAAAGTTGCCAGTTTTGATGGTAATGTTTTTACTCTATTCTAAAATAAATGAGTGTTAGCATTGATTTATTTTGTAAGGGTACACTAACTTCAAGCATGTTAACTGGTAAATGGCCTTTGTTAAATTGCCATCTAAAATAAGTCTGAATGGTTACCTCTTTTCAAAAGTTGTAGCCGAATGAAATATGAGCAGGTTTTGACTATATCAATTGCTATTTAAGTAAATAAAAATAAATGTCTGACAGGTAAGAAAAGTAACACGTGAAAGAAAAGTGCCAATGCAAGTCGAGTGATAAAAGAGTAAATGGTATATGCTGTGCAAAGACGATCACACAAAAAAAGTTTTCCCGGTTTAAATACAAAACTGGTGAATTGAATAAAAAACATGGCACTTGAACAACGAGTGAATTATGAAAAGAAAAAAAAAAACTTTTATTTCAAAAAATAGTAAAAGAAATATTCGACCTAGATTGGAAAATTGTGAAATGACTTTTAAAAAAAAAATAGTGTGTGGAGTACCTCCGCGCGGAAGAAGTTAAACTTCGCAACCTGCGACGTTAATTGTAGAAGAATCAGCAGTCGTAGAAGGATCACTAGTTCTATTCAACGACTCTTTTTCCTGCTCCGCTCGCTTCCGTGCTCTGTAATAACGGTAATATTGTGCATTTTTCCCTCGTTGACCTCTTGAATCAGTGGAAGTGCTTGTGGTTGCCTCGTCGTCTCGCCATGGATAATGTATTTGTATTAATAATGTATGTGAATTCGTCATAATGTAATTTCAGAAGAGAAAGCATAACAATCGATATTCACAAGAGACGTACCTTGACATAACCTTAAATCCGTCACATTGTCCGTGGGATTGTTTTCACTCATTTTTTACAATTGTTATCCTCTAAATTTGAAAATAAAAAATACTGCCCTATTAAATTATATGTGTATCAAAACAAACTAAAAAAATATTTATAGAAAAACAATACTTTCATGACTTTTATTATTTTTATGCTAGTGAGAACCAAAAGAACATGGAAATGAATGAGGGAAAACTGGATCCTACCACGTGATTTCCCGGCCAATAAAAATGTAGCGTTAAACGTTTAACGCAACCTTGTTGGAAGTCGCATAAGAAGTATAACTTCAAAAATTATATAGATAATCATAAAATCCAAAGCATCTTGTACTAAAAGGAGAATGGAATAATTGTTTGAAAAACATTAGTGAAATCAAAATTGTCGAACCCAAGAAAATGCAGACTTTGGATGAAGTCGTTGGGAGAAAGTATTTGGGAAATTAGTTCAAAATGAAAAGAGTTTTGGATAGATTATAAAATTAGGGCAGAAAATTTAAATGTGTTAACTCTAGAAATGGAAAGAAAGAAACCAATACAATTGACTTTTCATGTAAGGAATTTAAAGAAAAGTACAAAAACTCGCTAAATAGCCCGATTGTCTCAAAAGTACACCAAGAGAAAGATGAAAAGAATGGAATTCACTTTAAAATGATAGGCTTTGAAATTATGTGTTTATAAAAATTAAATTAAAATTTGAATATTATACTTAAATAAATTGTGTTTTTCTATACTTAAAAATAAATATTTTTTCATTATTTCTCTACTTATTATGTTTGCCCCATTAACATTAATTTCCACGACTGACATTTAATTATAAACTTATTACAATCACAGAGTCCGGTGTGGCTTAAAATATAGTGATATGACAACTTGTATATTAAATGAAAAAGACGAAATTTGGTTTTTGAATTTTATGCTAGTTAGAGGAAAGCCTGTTCTGTTTTTAAGATGTTGTAACTGGATTTCTTTATATTGTTAGCAAAGCTTACAACTATTTATTTTAAGTAAAAATATCAAAGTAAAAGATCAAAACGTAACAACCTAGCAGATTTTGCAAAGCATAAATGCTACTCTACGAATTGTTTCATTTTATGTTGCATCTTAATTAAATGTTTTGTGTTTGTGATCAAATATCTTATTATTATTTAAACCATAACATCAAACATATTTTACTAAGTATGAGTTAAAAGTCAAACAAATATGAAACTTAACTTAGTATATTTTCAATATCGTTTTCGAAAAAATAAAACTTTTATATGATTCTATCTAATTTCAAAATTCACAAGTTTGAAAGGTCTAACAAATGTAAATCACTGGAATTTTTTTTTTGGCTTTCCAAAAAAAAATATTTTTAAAAAATCATTGGCCAAAGAAAAATATTATTTCCTTCATTCGGTAAATCAGTTTTATTAAGTAATTAAAATAATATTAAAACGATAGGTAATTATCCTATTTAATTAAAAAAATTATTATGTTGTATAAAACATGTTACATATAAATTATTATTGTTATGTAATTAAAATAGCATAAAAAGAATACCGAGCAATAGCCGTTATAATTTATTAAATAATATCAGTGTTAGGAATATACGGCAATGACCTGCGCATTTCACCTTAGTAATAATCCTATTTAATTAAAAGCTATTTGACAGAGTTGGAGAACTTCAGATTACTCGTACTTTATTAAATTGTCAGAATTAAAAATGGTGGAATTAAAACTATCAAAATTAAATAACTCACATATCTTCATCAAGATTTAACATTTTAGTATCTTGTGATTTATATTCCTCTTCGCACAACAGCGAGATAAAAAATGGCTTTAATAAACATAAAATTAGTTTTTTTTTTTTAAGTTTTAAAATAACTATTGTTGCTTTTTATCTGTTGCTGTCAGAAAAGTCAACGCAACAATACCAGATGTGGAAACAAATAATTTCTTTATTTTTAAATACATTTAATGTGACACTCATATCAGACATCAACATATTTTTGCTAATAAAATAAACCGAAGAAAAAAATCAAACAAACTAGAATAGCTTTGATTAATTTTTTGTTTCTTGATATTTTCAATGCATATATAATATGTTAAAAAAATGATTTGATTATTTTTAGTTTTTTTTTAAATACAATTTATAAGAAGTGAGATTCTCAACGGCCCCCTGAGTGCATGGAGCCCTCGGGCACTGCCAGGTGGCGCTCATGCGTTAAGACGGTACCGGTCCCCTTACTTGTTTATAACTAATTTCTTTGGAATAGTAGTATAGTAAAATATAATCTCCAACCGAGTTTGAAAATTATAATTACCATGATCCCAATAGTGTCCTGTTACCAAAATAGAGCATCATTGGTGTCACTAATAGTGTGGCGAAATTTTAAGTACATTTTCTTGTACTTAATTAATTTTGCAATTTAGTTCATAGCTTATTTTTTTATTTCAATTCGTTCCTTCAACCAAAATTAATTAAGCGTAAGTTACGTCAATTTGCCAATGTTTACTCTCTCTCAAGTAATTTAGTAACATTTCTCCATTAATTTTGCTTTTTAGCTTATCATTTTGCTTCAAGTAACTATTATCAATATTATTTATTACTGGAGTAAATTATAATATTGCTGTTTTTTCATGCTTTCCCTCAGAGAATTAGCACTATTTCTGCATTAATTCTGTTTCACAGTACAAAACTTACTGAGCGTAATGACACGGTTCCCAGTAGAACTCCGAAGTCAAACATCACTGGCTGCGATCAGTAAGCAGGTAGGGGATCACTTTAATCATTCTGCGTAGGAACCGAGGGTGCCCGTAATCGGTCCTCGTTAAACTGTTCTACCGTAAAGTGCTCGCGCAATGTGCGCAGGTTGTCGGATTACCAAAGCAGGAGAGCCAATCCCTCGGCAGAGGATCAAAATTGTGATGGAATGTATTCAGATCATCCTCAGGGATGTTTCCCAGGCCAATAGCCCATTGTGACGTAATTAAAGTACCTACTTACCTACCTACAAAACTTATTTTTTTACTTCAATACAGGCTATTTTAAATTATTTAATTTTATAGTAACACGTTTTAAAAGCATATCTATAAGCAAAATAAACACGTTCTATTTTGATGACGCAGCACGCCTATGCAACTACGATCACGTTGATCATTCTAATCTGGCCTAACGAATTAAAAAAATATTAAGTATTACAGAACGCACATTACAACACTTTTTTTTATTAGAGCTGTAAGCTAACAGACATCACTTATGCTATTTTTAATATGTTTGACTAAACTAAATCCCCTGTAATTTATTTTAAAACAACGGCTACCTCTGAGCCAATCAAATGCTCCATTTTTTTAAATGTCTCTGAAAATCTGATTAAAAAAATCAAAAATCGGGTTTCTTACTTATATATATATATATATATATATATATATATATATATATATATATATATATATATATATATATATATATACACAAATAAAAGCAAAATACAAAATTTTGAGCGAAATCGGTTTAATAGCTCCCGGAAAATTGAATTTTGAAAAAAGTCGTATATTTAATATTCGATTTCTCAGAAACTATTCAACCGATGCTCTGAATAAGGGTGGTCCATTTTTTTACGCACTGTATTTATTTAGCTTCATGTTAAATGTCCTATTTTTTAGAGTTTACGGTAAACCCGCTAAACTGATACAAGGACAGACGCGTAAATTCTTTGTTTTAAATTATTTAGCTAGTAATTATGAATAATTTAAGTAATTATTAATAATTTAAGTAATTATTAATAATTTAAGTAGTTATTAATAAAGTTTGTAATTATTACTAAAGTTGGTAATTATTAGTTATTGGTATAAATATGCATACATAGAATATGAGTGATTTGCTATCTTGCATTTCTAATCAATCAAAAATTTGCTTAATCGCACGTTTTTCTGGAATATTTATCTTTCGTTTCTTTTGTTATATTATCACAAATAAAATCAACATTAATAATTTCGCAACGTATTTTGATGACATGGCAGAATTCATATTTTAAAAGGTATATGAAACCACGTTTTTTTTTTTTTTTATATTGATACTTTAGAAGTTGTAAGAGCATGTTTCTATAAATTTAAAAACGGAAACTCAACAATAACTGATAATTAAATTTGCAGTTTTCGATTAAACGCTGGGTAAATTCTGAATACCATATTTTAAATTAAACTATATGTATAAATATATATATAGTCAATCTTTTTGGGGAGTGGAAGTTCTAACTCATATTATTCTATATCTAATAGCATGAAGCAGCACCAGAATATGCAACAAATAATTTTTAAAAAAAGTAAAGGCTGTACATTAGGTGCTAGGAATGCATAGCATTGTAATATTAGGGAAATAATCCATTTTGGAATGTGGATAAAAACCTATTACTACCATACCTATGTTAGACACCTATAATAGGCATAAAAAGTTTCTCATCACCACAATACTTTTAACGCAAACATCAGTAGTATTTAATGTCAACGTTTGTAATAATTTGGCGATTTTCTACGTCCATCAAAAGAAGTACCGATAGTAGTTCATTCGCTAAAAATGATTATAAAAATATTAATCTCCCTATTAATAATTTTAAAGAATTAAAATTAATAAATTTTTGCAATAGAAATTGAAATAAAAATAATCGTTTTATTAGGAATCAAAACTAATCGAGAAAAGATTATATCTCGTTCACCAGGAGTTGGTGAGGGAATTATATTATCGACGATGTCAACCTTCATTTATCAAAGGGTACCTCCAGTTAGAAATTAAGTTAACATGTCTTATATACTAGTGAATTAGTATTTAATATTTATAGTGGTAGTTACACCACTATACTTGACTCTGCCTTCATCACGTTTTACGCGACGATGCCATTTCGTTATTTTGGGGAGAAGGTGGTGAGCAATCCTGAACAAGGTTGCTATTTGGCGATCGTATGGCGAAAATATTTACTTCGCAAACTTTATCCGCATTTTTTAAACATTAAATTATTTAATAAATTGGATGATATCTCGCTGCATTTTTTATAGTATTTCTCTCTTTTGAGTGAATAGTTTGTCCTTTTTGAGACATTTTGCAGGGAAAACAACAGTTTTAAAATATATTTAATTAGCTGGAGAAACGAAGGATATAATAGCAGATGATAAAACGAAGTGACTGAAAAAGAATTAACTATTTGTGTTTGGTGCGCATTAAGGGTTGTCTCAATTTCAAGAGCGGAGATGTTTCTCTTCTTACTCCCCCGCTGAAATGAACTCTGAGTTCGAGGAGGTGAAGTCAAGTGCAACTCCTGGTAAACGAACTATATTCGTAAATGAGAATCGTAAAAATTTGGCATTTTGTTATTGTCGCCAATGATGCTCAATTACTTTTGGTAATAAGTACAAATTGAAATAAGAAAAAAATTATGCTCTTAAAAGGTAAATTAATGGAGTAAAGGTACTTATTCATCAGGATAAACCAGAAAAATTCACCTTATTATTGAAGCCAATGGTTCTTAATTAATTTTAGTAATAGGTATCAATGGTTTTATGTTAATTGGTGCTTTTAATAGAAACTAAATATCCTAATATTCGTACTAAAATATCTGCTATTTGTGCCGTTGAAAGTGGTTTTTATGGCACATCATAAAAGATATGTTCCAAAAAAAAAAATTTTGATTGTGGTACTTATTAATTATAGAGAGTTGACCTCGAAAAAAAAACATTATGCCATGCCAAACGATATAGGGTGTAATTAATCGTTATTTTGATGAGAAGAAGTTCGAGTGTTTTATTTAATTTGATAACATGTTTTATTTAATTTAATAACATAAAGCCACAGGGAAGGGCAATAGATGATAACGGGGGGGGGGATTGGAATTCATTTAGCTTAATTAAATGTATCGGTATGTGTTTTTTAGTTTAGAGCACAATTTCGAAGAGTTTATTGATACCAATTTATCGATTATTCACTTCTTTATATATGCATAATAAATGGATATTCAGATAATAATAAATAATCATCTTTACTTTCACTTCTTAGTTTTTTATTGTTAATTGTAATAAATGAATTTCATGAAAATATTGTTAGAATCGTAATCTTAATGTACGATTGATAGGCAGGTCGCACTAGTGCTGCACGAAGGGCTATTTCATTTATTCCATTACCATCGTTGAACAGCCGACCCAATTTTGGGTTTACGACTACTAATGTTCAATTCCGTACCTTTGTAATTTTGAACACAATCTAGAAGACGAGGGAACTCCTGAATCAAGTATTGGGAGGCATTTGCTTTCACGGAGGACTCTTTGATGGAACTAACTACATTTACTTTACATGGAGAAGAAAACCATGAAAACCTCCCATGAGGGGGCGAGTCCCTCCCAAGGTTTAGAGTCCCCTTGCCCGAAGGCAAGGGGACTCTAACCCCTGATCCGTCTACCACTGATGATGTCACTACGTCAGTAGCGTGGGTCGGTGCAAACCGGAAGCGAATTCGCATCGACCAGTTATAGCTGGGATTCGATTCCAGTTAGCTCATCGAAAAAGCGAATGCTCTATCCCCTGAGCCACCACGGATCACAATGGGCTATTGACGACTGTCTGGGAAACATCCTCGAGGATGATCCAATGACGTACCATCACAATTTTGCTCCTTTGCAGAGGGGATAGCTCCTCCACTTTGGTAACACGACGATCTGCGAGTGAAGTCAAGCACTTTACGGTAGAACAGTTTAACGAGGACCGATACCGCGCACCCTCGGTCCCTACGAAGGCTGATCAAAGTGGTTACCCACCCGCTTACTGATCGGTAGCCAGTGATACTTGACTTCGGTGTTCTACTGGGAACCGTGTCTTTACAATCTGTGCACTGCAGGACAGTGTATGATAGATTGTGGCAGAAAATAATTGTTTACTTGATAATTAATGTAACTTTTTTTTTTGCAATCTTGAGTATTTATGAACCAGCGTATTTAGAACAAGTTATATAAAATAAAAAAAATAAAGTCAATTTCTAGTAAGGTCAACAGAGAAAATTTTTATTTTAGTTACTTTTTGTTAAATAATTGCAAATTAATATAAATATGTATATACATATGACAGAAACACAATATTAAGTGGGAAAATAGATAGCGAATTTCCTTGCAATTTTCCTTTTTCTTTTCTATGCTTGGTGTTGGACTATTATTTTTTTATTTTATTATCATTGTTTGTTACTATTTTCTTCGCTTTCTATTTTTTGAAGTGAAACTTCTAATGCGGCTTCCAACAAGGTTGCGTTAAACGTTTAACGCTCCCATGGCAACGAGCGGCCTGTGATCCTTGGAGGAGATTTTAATGTGAATTTCTCGTTACCTGAAACATTATTAACCTTCCTTAAAGACAAATTTTGATTGGAAATGAAAAATGGTAGGAACGATCCAACAGGGGTAACTACCATTGATGCAGTTTTTGCAAGAAATATTGAAAAAATAGAACTCAAACATTTCCTATCTTACCTTAGTTATCATAATCCCATTGTAAATGATTTGGATATTTCTCCACTCGAAAATGATAATTAAAAGATGCGATCAATTGTGGATTGTAAGCAATGTTAATAAAGTTTGTCTTAAAGAAACAATATGATTTCACTGAAAATCAATTTCTACCCCTTCCTATTTTCATTTCCACATTACGAAGTTTCACTTCTTCCGCGCGGAGGGACTCCACGCACTACTTTTTTTCTTTCGTTTCTAATTCATGAAACTAATGGTGGTCTATAATTTCTCATTTTATCTATCTCTTGCAATTCCATTATATCATGCTAAATATCTTATATATAAGAAATTTTTGCCTCCCATATGAAACTAAAATTAATTAATTAAATTTAATTAATGAATTAATATTTAAAAAAAAATTATTTTATTAACATCAAGTACCATCATCTACCAGTTTAAAAAATGTATTTGAACTCGAATTGGTGAATAAAAAGTACTCTATTAACGATTGAAAACTTTAAGATATATAAATACATATAGGAAAAGTGTGGAGTAATAGTAGGAATTAAAGAAGAAAAAATTATTTAAAATTGTAATTTTGATGTATGATTACAATCAATCGACTATCAGTAATTAATGTAATTTGTTGCAACTTTGAATATGCTTAGAAAACGTGTTGTTTAGCAAAGGAATTTATGATATGTAAATAAAACATGGAGATACTACATGTAAAATGCTTGAAAAATTATTAACGTCCATAAGACGTTTTGTTTTCCTAAAATTCAAATTTCAAATGCAAATGTTTCATCTAGAGCAGAGGTCGCCAAAGTGGTCTATATAGACCCCCAGGGGTCTATTTAACAAAAGTGGGGGTCGATCTGAGCCAGGGGGTCGATTCGAATCGGAAGGGTCGATTGCTGGTCGAAGAAAAAGCAGTTCTTAATACGTAAATCCCAAATATCTAATTGAGTATGTAAAATTTGTGAATTTTTTTTATAATTGACTTAATATCAGTTTCTTTATCGAACATAAATTAATAAACGCATCATCAAAAACGTGGACATCAACCTGCAAGAGGAGTTTGCTGAATTATTATCGGATCTTGAAGCAAAGACGTTTTCTAAAAATTTAACAATAAGTAAATTTTGAACGAATATAAATATGATGCAAAAATATGTAGAACTTTATGAAATAGCTCAGCCTTTTTATGCTAGCTTTTCCAAGTTCCTATATGGTTGAAACCGGTTTCAGTGACGTAAATTCAATCTTAACTAAGTACAGAAATAAATTAAATGTGGAGTTACGAGGGGGTATAAAATTAAAATTGACCAATTTTGAACTCAATATAGCGAGCCTTGCAAAATAACACCAGGCACACTCATCTCATTGGTTAAGAAGCAATAAATCTGTAGTTACTTTACTTATTATTTCTACTTATTTATAATTACTTATTATTTAATAAATATTAAGGTATTTAAATTTCAATATTAATATAATTTTCATTAAACTATTGTTACACAACGTACTATTACTTTAATAAATGTTTAAATCATAAAATAAATGTATAAACACAGTATCTAATAGAGTTTTATCTGAATTAAATGTAGAATGGGGGTCGATGGAGATTTCGAAAAGTTATATAGGGGTCGAAGATGAAAAAAGTTGGGCGACCCATGATCTAGAGCCTAAGAAAATGCATGCAACATTTTATCATCTTTTCTTTTAAGTAACAGTTGATGCTTGGTAATATTTATAAAAGATTCGTTTTAAATATTTGCATGCATTTTGCAGATAATAATTTTTTTTTTATTCCCGCATAAACTCTCAAATATTGTCTACGTAGTAATACGCATTTTTTACGTGATTCAGATTTTTTTTGTGAGGCTGTACTAACAAAAACAATATCTGACCTATTGAAATGTCAGATAATGCATTTTTGTTTTTAAGATTCTAATCATATTCTAGATAACAAGATGGTAGAAGGAAAAAAAACAGAAAAGATTTGAATTACATAACTTATCAAAAAATGTGTATAAATTGACGAGAAAAAGCTTCAGAATGTTTAATCATAACTCGTTTACAACTATTATTTGATGAAAAGCAACAGACAAGTTAAACTATTATTAAAACTAGGAAAATCCATAGATCAGTGGTTTGCTTTGAAGTTAAATAAAGTAAGTATAAAAATAATATGAACAGTTATCAAAATATATTGCGCCCTGAAGTTTCATTATTTTTTATATAAATATATTTGATTGTTTTGATAGTTAAAAAGTTTAAGGTTATTTTTGAATGATTTTAAAAAATAAACTGAATTTATTCGGTATCTGTAATAATTAAAGCAGGATCGTCTCTCTTCTTTGTGTTATTCTTATTCACTGTCTGTGCTGGTGCTTTATTTTTTTTTTTAATTATAAAATACGACGTTTCCTTTTTAGTTATCTAAAAATTGATTCGTAATTCAGTAAAAAATTTGAATAAAACATTTTATTGAATAAAAAAGCATTTTATTCAACGAATATTGAGTTTTATAAAAGCATGCTTTTGATAGAAAATTGATTTTACATCAGATTGGGCTTATATTTAATGTGATTATATTTTATTTTTTGGTTTGTTTTTTCAATAATTGATAAATTTCAATAATATACATATGTTGGTATAGATTTGGAATAGTATATTTATCAATTTCTTCAATAGATATTTTATAATTATTAATACGAATACGTAGTCAACAGTTTTAATTATATTTTTTTTAATTACCTGTCCACTGGTGTTTCGCAGAACTATTTTAGCAACTATTTAATCAGATTTTAACATTTTTAAAATTCTTATTCTTTTCGCTACCACGTATATTATTTTTTCATTAATAAACTAATCAATTTTTTTATTACTTTAATTTCGGTTTTTCCCTTAATGTTAAATTCTTTTTTAACTTATTGTAAAGTTTTCATTAAAAGAAGTTTAGAATTATTGTCAGCTAGCTGAGAACAAAATCATGTGAAGAAATTAAAAACATTCTGTTGTTTAAAGTTATTCGATACGAAACAGCTGACTATTTACTAAGCATACTATTTTTTCGAAAAATGGAGATAAATTACTGATTGTCCTTTTCTTTATTATTTCGTTATATTCACAGTATAAAGATATCAAACATAAAAAAATGTCAAATACGTAGCCAAAGTATTTAAGCGTCTTAAAATATCTCAGTATCTTAAATTTCGTCGCAACATCATAACTATAAAATTGAATTTTTAAATACCTGACCGCTTGTGATTCACAGAACTATTTAACTAATTAGTTCATTATATTTTTTACTCTTTCTTTACTTTTACTTTTTCCCATAATATAGCAAACTATTTTGTTTAATTTTCATTGGTGCTTAAAGGTTTTCTTTACATTTACTCTCGTCGTAATTAATTGTTAAGTTTTTTTTATTGTTTCAGAACTAGTCTGTTAGCTGATAAGGTTTTAAGAACATTTTCTATGCTAAAATTACTGAGTCCAAAGTCTGACTGATCATAGTTAATAAGTGCACCCTTCTCTCTAATGTTGAACAAGCAAATTATTTAATAATTTACTTAATTGTTTCTTATTTATTCTGTTTGTGAAAAGTAAATACATTTTAGTGCAACTCCAAAAAAACCACAACTGTTTGCTTTGTTTTTTAAATGAACAAATTCGAACCGCTATTTTATTTTGATGTTTAAACATATATATTATATACTTAATGTTAAGAAAGCCGCTCTTCTAAAAAACGATGCTGAAAAAATTTGCTTTTGTTAAAATTATTTTCCAACTTTAATACTAAAAATTGAAATTTGTAAAAAGATTCCAAAGCCGTGTAAATTTTAGAATCATTTGATTTGAAAAATGTAATAAAGAACACGTAAATTATTTTGATTAAAAAAAAGTAAGCCGCTGGAAGGTAAAGATACTTTTTACAAAAAACTGTGAAAACCAATTTTTCCTATATTTCGTCATACGAGGATAAGATTACATTGTTCCAAGGAACATACTCAATCATTTCGCTATTTCCAGAATTGAAATCTGATTGCCGAAATAAATTATTCCATGAAAGCTAAAACGATAAAAAATATAACAATTATTATTTATATAAGCTTATTCCATTGATTTAATGATAGCGGTATCAAGGTTCAGCATATGCGATGGATGCCCCTTTTACTATTATACTATAAATGTATTAAATCATAGAGCTTCAATAATTTATTTTAAGCAAATCATTTAACACTTTTAAGCAAATAAGGGTATAAAAATAAATTCGATCGAAATACGCCTAAAGTATACCCTAAAGTATATGTCGAACAAACTGTGGAATCCATAAATAAAAAATACGTTTTCAAACAACTTCGAGTAGACAGAAACGCTAACTTGTTTAAAATAGCCGTCCTTGTAACTATTTCATTTTGATTTATGGTGCTGGGGGACATTTTCACATTTGACTTTTGAAATTTCAATTGCAAACGGATTTTTTTTTATGTCCTTCAAAAGTGTTATTAAGGCTTGCAGTAAACAAAAATTGTACTGCATTTATTTTTTTAGAAAGTAGTGACTAATTATTATTTTTTCAATCTCCGAATCTATACCTTTATCTTATGTAAAACTTATTTTAATATCAAAATACGAAATTTAATATATTGTCCTACTTTATGAATTCATTCAAGGAACTGAATCAAAAAGATAAAAACTTCCTTGATTTGAAAAATAATAGATGATAATAAAAATAGACCTATTTTTCGACTTTTATTTCCCTCTTCATTTTCCTTCCTGAAGTTTTTATCATCAATTATACTGTTTTACATTTTTGTCTCGATCGTTATTTTGATAAGAACTTTGCGCTATTTAAAATTAAACATATGTATTTTAATATTTTAACAGGATTCCTGTCGTCTTTAAAGAAATTAAGAGAACCGTAGCATCCATATTGTATCTATGAAGTTATCATCAACTTTAAAATTAAAATTTTGAGACCAAACATTTCGAGTTAATGAAAGTGACCATTTGATCTTATAAGTTTTTGTTCCACAATATCAGTATACTAAGCATCCTACGAACTCCGTTCAAACGGAGGATATAGTATCGGATAACCGTAAGAAGACAGAGAAACTAAAGAAGCGGTATATGGGGATAAATGTAGTTTCTTGTAATTGAAGATCATGTTGTGCGACATTTTATGGTGAATATGCGAAAATAAGGTTCAGAATGTATTTAAACATCTTATTTTTTTTATTTATAACAGCTTTTTTATTTATACAGCTGACCTAATTTTATGGGTTTACGACTACTGATGTTCAACTCCGTAGCCTTGTAATTTTGAACCCAATCCAGAAGAGAAGGGAACTCCTGGTTCGAGCATTGGGAGAAATTTGTCTTCGTGGAGGACTTTTTGATCGAGCTAAAGCGCATTTGCGTTACATGGAGAGGAAGACCACGAGAACCTTCCACGGTTAACCTGGCGGCAAGGGGACTCAAATCCATGATCCGTTTACTACTGAGGATATTTCACGTCAGCACTGTGGTTGGTGCAAGCCGGATGCTGAATTCGTATCGACTGGGATTTGAACCCGGTTTGCCTTAGTGTAAGGCGAATGCCCTATCGCTCTATCCCATCGCGGCTCATTTAAACATCTTCAATCAAATCATCTCTATCCAAAGAAAACCATGTAACTTAAATATCTGACAGAATGAACCCTGGTCAGCTCATTGGAAGGCAAACGCTCTATTACCCTGAGCCATCACGGCTCAGTAGAAGTTTATTGTACATTTCTATATAATCATTACCTATGACTTTTTTTTATTTCATGTTAAAAGCAGGTAAAATAAAAGTAGATATTTTTCACAGAAAATGATATGACGTCACCAATTTGGTATTTTGAGATCTATGAGAAAGTATGAATTTCAAGTTTATAAAGGAAAAATGACCGATTTTTAAAATTATATTGCTATGAAAGAGCTTGAAAAAATTGTTGCGAAGTTAATTCCGCAATTTCACTGCCAAAAACGGTCGGTTGCTGACGATCATTGCCTGTGACGTCATTGTACGTAAAGCATTCTAGCAAGTACCTACTATCAGTGTTGTTTACATCTACACACACACACACACACATCTTTGTCAATACAGGTTTATTATAAATTTAGTGATGGAGCAATTCAGTTAAGTTCATTCCAAAGCAGAATATAAATTTAAGATATGGATCATATTCATTATTCGATCTCATTTAAAATTCTAAAATATTGAGAACATGCAGTTTTTAAAAATGAATAAGCATGAAAAAATCATAGATATTTAGTTAATAATTTTTAATAATTAATAATTTAGTTAATAATTTGTAACAAACCTGACATTTCAAATTATTGAAATTCAGAAAAACTGAATAATTTTAAAAAATATTAAAATTCGATTTGATGTAGACTAAGCACTCAGTTAGCAAACTGAACTAATGAATAAATAAATATTTTCATGAAACTTACTGTTGTAATAAACATGACATAATAAAACAGCATCTAGCTTCATCAACTAAACATAGAACATTCGAAATATCTGCTTATATTTCTTTACCTACAGCTTTTAAAAAAGAGAGCAGATATTGCATCAATTTGCTAAAAGTGGTAATATTTAGTTAGGCAAAAACAATTTTTAGTTCCTTTTCAGCCAGTCTCTTTAAAATTAAGATTAGTAAACTTTGTTTATTTTCGCTTGTTTTTAGCATTTTGTGCACAGGGAGACTTCGGCCGCCAAGGATCGAACTCACGACATCTTCGACATGGGCCCAACGCCTATGCTATCCAGCCAACCAAGCTATCCTGGTCAGGCTATTGCTCTACATATATCAAGGAAACAGATTACTGACTAGTCGATTAAACTATTATTTTATATTTTACAGCTAAAATGAAAATATTACAATTTGTTGCCTTTTTTGCCAAAACAGTTGATGTAAAATATCTAAGTATTAATTTAAGGTCTAATGCGTAGTCTGTTACCTAAGTTGAGCTTTGATGAGTAACGCAAGAATGAAGAAAAAAAATAAATTTCATTAAAGCTATGTGATTTTGAAAAGAAGTTGATTTTGGGTCTTTTTTGAAAAGTCCTCCCACATTGTCAACAAATTTTTTCCTTCATATTTTTTGTATTTATACCACGCTTTAGAGTATAATACACAGATAAATTCAAATAAAAAACAGTCCCGTAGTGGACTGATCGTAAAGACACTGTTCTCAGTTGAACACCGAAGTCAAGCATCACTGGCTGATGTCAGTAAGCAACGGGTGACCATTTTGATCAGCTGCGCTGGAACCGAGGATAGGCGGTATCGGTCCTCGTTAAACTGTTCTACCGTGCTCGACTTCGCGAGCAGGACGTAGGGTCACCATAGCATGAGAGCCATCCCCTCTGCAGAGGATCAAAAGTGCGATGGCATGTCTTCGGATCATCCTCAGTTGTCATCCTCAGGCGATGTTTCCCAGACCATCGCCAATAATCCATTGTGCAGATGTAGTGCGACGTAAATAAGGTACCAACCAAATAGAAACATTTCTAAGTTTAAAAATGTCAAAATTTTGCCTCCGAAGGTATTCGGATACATTACTGTTGCTGTAGTTCATTTACGTCACACTAGAGCTGCACAATGGGCTATCGGCGACCGTCTGGGAAATATTCCTGAGGATGATCCGAAAACAAGTCATCACAAATTTGATCCTCTGCAGAGGGGATGGCACCCCTACTTCGGTAGCCCAACCACCTGGTCACGAAATCGAGCACTTTGAACAGTTTAACGAGGACCCATACCGCTCACCCTCGGTCCCTAAGCAAACTGATCCAAGTGGTCACCCACCCTCACATTGACGACAGCCAGTGATGCTTGACTTCGGTGATCTGCTGGGAGCCGTGTCTTGACGATCAGTCCACTGCGGGACTCGGTTACTTTAAAATTTATGTATATCTAAAAAAATAATATTTTTTAATCGAATAAATTTAAAAGAAAATTGTTTCGGTGATATTTTTCTCATCGTTCCTCTTTTTTTTCTTCAGAATTATGGTACCAGCACTGAAAAAGAGAATAGCCATTGTAGGTGGCGGTTTCTCTGGATGTGGAATCGTAGCAATGCTGAAAGAGGAGGGCGGCATGGAGCCCATCTGCTTTGAGAAATCAGACAGACCAGGTGGCACTTGGAGCTATAGAGAAGAATCCACAGTCGGAGTTCCTTCAATCATGCCAACAACAATCATCAACCACAGCAAAGAGTTCGGAGCGTTGAGCAACTATCCTCCACCCAAAGAATTGCCCAATTATATGAAACACTCTGAGTTTTTACATGAGCTATGCAGCTGAAAAAGGAGTCTTAAATCACATTCAGTACAACTCAGAAGTCGTTGAGGTAAAACGGGCTGCTGATTATGAAGAGACAGGCAGGTGGACCGTGAGCGTAAAAAATACTCTATCAGGTGAGGTCACCTCGGATACTTATGATGCAGTGGCTATTTGTGTGGGGCACATTAATATGGCCCTCATACGAAGGTCAAGACACGTTTAAAGGGAAAATAATCCATTCCCACAGTGTGAAAGGTGTAGCACCATACGAAAAGAAAAATGTAATTGTTGTTGGTATGGGTTGTTCTGGCTTAGATGCTGCAGTTGAAATCAGTAGCGTGGCAAAACAGGTAAGTGTTAGCTTGATACAATTTGTTTGTGCAACTTAAACGACTCTATTTTCTCATATTTTATCCGTATTTTTTTAAGTCTCGACTTTTTCCTTAGTTATTCACTCTCTACCCCTTAACGATCTGTTAATTTTCAACAACAAAAAAAAACGTTTATAAGATTGCCTATTTTTTATACACGTATTTGAATCACGCTGACATCAAGTTTAAAATAAACTAACTATCTAAATTACCTTAAAAATTATCCTGGTACTGCCTCCTGGTGTGTAAAATGAGAAATGAAATGTTTTCCGGGCAAAAGAAAGGAATTACTTTTATTCTTATTGGCGCGTTACTACTGAACACTCCAGCTCGGAAATATCACGAGAGCGAGAAGAACTATTCGCTATAGAACTATTCGAACTGACGTAAACTATTCGCGTTGGCGAAACACCAAAATTCCTAGCAATAATGCTGATGTTGGATGAGACAAAATTTAAATGGTAATTCAGGGTTGCCAACTTTCAATGCTTTTCATAAATATTTATTCTAGTGGTAGCTATGTTTAAGTTTTAATGTATTATTTTTTATTCATTTATACTCATTTTCCACACCACTATAAATAAGTGATTTGAAAGATCAAGTGGAACGCCACTTTGTTCCAGCTCTTTCGTGGTAAGGATTTTAAAATGTTTGCAAATTACCAAAAATTTTGAAAGCTATGGATTTTTTAGCTGTCTACCACTCTATAAAATATTTTTTCAGAAAGCGCAGTAGTTGGCAGGCCTGGTCATTAAGCATTTCGGACGTAATTTAAATTTGAATCAAATGAAATATCGAAAATTAGAATAGACATATTTTGTACTTCATTTTGTCCCGCAGTGGACTGATCGTTAAGACACGGTTCCCAGCAGATGACCGAAGTCAAGCATCACTGGCTACGGTCAGTGTGCGGGTGGGTGACCACTTGGATCAGCCTGCGTAGGGACCGAGGGTGTGCGGTATGGATCTTCGTTAAACTGTTCTACCGTAAAATGCTCGACTTCGAGTGCAGGTCGTCAGGCTACCGAAGTGGGGGTGCCATCCCCTCTGCAGAGGATCGAAATTGTGATGGCATGTCTTCGGATCATCCTCAGGGATGTTTCCCAGACCGTCGCCAATAGGCCATTGTGCTGCTCTAGTGCGACGTAAATGAACAACAACAGCAGCAACTTTACTTTAAAATAAATCTATGCAATATGAATAAAGTCCCAAAATCAGATATACATAAGTTTCGGTTCTATAATCCCTAGGCTCGAGACACCAAACGAGAGGAAGAAAACGGGGAGGTGATGAAGAAAAATTGGAAGCAAGTTGCAACAAGGAAAAAACTGATTTAACTGGAAGGGAACGAGAAACAAGTTTTGAAAAAAACAATGAAACAAATAAAATAAAATAAAATAAATAAAACTGTTTGTGAGAGCAGAGGTGTGAGAACCTCAGAAGTACGATATTGAACTGAAATAGATTCCCAAACATTTTGAAAGAATGAAATATAAAAATTGTCCTTAATTGGAATTTCTTCGAACTATGAATTGTGTTTCCGTTATTAAGATTGCTTAGCCGACCAGGTGGCCGAGTGGTTAGCGTGTCTGACAGCGGAGCCATTGGCCGTGGGTTCGAATCCTGCTCAGGGCATGGATGCTTCTTTCTCTCTGTGTGTTCTATGTCCTTTCTCCTTTGTGTGAATGTGACCCGCCCTATAAACGAGAATGTGGTTGTGTGACGTGGGCGACGCTGCTCCACAGCAGTGGCTTCGCCACAGGTGCCCACTGGGTAACGAGAAGAGAGTAGCAGTTCTTGCATTCCTGTGGCCAATGGGACAAACCCCAAGTGCCGGCTATTTAAAAAAAAAGAAAGATTGCTGAAGAACAATGTTGAAAAGTTTTTATTAGCAATAAGAATATGAACGAAACTAACTATAAGAATTCAAACGAAGGAAACAATGAGAATACTTAGGGCAATAGTCGGCAGTTCAATACACTGATTCGGAAATATCTCTCATGTTCTTTTGATACAAAAATGACCAAGCACTGCCCAATACACCGTCTATTTAATATACCGTCTAATATATACAAAATTGCTCGGACCGGAAATGATGTAAATAGCCAATTTGTCGTACCCTCTTCATAAATCAAAGCCTTCCAGCGATCCTAACGATATCAAATAGTCGATTAATATAGTAAGTTTAACTAATATGGGGCCGTTCAAAAAGTACGTACACAAAAATGGAGAAATTATAAACCCCTCCCCCCCTTCGTACATTACCGTACATAAGGTCGTACTCCCCCCCCCCCTTAGAGTACGTACATTTTATTAGTCTACCCCCTTTTTTCATAAAAATTAAAATAATTATGTTTTAAATAAAATTAAATATTTATTTAAGGAGTGTGTAGGATAAAGTCATATTTAAATTTGGTGTATGTTTATAAAGTACGTACTTTGTATAATACCTCCCCCCCTCCCCATCGTACAAAATCGTACAAAATAGCAAATCCCCTCCCCCCTTCAGGTTGTACGTACTTTTTGAACGGCCCCTATAGTAAAAATTAGGTTTAACACAAACTGGCGACAAAATTAGAATTTGTAAAAAGTAAATAATAACAATTTAATGAAAAAAATGTATGCTTAAATTTAATTTGAAATTTATATGGTAATGCTTAAAAGAAAGATGGTATAAATCATATTTGAATCCTCTACATAACTATAGAGGAAAAAATTAATATTAAGTTCTAAGTTTTATGCAATAAAATGTCTCTAAGATATATTACTTCAGACTAAACTTTTTCCGATTATTTCATATAAACTTATTCCGATATTCTTTTTTAAAGTAATAATTAAGTTTAAAAATTTAATTTAATTAAGTAAAAATTATATTCATTATGTTTGAAAAAGTCGAGCTTATTTACAAAATCGTATGCGAAAAATACATAAATCTGAGTACTCCATAACATAATTATGCACTCACTAGAAATATATACCGCTCTCACAGTCTAAAATTTTATAACGAATCAGAAAAAATAAAAACTTTTTCCAAAAAGTAAATCTCATAAGAATAAAATCAATTCTTCAATACATATTTTTTTCCTTTTAGGTTTATCTAAGTACACGAACTGGAGCACACGTTTTGAGTCGAGTTGGTCCTGATGGCTTACCAATGGATTATGCTTTGGCTCGACGCTATCTCACCATTTTAATTGACTTGCTTCCGACAAATTTATTAAGTTGGCTTGTTGAAACTACCCTCATTGACACGAAGTTTAATTCAAACTTGTACGCAGTTAAACCAAAGTTTCATGTACTTTCTAAAGATCCAGTCTTCAACGACCATCTTGCATCAAAATTACTCTCCGGCTCTATCATTCAAAAACGAGACATATCGAAATTTACCGAGAATGGGGTCCTCTTTGAAGGCGAATCGTCCGTCACCGAAGCCGATGTAGTTATAATGGCTACCGGATACACGTGGAAATTTCCTTTCCTCGAAGACGACATCCGTGCAGATATGGAAAACCAGCTTACTTTGTACAAATGCACATGGTCTCCTAAATTAAAGCACTCCACATTGGCCTTTGTGGGGTTCTTTTTACCGTTTGGTGCATCTTTTCCAATGGGAGAACTGCAGTGTCGGTGGGTGGCTCAAGTGTTTGCAGGGAATCTAAGACTACCTTCGAGAGAGACAATGATGGATGACATCAAGAAAAGGCTCGAAATCAACGAGAAAAGATATGCACCCTGCCGTAAACAAGGTGTTCGCGTCGACTACACGCAGTTTCAATACGAGATTGCTGAGCAAATAGGCGCTAAGCCTAATTTTTACAGAATGTTGTTTACAGATCCGCAGCTCTGGTTCAAATTAATATTTGGTCCTAGTGTTCCCTATCAGTACAGACTACAAGGACCACATCCGTGGGAAGGAGCGAGAGAAGCTATTATGAAATGTGATGAAAGAGTACTGTGGCCATTAAAAAGAAAGGAAGTAGAAAGAGTGGAATCGTCATATGTTCGATATGCAAAGAAATTTCTATATTTCCTGCTTCCCTTTTCGTAAACTTGGCACTTGGGTTTAACTAGTGTTATGCACAATCATGCTTGTGTATTACAATTGTTGAATGGTTATTTGTTCTGTATTGTATCGATGTATGTACAGATCAAATTTCCTTGAAATCGTTCCATTAGTTCTAGAGATAATCGTCTGCAATTCTGTCTCTTAATCGATAATCGACCAAGTCTGTCTCTTAATTTCTTACACCAGTGTATTTAATGCATAGCTCGCGATATTGAAGTATTCTTTATTGCATAAAAAATCTCTAGATGCAATCACAATTTGTATCTTTCTTATTCAACAAGTATTGTAAATCACATGGTATGATCTTTACTGAACGAAATAGTTTCATATTCTCGCTAACATTTTTAATGAAATAGTGTATTTTATGCATAGTTTGCGATATTGAAGTATTCTTTATTGCATAAAAAACTCTAGAAGCAATCACAATTTGTATCTTTCTTATTCAACAAGAATTGTAAATCACACAATATGATCTTTACTGAACGAAATAGTTTCATATTTTCGCTAACATTTTTAATAAAATAGTGTATTTTGCACACAGTTTGCAAAATTGAAGTATTCTTTATTGCATAAAAAACTCTAGAAGCAATCACAATTTGTATCTTTCTTATTCAACAAGTAGGTGTAAATCACATGGTATGATCTTTACTGAACGAAATAGTTTCATATTCTCGTCAACTATTTTAATAAAATAGTTATCTGATAATCTATTAGATGTAAACTAGAGCTTCATATTTTATGTTATTTATACATTTTGATTTTTACTCCAAATTAAACGTGTTACTCCAAATTAAAATTATTTAATCCGGTGATTTTGCTTTCATTTTGGAAATCTTTTTGTAATCTTTTTGTTTGGAAATCTTATTATCTTTTTGTAAATATGGTGTTTCATAACAAATGAAACGAAGCAAAGGATAAATTTACTAATTATTTGACAGGACATAAAGAGCTAATTTTCTTCTTCACGGTTGGAGACAGTTATTAAATTATTAAAGACTTAAATATGATTACGTATTATTAAAGACTTAAATACGATACAAAAAGTTATAAAAAGGAAATTAAATTACCATTCTGAACTGTCCGAATCTTTCTTTCTTAAATTTTTCAGTGGCAAAGTAAAATGATTCATTCTTATGAGATTAGAAAAGAACAGGAATAAAAGAGAACACATAAAGAGAAAAAGAGCCCATGTCAGATCAGCAGATATCGAGCGGTTCTCCAATATCGCTTCACCCGGAACACCCCGCCATGTCCATGTTTCTGTCCATGACATCGTCCATTCCACAAAGCATGCTTTTAAAACTCGTGAAAATGCCATTTCGGTGAAGGTGGTTCGCCAGGCAGACATGGCTTACCGCGAATCTGAATTCCGCAACAGCCTGTCCACGGGGCTTCTCTGAAATATTTTGGCTTAAGTTATTCCTCCAAGTAATTTCTTCAACAGATTTTTGTGAAATGGAAAGAGCTAGAAGTGTTTGGATGTTGAATTATAGTTCGTTCACCAGGAGTTGGCACTTGGCTCCGCCTTCATCACGTGGTTTCCGGCGATACTATTTCGCTATTTTTGGGAGAAAGATGTGAACAAACCTCAACAAGGTTGCTATTTGGTGATAAAAATATTTATTTCGCAATCCTTATGTGCATTTTTTTAACATTAAATATTTCGTAACTTGGATGATATTTCTCTCTTTTGAGTGAATAGTTTGTCCTTTTTGAGACATGTTGCTGCAATATATTTAATTAGATAGAGTTACGAAAGGTATAATAGCAGATGATGAAGTAAAGTAAGTGACTGAAGAAGAATTCACTGTTTGCGTTTGGCGTGTATTAAGGGTTGCCTCAATTTCAAGTGCGGATAAGTTTCTCTCATCGTCCGAGGAGATGGAGCCAAGTGCCAACTCCTGGTGAACGAACTATACTTGAACATACTACACTATACTATACTATACTTTACTATACTATACAGTACTATGCTATACTATACTGTACTATGCTATACTATACTGTACTGTACTGTACTATACTGTACTATCCTATACTATCCTATACTATTCTATACTATACTATACTATACTATACTATACTATACTATACTATACTTTACTATACTATACAGTACTATGCTATACTATACTGTACTATGCTATACTATACTGTACTGTACTGTACTGTACTATCCTATACTATACTATACTATACTATACTATACTATACTATACTATACCTGGTGAACGAACTATACTAAGGCTTCTTGAACACTGTCCAAATCTTTTATGAACATTATGTAAAGGACAAGGCCTTTACTATCTAATTGGGTATTATCATATTTGACTCGAAAACTAAATTTTGTGAATGGATGCAATAAAAAGTTTTACGAGATTTTAGTTAAATAATTTTTGTAACAAGTAGTTTAAAGTAACAAGAATTATTGTGGACTATATAACCGAGCAATCGCACTTGACCTTAAAAAAACATCAGTGTAGTAGCGGGTATCGGGCAAATGTAACGCCCAAACATCAGTAAGTAACGGGCAAACATCAGTATCAGGCAAATGTATACCGGACAATGGCACTTAACTGGGCACTTAACTGGGCACTTAACCGGGCAATGGCACTTCAATTAAGGCAATGGCACTAGTATGACTAGATCTTTGGTAAATGTCCGAAATATATACTAGGTCTAGTAAGTGCCATTGCCCGGTATATCCTACACGGATTTTTTTTAAGGTACAGTGCCACTGCCCGGTATACATTTGCCCGGTATACCCAACACTGATGTTTTTTTAAGGTTCAGTGCCACTGCCTGGTATACATTTGCCCCGTATACCCTATACTGATATTTTTTTAAGGTCAAGTATCATTGCCCGGTATATATTTACCCGATACTCCAAACACTGATGTTTCTTCTAATATATCGTCAGTAAGTATTAAAATATCGAATAAATGTAATTATATCCACGAATAAATTAATATCAAATCGGATGTAATAAATATTTCGGACATTCACCAAAGCAACCATGTGATTGTCAACATTCACCGATTTCGGTCATTCTCAGTAACATGCACATCATTCACATAATAACCTCATCAGGACGTTTATTTCAAACTTCGCCTAAATAGCATCCGGCATTATATAGAATGCCTAGGCAATGTGTGAAATATAAATCATTTCATACGTTGCCGGCTAGTTTCAGGCATCATATATAATGCCGGATTTCAAACTTTGCCGGTAGCATATATACTACTCTGCATACGCCTCCACATAAGAGCCCGACGATCTGGTGACCCGGACGTGACACTTCTGACTCCAGATAGGAAGGTCACCTATAAGGGGATTTAAATATCGACTATGTTAACTTTCATCTATCTAATGGTACCTCACGATAGAATCAAGTTAGAACGTCTTATATATTAGTGAATTGGTATTTAATATTTATAGTGGTAGCTACGCCGCAGAAATTAAGAATAAAAACTTTTCTTTTGAACACATAATCACGACATAACGTTATAAGAATAAATTATACTGTAGACGAATATAATGTGCTTTCGTTTCATAAAGTTAAAAGACATTGCAATAATTTTCGGTGTGTTTTAGTTTCACGATAGAATCAAGTTTGGATGCAAAAATGTTATTATTAATGTACAATAAGCGTTCCAGTAACGTGAAACCTATTCAGTATCGTATTGTATTGTATCGTGTGTTTACATATTTATTTAATTGGTTTTAGAATCTTAAAAACTTTTTTTTTCTCCATAAAATATCATCAATAGCTTAAAGGCTTTTCTATTGTAACTAGTTGAATAAACTTAAAAGATAAAATAAGTTTCATGGAAATGCAAGAAGATTATAAAGAATTCTTTATGACAAATTGAACTGTAAGCTTTCATAGAAAGTCTATTTAAGGTGCTTATTATTTCAAATTTTGTGTACATAATTTAGTATCCATTAATATAGTATATCCATTAAAAATATGACTTAACTTTAAGTCCATAATAGGTTTTATATTTCTGACTAGAAATGCTTCCCTTTTTTTTCTCAAAGCATGAAAAAGCCACTTTATTGTAAAATAACAGATGGGCTGAAAAGTTCGTAGGTTAACATAGAAAAAATTTTTTTGTTGATAAAATTTCATTTTATTATTCAATATAGTTTCTTTCATGGGCGATACAACAATTATGGCGGTTATATAATTTTTCGATACCATTTTTATAGTACTATTTGTCTTTAGCCTCAAAATAGGCCTTAGTTTCGGTGATTACTTCTTCATCGACGCTAAATTTCTTTCCAGCGAGCATTCTCTTGAGGTCTGAGAACAGGAAAAAGTCGCTGAGGACCAGAACTGGAGAATACGGTGGATGCGGAAGTAATTCGAATGCCAATTCATAGAATTTTGCCATCGTTTTCATTGACTTGTGACACGATACATTGTCTTGATGAAACAGCACTTTCTTCAAATGGGGCCGTTTCTCTTCGATTTCGTAGTTCAAACGCTCCAATAACGCTATGTAATAGTCGCTGTTGAAGGTTTTTCCCCTTTCAAGACAGTCAGTGAATATTATACCATGAGCATCCCAAAATACTGATGTCATAACTTGCCAGCTGTCTGTTGCGTCTTTCCACGCTTTGGAGTTGGTTCTTCTCGTGCAGTTCATTCGGCTGACCGTCGATTGGACTCTGGTGTGAAATTATGGAGCCATGTTTCATCCATTGTCACATATCGACGCATAAAGTCGGGTTCATTACGATTAAACAGCTTCAAACACAGCTCAGAATCATCAATTCGTTGCTGTTTTTGATCAATTGTGAGCTCGTGCGGCACCCACTTTGCCTAGAGCTTTCGCAGACCCAAATATTCATTCACGATATGTCCAACACGTTCCCCTGATATCTTTAGAGTCTCAGATATTTTGATCAACTTCCCTTTACGGTAATCTAAAATTATTTTGTGAACTTTTTTGATGTTTTCGTCGGTAACAGCCTCTTTGGGGCGTCCACTGTGTGCATCGTCGTCGGCGCTCATTTCGCCTCGTTTAAACTTAGCAAACCACTTCTCAATGGTTGATTTTCCTAGTACAGAGTCCGAATAATGTTTCTCGAGCCAAGCCTTGGCTTCAAGAAAAATAATTTTAGCTAAAAAGCAATGATTTATAAACACATGAAATTCCTTTTTATCCATTGTTTTTAAATTAACAAAAGTTGCTTCACTAAAAATACTATATCTCTCAAACTAATAGTCCGACAGCTGTCAAATTAATGCACGTGTCTTTCGAAGGTTAGAACTAACAAAAAATCATATGTATTTAATAATAGTAGCCCCATCTATGTGTCAGCCTACGAATTTTTCAGCTCAACTGTGATAAGCTTTTAAAATTCAGATTCAGACGAATGTTCAATACTTGATAATGAATACAATTATTACCCATACCGTTTGATAGTTTGTAATAATAAATTAAATGAGGAATAAATAATGCATCGAATAAAAAAATATGAATTCTCTTTAATGTTTACATTTCGCATGCTGTAGTGGCATTTCAGTTCTTGCTCTACTTTCAAGTTTGCTTACATTTAGATTAAAGCAATATCCAACAATTTTATAATTCAAAATAGGAAAGAATAGTGCATTTGGTAAAATATGTATGGATTATTTCTCACTTTTTATCTTATTATTCAATTATAACGGCTCTTTCTGAAAAATCCCGGATGTAATTACCGTAAAATACGGTAATACTTATTGTAATATTTTCTGTAAAATCACATAACCACTGCAATTCAATAAATATTAATGTAAAAATTACGGTGTGAAATTTTACGGTATAAAATTTTAAAGAAAAAAAAGGATTTTACGGATCTCAGAGTAAAATTTTACGGTATAAGACATTAAAGGTGAAAAAATGGATATTTCGGATTTCAGGTTGTCAAATACAGTGTCAAATACAGCGTCTTTTGCAGTGCAGATTTCTTTTTAACAAAATTCGTGATGCAAATGTAAATGTATTCAGATAGTTTGTATAATAAATCAGAGATTGATATGATAGAGTACGTGATTTTACACAGTAATACTTACTGTGAAATCACATAATCACTGCAAATAAACAAATATTAATGTAAAAATTACGGTGTAAAACTTTACGGTATAAAATTTTAAGGAAAAAAAATGGATTACACGTATTTCAGGGTGCTAGATTTCTTTACAGTGAAATTGCATTATCACTACAAATAAATAAATATTAATGTAAATATTGCGGTGTAAAATTTTAAGGTTTGAAACTTTAAGGAAAAATATGGATTTCAGGGTGCTAGAACCTTTTGCCGTAATTTGATCCGAATTTTTTCACAGTGTAGATTTCTTTTTGACAAATTTCATGATGTAAATGTAGATGAATTCAGATAGTTTGTATAATAAATCAGAGACTGATATGATAGAGGATCCAATCCAAATGCCCAAGAATCCACCGATGTTGCTGAACAACTCCATTGGCTAGAAATATCAATACAAAATTAATCTTACAATGTATTTTATTCATTAAACAAGAACGAGAAAGTTCATGTAGTAGAACAAATATGTAAAAGAACAAAATACATATAATAGAACAAAATTTAAGGATCACAATGGGTACTAATTGAATTCTATGTCATTGAAATGATACCAATTGAATTCTATGGTGGGTAGGTACTTTATTTACGTCACACTAGAGTTGCTCAATTGGCTATTGCCGTCGGTCTGGGGTGCATCCCTGAGGATGATCCTAAGACATGCCATCGCAATTTTGATCCTCTGCAGAGGAGAGGACTTCTCCGCTTTGGTAGCCCGACGACCTGCTGGCGAAGTCGATCACTTTACGGTAGAACAGTTTAACGAGTACCGATAATGCGCACCCTCCGGTCCCTTCGCAGGCTGATCAAAGCGGTCACCCACCCACTTACTGACAGCAGGTAGTGCTTCATGACTTCGGTGTTCTACTGGGAACCGTGTCTTTACGATCAGTCCACCAATTCTTCGGAATTGAATGGATATTAATTAAATGTGGTTCAGATATTGTATTTTTTTCTGTATTTTAAATTTGCATTATGAAAGTTTTGATAAAATATTTTCCTCAGGCGCCAAAATGAAATAATCTGTATACATTATAAACGTACATCTCCAAACTATTCAATAAATTTTATGTTGTTGTTGTTGTTAATTTACGTCGCACTAGAGCTGCACAACGGGGTATTGGCGACGATCAGGGAGACATCCCGGAGGATGATCCGAAGACATGCCATCACAATTTTGATCCTCTGCGGAGGGGATGGCACCCCCGCTTCGCAATAAATTTTATAATACTACTTTTTGCTTGTTTTTTTTTTCTTATTAAAAGGAATTTGATAGTAGGCAAATAAAAGAGCGTTGCCTCAGGAGTTCAAGTAGATCCTCATATAAATAAGAAAGATGTAGCGTTTTCAGACGTAGCGCCCTTGACGTGAAAGGAAAAAGTTTTGCGTTCTTTAAATGTTTTAAATTGCATTTGTTTCAAAATAGTTTTTTTCAGGTAAGCAAACACGATAATTCATTCAATTTTAATAGGAATGAATTAGAAATTTTAAAACAGGCTTGTATTTTAGTCCTTTATACTGCTAAAAAGGGAGACTACTCTTAATGCTGTTAAACTTATGATAATACACTCATTAAAGATAATAGCAACTCCGGCAGATAAAGTTACAGAAACAAAACAAATATAGCTCATTCATTAAGCCCATTTATTAGCCAAAAGATAAAAAACAAAAAAGATGGTAAGATACCATTCATAAAAACTACGATTTTTGCTCACTGGAGCAATTCTAAAAAATACCTCCTTTACAAAAACTAAATAATACATGATTGGTATAATGGTGGAACGCATTTTGTACCTCCCATGTAATGTAATGCAATACAGTCTTTACAACTCCTGGGCATGCTGAGTATCAGAATATTGAGCTGTTCTTGGGGAAGATGACCACACTCAGCAAACAAAGCTCTCCAAAGTTCCGGTACAAGTTCCATCAACGATCTTCAACTCGTCGGTCAAACCTGTCATGTCCCACTCATGCTTCATCGAATTCAAGTCAGGTTTAAATGCTGGCCATTTCATGCGGATGATGCCCTCAGCTTGAAAGGATTCGTTTTGGATGTTTGCAGGGTGAGAACAGGCGTTGACAGCCATAAACACGAATTCGGCGCCTATTGCACCCCTAAACAGACGTACATATTGTTGCAGAACATGAGACCTGTTCTGGAGACCAGTGTAATTCGACCCCAAATTAGTAATCCTGCACCAGCATGACGGTGTCATTCAATGAAATTATATTGATGGTAACTGACATCTGGATTTTTCCACACGAGATTTCAATGCGAATCAGACGGTAGCTAAACCTGTACTCGTAGTAAAAAAAGCACACAAACCTACTGTGACGATGCTACAATTTCATATTTTCTACTTCAAGCATATTGATGGTGACAGTGGCTCCATCAATATGCCTGCAGCGGCCGTGAGTGGAACACATCTCACAGGACATATAGATCAATATTTCCAAAGCATCTGCACGTGAGCCGTAGTGACTCAGGGGATAGTGCATTCGCCAGTGAAGTGAACCGGGTTCGAATCCAAGAAATGGCAGGTCGATAAGAATTCCTCACCCGGCTTGCTTGACCACAGTGCTGACGTAAACTATCCTCAGTGATAGATGGATCATGGGTTAGAGTCCCCTTGGCCTGAGGCTAACCGTGAGATATTCTCGCCGTTCTCCACACCATGTAACGCAAATACGTGTTGGTTCCATAAAAAAGTCCTCCACGAAGGCTAAATTTCTCCCAATACTTGATCCAGGAGTGCTCTTGTCTTCTTGGTAGGGTTCCAAACTACAAGGCTACGGAGTTGACTATTGGTTGACTACCAATGAGTAGTCCTAAACCCAGAAATTGGGTCAACTGTTCGACGACGGTTATAAGTTGGAACCTGTGGATGCTGACGAAACAGGCTGTATGCTGTGCTCAGTCTGCTTGTTTCGGCAGCTATTGTCAAATACCGATCTTCATCGACGTGTCAACCTGTACACCGTAGAGTGTTATGACATTTCCATTATCTTGGAATCGTTGCCAAATCCTAAATATGACAATTTGGGCTATTCCAAGCTCTTTGGATATTTCCATCTAAGTACGTCCATTAAGCCTATAATTCGACCGTGTTAAAAAAAACTTCCCATGCGTCTTCTGTGTCATAACTGTTCGGTTATGGCACTGAGGGCTTACAGAACGTCTGTGAAAAATGTACTTCATCACCATTTCTTACATAACCTTCTCTCGTTCTTCTGGCGTACTGGTGACTTACTGTAATTTGCATATTATTTTTGACGATGTGTATGATGATTGTGGAGGTGAAATGTTTCCTTTTAGAGTTCTATTTACGTGTGATTATGAATTATCCTTAATTTTCGGAAGCGACTGTAATTGAATATTAGCCTCTTGAGTCCCAGTATCCAAATAAATAAGCAACATTCGTTACAATTTTTTCACTTAAAAATATTATTTAAAAAAAAATTTATGTTGGCATGTCTTTGCAAAGCAATAAATAGACTGCAATAAAGGTTATTAGAAAGTTCAGAAATTCAATCCCAGTATCCAAATATATAAACAACATTCGTTAAAATTTTTTCACTTAAAAATATTTTTAAAAAAAATTCTGTTACCATGTCTTAACAAAGCAATAAATAAACTGCAATAAAGATTATTAGAAAGTTCAGAAACTCAAGTTGAGAAGCATTCTGGACAGTTTTATGGCATAAGAATATTTTATTTTACCTGAGTATATTAGAATTAGTTTCATGTACAAAATGTTACGAAATGCGCGATAAAAATATCGAACATAACCTAGAAATTAAAATTTATCATATTTTATCTTATGAGAAAAAAATAACTGAGCAAGGTTTCGTAAGTTTAAATAATTGGTTGTTTTAAAAAAAATAATAAAAAAACTCAATTGTATTTATGAGTTTTCTCTCTTTTCAGTTATATTTTCTAAGTAAAGATCGCATTTTCTTTTTCAAATTAAAGCTCGGAGATGAATGGTTACCAACTGGCGGCCAACGAAGCCTTTTTTTTCTGTTCCGCGAACTAAAATATATTAAGTGCCATTTTTTTGCGGACAATTTTCGTTAAAAAATCGATATAGGCTTAAGATATTTTTCTTTCGTTTAAAAAAACCTAATTTCTTCGTTTCTGTGAAATTTAACATACCAACAATGCAAAAAAATTTATTTCTCAGGTTTTGAATCCAAGAAAATATTTATAACAGAAAATATTTGTAATTCAATACTTCTGTTTTGTACTACTTGATATAAATATCTGACAGTAATATTTAATGTTCCTTCAAACATAAAAGTCGAATATAAAATTTTGATTAAGTTGCGGCCCGCTATTTGACTGGTGTTTTCAATTGCGGCCCCTAGCTTCATGTAAGCTGGAAACCCCTGGTTTAAACTCTGCTTTTCAGAACTCTTTCTTTGTTTTGCAACTGCATTTTATTGTGTGAGAAACTAGGATTATCTGAGGTAATTCCAACGGGTAAATAAGTTCCGTTTTTTAGAAATTGTTGTATTTAAAACAAATTTGACTTACCGGCAGTTTTGGAACAAAGTGGATTATTCTGATCTTAGCATTTCTGAATGACACTCCGAGATACAGAAATTGAGAGCTGTAAATCAAAATCATAATGAATATTGTTTTACTAAACATATTTGGAAAATTAAATGCTACAATGAAACAAGTTATCATTCTAATTATTTATAAAATTTCTTTTAAAAGCAGTCCCAATGTTTTCCCAGGTGTTGTCTGTCGTCAATCTCTCAGGGGCACCATAGTAGGTGGGCCAACGTTGCTCTCACAGTAAGAAGGACAGGTAGTATAGGGGAGTACTTTATTTACGTATGGGCTATTGGCGACGGTCTGGGAAACATCCCTGAGTATGGTGCACTAAGCAAAGCCTGTACCTCATACCAACGAGCTATAACCAGATTACAAAAAAGAACAAGCTACTAGTCCTGATTTTTTCTAACGGCAGGCACTGAACGTATCGTGTTTCCATGGAAGGTGCGGGTAGTGTTGCTCATCTTACGCTGCCTGGTGAACAACTTGTGGCCAAAGTCACGAAGGCGAGCAACATTATCACCGCCACACATACCCCTTCACATGATGGACCAAATTCACACATCAGAGGACAACACACTGAGACAAACATTCATGCCCTGAGCGGGATTCGAACTGCAGCCACTGGCTTTCCAATCAGGCACTTTTATCACTGGTCGTTCCTGAACTGATATCCAACTCAACAAGTCTGTTTTGCAAGCCGTCGATGTCGACTCACATGTCATCTGTCGAATGAACTCTTTGGGTCTGGTTACTATACCTTTACGTTGCATTTATATAATATAGGTATTGGTATTGAAGCGCGCAAACTGGGACTGTTATCAAATTACATCTCGTTGACACCGGTTAAGGAAGGCGCTCTTACACACGCATATCATCGAGTGGATGCTGCCTAAATACGTTGCTCGTACACGTAGGTCATCGAGTGGATGCTGCTTAAATACGTAACTCGCACAAGTAAGTGGATACTGCCTAAATACGTAGCTCGCACACATAGGTCATTGAGTGAATGCCGCTTAAATACGGTTCTCGTACTCGCAGGACATCACATGGATACTGGCTAAATATGGTGTTCGTAATGAAAAGCTTAGCATAAAAAAGAAAAATATTGAACCATACATATTATACAGGACATTGAGTAAAATCACTCTTCACTTTATATAAAAACAAAGTTATTATTCTCATTGAGTGACGCAAATTAATATTTAAGCCCCCTTCAAAAAATGAAAGAAAGCTTTCTCGAAAGAATGCAAATCACAGTGCAAGAAGGAATGCGCAAAAAGCATCAAAACAGGTTTAGTTGGAAGTTGAAACACTAAACTATTTCTGATAACCAACTACGAACTCTTCTCTGTTTTCAAACTAACGATGGCGTTTTTTCCCTAGGTTAAATATTAATGAATAACAATCATTGAATGTGGAAAAAGCTTTAAATATTCATTTATTTACTCTTAAGAAAAATTACACAACAAAGTGAAATGAATTCAAAACAACTTACGTATTATAAAGATCAGGATAAAGTAATTTTCTTTCTTGATATCCGAATTTTAAGTTCTATGAAAATGTTTAAAGAAAGTATTAATCCGCAGCTTATAAAATATAATAAATACATTGGTTACATTTCATAAGCGGTGTTGGACAGTCAACCCATTTTTGGGTTTAGAACTATCAGTGATTTTGAGTCCAACCCAGAAGGAAGGAAATTTCTGGATCAAGCATTGGAGCAAACTAATCTCAGTGGAGCACTTTTTGGCAGAAGTAAGCAACATTTGTTTTATATGGAGGGGAAAACCATGAAATTTGGTAGCCGGTAGACAAAGATATTCTAACTTATGATCCATCTACCAATAATCATATTTTAAGTCAGTATTGCAATCGTTGTGAGCACGAATCAAAATTCGTATTAACCAGTCATCGCTTTGATTCATTAGGAGACGTTTACTTGGTTCTGAGCCACCGCGACTCAACCAATACACGTAAAGGCCTGGTTTCTTAGGACAGGACGCCGTCAGCTGGAAATCAGCGCTAATCTCTGATTGGTCCATTTGTGAGTTTGATAGTGTACGTCATCGAACGCACTCGATGACGTATACTATCAAACTCACAAATGGACCAATCAGAGATTAGCGCTGATTTCCAGCTGACGGCGTCCTGTCCTAAGAAACCAGGCCTTTAGAAGATTCAGATTTTCGATATCAAGGCAACAGACTTATCAATCAAAGATTATTTTCGATGGATGGAGTAGCTCCGATTTTCTAAAAAAAATATTGTATTTCTTTTCAGACACTGTTGCTTCTTCTTCTTCTTGTTTTCCAAGGTTTTGGATTAGGGTAATGTGCGTAGAATAGAGCAGATTATAACAGATCTCGCTTTAAGGTTAGAAGGTTTACACGTAAACCGCAAAACAACCTTTTTTGGGTTTACATTAAAAGGTTTTCGCTGAGTGAAAATAAACCTCATTTTGCTATCTGGGTGAGGATGATCCGAAGACACGTCATCAGAATTTGGATCTTCTGCGGACGAAATGCCATCCCTGCATCGGTAGCCTGATGACCTGCGCGAATTCGAGCACCTTTGAGGTATAATAGTTCCTACACAGTTCCTTCACAGGCTGACCAAAGTGGTCACTCAACCACAGCCAGCGATGCTTGATTTTGGCGACCTCTGCTGGGAAGAGCCACTAAAATTGCCTCCCTAAAGGCCTGGTTTCTTAGGACAGGACGCCGTCAGCTGGAAATCAGCGTTAACCTTTGATTGGTCCATTTGTGAGCTTGATAGTATACGTCATCGAACGCTCATCTTGAACTACAATTGCCGTCCAACTCAACTGCAGTTAGATTACAACGTGACGTTAACCACAGAAGCAATGGCGGACAACATCCAACAGCACATTGAAATCAGCCAAGATTTTGATTTTGATATTAAACATAGCTTCTTCATTAAACATAGCACTCTTCATTTAGCTCAGCTATAATGTGTTTTTTCTTGGACAAAAACATTATTTACTCTCTAAAACACTGGTCGACAATAACAAAATCAATATAAATTCAAAATAAATATTTGTTTACGTTATTAACGCATGCGCAATGAGAGATAATGTCTGCGTTGGACCAACTGCTCACGCTGAGCTAACAAAAAAGTATTTTTTGGCGTCAGCTCTACGTCAACTTTCCGCTGACGCCCAGATAAGGCGCTAGTTCTAAGAAACCAGGCCTTGAGCTAACAAACCAGTATTTTGTTGGCGTCAGCGAGACGTTGACGTCACGCCGACGCCCAGATAAGGCGCTTGTCCTAAGAAACCAGACCTTAAGGCATTTCAATCCTCAATCATGTTACAGTAGACATATACGAATGACGAGATGGATTAAAGAAATGTCTTGTTCTAAATACTTTCGGTAGCAGTTTTAGTCCAAATTCTTAGTCCATAGTATTTAGAGGGAGGTAGTTTTTTTGTTGAAGTAAAGTATTTTTACGGTTTCAGATACATCTTAATTTGGATATGATGTAGGGATATTTATCCCAGAAAAATGAGTAAAATCGTTTAGGAAAAATTGATCTATTATGTAAAAACTTAATTGAAGATGGCCATATTCCAAAATTATAAAAATAAAGCAAATAAGTCCCTTAACCCCTTAACGATCGGTTAATTTTCAAGTAAATGGTCATAAAAGTGCCGATTTTGTCTAATACAAGTATTTGATTAGTGTTGACGTCTAGTTTCAAATAAACTAATTATCTACAATTACCTCAAAAAATATCCTGGTACTGCCATCTGGTGTGAAAAGTGAGAAATATAATGTTTTCCGGGCAAAAGAAATTAATTAGCTTTATTCTCATTGGCGCGTTACTACTAAACACTTTAGCCCGGAAATTTCACGGGAGCAAAAAATAGAGGGTGAAACCTCACCCCGTCATTTTCCCGGGAGCGAAAAGGGGTAAAAAAAAATCATTCTCTTAACATCGAAAATTTCTGTTAAGAAATCGGGTGGGACCGGGAGGCCGGAGCCTCCGTTCCAATCGCCAATAATTTGAAATAAAAAGTAAATGAATTGTTCCTAACTGAGACTTAGGAGCATGGGAAGAGATCCATGGTTGGAGATTTATGGAAAGATAGCATAGCCAAAAATTAAACCAATCACCCATGATCAATATTAAATTTGAAAATAGTTTGGCGAAAGCGAAACGCGAAAAAACAGTGTGAGAATTAGTATCTATTATATATAATTCTCTTACGTGGCTCCCAAATTTTGGCTGTATTTCTTTTCCGCCGGTGGCAATGTTTACTTTGTTTTGAAAACACCAAAGCATTCTGCCTTTTAATGATGTGTTTCTGATCTAATATATATAATTCTCTTACGTGGCTCCCAAATTTTGGCTGAAGTACTTTGTACAACTAAATAAGATTCTTTTCACAACAGTTAAATATTTACTTTATTTTCTTCATTCATAGAGAAAACAGTCGGCAAAGAATTCTGTTAGGTTAAAAAACATTTCGCTAAAAAAATAACGAATTCTAAAAGAAATAAAAATAAACAACTTAAAAAATAAAAATGCTGTTGCCAGCCATAGAATTTTTTGAAAGTTAACTTAGCAACATAAATCGAAATGACATAGAAGCGCAACTAGATCAAAATTATGATACCTGAGTGCTTGACGTAACAAATTCTTCAATTCTAAAAGTGTTGTATCGCCAAATGCCCAAATTAACAATTGTGTTCTTAAAGAAAAAAGTTTTAAATAAACAACCTACTTCTACAACTGCTTCCTGAAGAACTTGGCTCATTGATTAAAAATATTGTTTTAATTTTACAGTACTAACTTTACTTCTACTTTCATTATTGCTATGACCCTCTTTCATTACATTTCACAACTTCATGCTAAATTTGAGGACTTTAAAGTTGTTTTGTGGTTGAATAACGACATTTAGAAATGTGTACATGAAAAAAATAATATTTCGAGGTTAAGAGTTGCCTCAGAAAAATTTGAATTGTTGACATTGAACTTAACAATGGAAACAATCGTTTTTGTGAAAAATTGAATTGCATTGTTGACATCGAAACTGAAAATATTGTGTTTCAACTTAACAATACTACCTTAATTTATACTTTAGAATTGCCTCGGAGAAATTTGAATTGTTAGCAATGACTTAAACAAAAAGTTTTATTTTAATTGACAAATACTATATTATAATTTTAACTTTTTCTATGACTATACTCATTTTCTTACTCTTTTCTTTGTTTTTTATACAGTTTATTTTTTTGTGATAAAATAAAAAACTTATAGTTGTTCTGCTTCTGAACACTGATGAGAACACAAAATGATGGGCTTCATCAACAATCAAAAATATATACATTTATTTTACAAATTCCATATTATTAAGGTGGTGCCCTTCAGAGAATTAAAAATACAAAATTATCTTCATCAAAGCCGATGCTTTACATCCGGCGTTCAGTGGCAGACTACTATTTCATATTGTTTTACAACACATGGCTTTAGCCCTCTGGTGGGAAAGACTTTAAAACAAAACTTACAACAGTTACTTTTCTCAACAACTGAAATTTAGAATACTGTGATCAAGAAAAATATGTGAACTGTTTGCAATTTCAAATTAATATTGAAATGTACAGGTTTTGAATTTTCTACAGTGAAAAGTTTTCGGAACTTCAGTATTCAAAAAAGTATACAAAAACTAGACGTTAAGAACGTATCCACTGAGCGAGCAAAGCGAGCATTGGATTGCGAAGCAATCCGAAATGAACTGTGAAAGCAGTTCCGGGGGTTGGTGAGCGCCAGCGAGCAGGGGGCGAAGCCTCCTAGTAATCATATAATTGAGAGAATTCTTTTGGTACGAAATAAAGAATAACGAGTTATTAATAGATTATTGTCCTCGATTTAGTCGCGACGGTGAATTAATGAGTCTTACATTAGTATTGAAATAAAAAGTTAGCCGTCATATTGATCGATAAGAAAAGAATAAAATATTTTATATTCACTATTTATAAAATGTAATTAGAATTAAAAAAAAAAGGGTATATTGTAATAGAAACTCGATTAAGAATGATTAAAAAAGTTTAAGTTTAAGAAATTAAAGAAAGATTAAAAGCTAGGGAATATGTAATGCCTATTGTGGCATCACAGTACTTATACTAAGTAGGACATTATACTTGAATAAAAAAGTAAAATACTACAAAATAAAAACTCGTTTTTCAAATATACTTAAATAAAAGGAAAATAATAACGCTTCTATGAGTTTAAAAACGAAAATGTAGATTTTAAAATACTTATAAAATTTTATTATTTTTCGATTTTATAGCAAATAATATTCAACAAAAAAAAATCATACCTCTAGTACATTTTGAAAATGCTTGTATTTAAAAGATCGAGTCCTGCAAAAGAAATTTTCTTTATAATACCATTGTTTAAATTATAAACTGAATTACTTTCTTAAAATTACATATAAAGCATTGCATACCCATTAATAGTATCAAGTGCCTATTAAAGTCTGTTAATAAAGTCAAGTGCCTTTTTTTTTACTTACGCAATATTTTTTCTTCGCATTTTGCAATCATTAATACACATTAACATTAATTTACATTTTGCACATTATTATTCAAAAATATAGACTTATTATTACAGTTGTGTTTGTAAAATATCCACTAAATTAAGAAATAAAAATTTAGTTAATTTTCATGAAAAAATACAAATTTTGCTGGATCAAGATTAATACCCATGCGAAAGCTGATTAATGATTGAAAATTCAAGGACAAAATGCTACTTTTATTTAGATTCGCTTAAAAGTAATAGGGGCGAATGATAAACGGGGGAGTTCCGGTTGGCTCAAATACACAACAATTACTAAAAACAAGCACATTATTAGTAAGATCAAGGGAAAAAGTAGATTTCTAGCGACTGACTAGGTTTACGGACGTTTCTTATATACCTATCTCTACGAGCACGCGTCAATTTGACGCATGAACGAATACAAATAATTGTGATTCTTAATTCAATAAATTTAATTTAGTACAGTTTTATCCACCACTATTTCTAAATAATTCGTAGGCTTATATAATTCACCACTTTTTATTTGGAAAATTTACTTAGTAGTTATTTACCGTTTTTAAACTATTTTGGCGTGTCCGGAGCAGTTAGCATCTCTGCACTTAGAAGCTAATGTAATTATGCACTATAAAAAAATGAAAATATGCGATAAATATTATTTATGATATATTCTAGTATTTTATTTTTTAATACTCGATTTAAGCCACTGAAACCTTGAAAATCTGACATCTATTGACGTTTTGCGTTTGTTCTTTCTATTATTGCTAATCAGCAGCAGTTGTTTATCGCTTGTTTCATATGAGATAACGATATCCGATAACGGATCGAATTATTGTCGGCACTATTTATTATTGATGTGACAATTGCATGTTTACTCAAAATTTTGTCTAAATTACGATTTCGTCAAATAGACGCAGATCCGTAGAGATAGGTATACCACAAAGAGAATTTCAATATTTCAACGCTTCTGAAGAAAATAGACTTCAATATATATTTACCTCGATCAATGGTTATAAGTCATTACAAGAGATAAAATAAAAATTCAAACGGGTTTTATAATTTTCTTTACAAAACTCGAAATGCGTCAAAATGACGCATCCTGTAAACCGTAAACCGGTTATTTTAAACAAAATTTGACTAACTCCGGTTAGATTTGGTATTGCAAGAAAGTGACCGCATTGACCAGGTTCGAATGTCCCATCAACTTTTAAAAAAAAATAATTCAATATTTATATAATGGTTTTGAGATTAAAAAAATATATATTAAATGAATGCATTTTTCTTACATGAGGAAAAACTTCTTCATGAAAAATTACTTACACACATGGAGTATTGCTACACTTTTTCAAACAACTATCCCAATTTTCTTTTGTGATTTTTTCACCTGAAAAATACAATAAAAGTTTTTGATGCAACCTAATGAAAATTTTGGTTCTTAAACCCGGCTCACTCGGATTCTAAAGAATTACTGAAAGAATTATTCAAAAAGTTAAGTGAACAAATTTTCCCTCCACTGCACAGTGGGCCAGAGGACCATGATCTTTGGCCAAAAGTAAAAAATTAAATTTCAACTGAAAAATGCGTAGGCAGGCTTAATATCGCCCTAATTAAGTACTCATAATTATTCCAAACATTATAATTTACTTTTTGGACCGACGAGAGTACAATGTAGTGAAAAATATGTTAAAAATTATTTTTTTAAGTATAACTTTTAAATTTATATTTCAGAAATATATATAGGAATTTCACCTTAATGTTGCATTTTTATCAGAATAATTAGTCAGAAATTATAGTGCAATTTTTCAATTTGTTGGATTAGTTAATACTCTTGGCAAACTTATAGTTTATATCTTATCAATTGACATTTTACAATGTTTAAATCACTTTCGAAACTTATCTCCAAAAAGTTCCACGAGGTAATTAGCTAAACCTTTTTTTGCTGTCTTCTTTGATGTTTCTTCTTTCGAAAAAACCTGCCCCATTTTGCCCATATTGCAAAGGTAGACTAAATATACCGAAAAACAAAAATTATGTTTTCGCTTTATTTTGTAATATTACTTCGGAAATATAATTTGCTTTTCATTTTTAATATAAAATTACGAAAATTATTATATTTTCATTGCTCTATTTAATTATTTAAACGTACTATATATATATATATATATATATATATATATATATATATATATATATATATATTATATATATATATATATATATATATATATATATATATATATATATATATATATATATATATATATATATATATATATATATATATATATATATATATATATATATATATATATATATATATATATATATATATATATATATATATATATATATATATATATATATATATATATATATATATATATATATATATATATATATATATATATATATATATATATATATATATATATATATATATATATATATATACAGGGTAACAAAAAATTATAGGGATCACTTTTGTGGTTATCTACCACTAAAGTTTTGAAACCTTTTTACATATATAGCATACTGATCTAAAGCTCTACTATTTGACTTTCAATTGCAATACTATTTCATAAAATCACAAAAATACTTTTGATGAAATTTGACAAAAAGCTAATTGGTCAAGTACAAGCATTTTTAGAACTTCGATGGAGCCACAAGATTATAGAAACCCATTTTAAAAAGAAAGGTATTGCGATTTCACTCAGCCATATCAGTCGCATCAAGAATTTAAAACTTGGATCGATGCAAAATAATGCAAAACCAAAAAGAAGTGGACGGTCAAGTAAATTGAAGAAATCAGATTTGCAGAAGCTTGATAAGATGACATCAAAACCGGATCCTCCAACACAGACAAGCATGGCTAAAGCTCTTAACGGGAGTCAGCAAGTTGTAAGCTATCATCTAAAACAAAAGTTGAAGAAAAAATGCCATAAAAAACCTAAATGTCATCATTTAAGTGAGAGATCGGTGCAGATTAGGAGGCAACGCTTATGGCCTCTCTACAAGCTTCTCTGTAAGGACAGATGGCGAAAGTTGATTATAACTGATGAAGCTTGGATCTATCTATCAGATACCAATGCTAAATCTAAAGTTCAATATCTTAGCCGTGGACAGAACAGGCGAGACTGGACACCATCAACCACGGTGCCTCATGTCAAAGGCGTAATGGTTTGGATGGGCATATCTTCCCATGGTGTGACTAAACCTCGGTTTGTGAAACCTGGGGCCCAAAATAAATTTTGAGTATTCCATACAGAAGATATTAAAGCCCTTTTTTCAGGATGATTACTGCAGATTGTACTCTAATAGTGATGCTGTGTTCCATCAGGACTCTGCCCCATCGCATGCATCTAAGGTCACCCAGAAATTCCTAACAGATCAGCAAGTGAAATTCCTGAGACCAGAACAATGGATTCCAAACAGTCCTGATGCTTCACCATGCGACTATTTCCTATGGGGACATCTGAAAAACAAACTGAATAAGAAAAGATTTTCTACATTGAGAGGCCTTCAAAGAGCTATTAGAGAAGAGGTGAAGAAAATCCCCCAGGAAATCATTTTGCGGGATTTAAAATCATGGCCGAAGCGTTGTAGACAAATCTATTATGCCGGAGGTCGACATATTGAGAAACATCGCTGAATTTATGTAATAAATTTTGGAAATAGAAACATTCAAAAATGATCCCTATAATTTTTTGTTACCCTGTATATATATATTAATATATATAATTTCTTTTTTTCTTTTTTTTGCTCGTTATTTTTTTTTTTTTTTGTTGGTATTTTTAGTGTATTTCAAAATTTCAACTATGAATTCAATTTACCTGCACATGAAAACCCTAAATAAAAAAAAACAAATTTTGAAACAAATTTTATCGAAATACTAATTTTGGCCATGAAAACTTGGATGCTGGCCCACTGTGCGCTGAGAAGAATTAACTAAACTTTAAAATTGGAACCGTGACGGCTCAGGGAGTAGAGGGTTCGCCTTCCAATGAGGTGAACTGGGGTTCGAATCCCAGCGACGGCTGGTCAGTGCGAATTCCACATCCACTTTGTGCCGACCTCAGTGCTGACGTAAGATATCCTCAGTGGTAGACGGATCATGGGTTTGATTCCACTTGCGGTCTGGCTAACCATGATTCGTGTTATTTTTCAATCCAAGTAACGCAAATGCGGGTTAGTTCCATCAAAAGCGCTCTCCACGAAGGCAAATTTCTCCCAATACTTAATCCAAGAGTTTCCTTGTCTTTTGGATTGGGTTCAAATTTGCGAGGCTTCGGAGTTGAACATTACTAGTCTTAAACCCCTAAATATTGGGTTGGCTGTTTAACGACGGTTATAAAATAAAGCTTTAAAATTATTAAAATCTAATATTATTTAAAAGAGAGTGTTGAAATGCTGAGTTGGGTGCAACATTTTGGTCATTTTTTAAATTTATTTTTAAGTTTTAAAAGGTTGGAGAATTTTATTTTTTCCATCAGTTCCCTTGTTGTAAGACGAGCATTTTGGCGCAAAAGTAGTTTCAAACATTCTTCATCGAACTCAGCCAGAACGAAATGCGATGCAGAGTTTTCCCACTTCCATGGTAAAAACGATTAAAAAATGATTAAAAGATCGTTTATAAATGATTAGTGTGATGGTGGAATTAAAAAAAAAATTTTGCAATTTTTTTTCTTCTATTTTTCAACTACGCTTCTGAATTAATTTCGATTTGGATAATCTCGATTTTTCTTATTGATTTAAGATAATCGCGTAATTTTATGTCTGATTATATTTGCATCAGATAATTCTGACGATTTTGCTAGCAAAATGGTAAAAATAAAGCAAGCAGTAAGATCACAAATGTTTTTAAGGTCACAAGTTTTAGATTTCATGATAATTTTTTTTTCTAATGTAGAGATATAAATAAATAATGATCCTTTAACAGTAATATGTAAATAACTATAACATCAATACGTAAATAACCTTATGACTAATCTTCAAAAAAATGCTTGGAGAATTGATACCGTTCAAAAACTTTTCAAACCGCTTCTAAAGAAAATTGTGGAAATTTTTCAGAAGAGTAGAATATCTAACGAAATTTCTCCAAAATATCAATAAAATTGTTTTAGAGAAAGTGTGTGAGCAATAACTCATTTCTCTATTTGTCCAATGTTTTTTTAATTCAAATTTTATTAACTTCACAGTTTTCAAAATATGAATACTGTATCAACAATACGTTTCAAATGTTAAGTAATCACACTTACCTCTCTTACACAATGTCGCCATGTGACTAATACTTATTGAACGCGGCGCACATCCATATTGTTCCATGTGAAGACGGAAGGCGCAAGTTTCTATGCATTCCTAAAAAATGCAAATAAAATATAAATAAAGTTCATATCTTATATAGTGTGAGTTTCGCGAAAGGGGGCTACTTGGAGCAACTCTAAACTTCCTCACAGTTCCCTGTTTTAACGCTGGAATTCATAATTCAATCATAATTTTTACATCAATATGCCATGAAAGCAACAGAACTATTCAGCAAGGGGAAACTACCTTCTACAGCGGAAAATATCTGAATCTTAACAAACAATATTGCTCCATTTGCCATATGACTAATACTTATTGAACGCAGTGCACATCCATATTGTTCCATGTGAAGACGGAAGGTGCAAGTTTCTATGCATTCCTAAAAAAATGCAAATAAAATACAAATTAAGTTCATGTTTTAGATTGGGCTAGTTACGCGATAAGGAGCTCACAACTTGGAGCGTTCAAAATTTCCTTATAATTTGAAATGTAAGCTAATAACATTTGAAACAAAACAGTTCATTTTACGCTGGCATTCTCAATTCAATCATAATTTTTACACAAACTGTTTAAGCAATTACGTCACGAAAGCAACATAACTATTCAAAAAGGGAAAAAATATCCAAAATGGAGAATATTTGAATTTCAACTAACAATTGGCGATTGAAATGGGCTACAGGTGGCGTAGAGTAAATAGAACTCTCTACCTATAGCTAAACTTCCCATACTCTCACCATTAGATTGTGGAGAGTCATAGAAGAAGAAAGTATGTTAGTTTCTGTCTTGATTTTCAACTAGATTAAAATCTTTCAAGTTGAGAAACTATATGGAACTGAAAACTACATTAAACGTAGTTCTAAAATAAGGAAAATTTAAAAAATATTTTTTATAAATTAAATACGAAAAATATTAAGAGAAGGAAAAATATCATAGTACTTTCCTATACAACTGAAAAGAGGAGGAGAGGAAGGGAGAAGGGCCAAAGGCATGGAACCGGTTTTCTACCCAGATGGCGTATTTGAGCATTGCAATCGCCTATATTGTTCAATTCAAGATTTTCCGGAAGTAAGGGGGGGGGTGTACACTGCTTGTCAATTTCTAAGGAATAATTGATTTATGCAAAGTGACGGCCTACCAATTAAAGAAAAACCAAGCGTAGATCTGTATAAAAGGCAGAGCACATAACCTCTTCTTTAATTCGAAAATTCATGTCAGGAATTTGAACAAAATAGTACTATAGGTTGCTGAATTTATTTCTGTAAAATTCAGTGTGGTGTTGCTATACTTAAGTACAAATTTTTAACAAGATATCATTTGAATTCTTACGATCGTGGACGAGATGTCAGACTACTGGAAGCAGGTCAAAATGTCACCACCGTGGCAGCAGTAATCTCAAAAGGCGTCATCTCGTGATTAAAAAGGACCTCTGAAGACGGGAATGCTATGTGATAGCATGCTAGTAGTCGTTGTACCCAAGTCGAAATTCTCGATGGTCCCATCGAAACATTTTGATGGCTTATGTTGATTTCAGTGTGAATATCAATGTACATTTTTATACAATTGAGAAGAGGAGAAGAGGAAAAGGAGGCGTGTCAAGCCATGGAATCAGTCTTCTCCCCAGATGACGTATTCGAGCGTTGCGATCGAGAAAACAGAGTAAGAAAGGGTTAATTTTTCAGTAACTTGAAATTAACAATTTCTCTACTCTGTAGTTTTTCATGGGAGATATCGATATACAATAAAACATAGCATGCATAAAATACTACTATACATAAAACAGGGTACACACTTCAGTACTACAATACAATAAATCATTACTATACAATACAATAAAGGTGGGCCATACCATTATGTCAACGTTTTCTTCTGTACTTCCTATAGGATTAAACAATGTGCAATTTGTATCATAAGGTTGGGGTAAGAGATGTTGCTCCACCTATGAAAAAATAACATCAACATTTTGAAAATAATATTGGTTGCACGGAAGTGAATGACACAGATTTTAACACAGGGTGGAATTCAATTTTACAATAAACACTGGGCCCAAGTCAAATTTTTAGATGGTTTTCTGTTAATAGACCAAGATATTCTTGATGGTAGCCATCACCCCAATGCCGGTATTCGAACTGATTTATGATGGTCCAGCTTGTTTTGATGATTCCTTCCCGTTGAACCATCAGAACTTTCCATCATAGTTTCTTAAAAATCAAATGTTGAAACGGTCATGAGCCACCATCACCCCAGTGTAGGAATTTGGACAGTTTTACGATGGGTCAACAAGAAAAAGCAAGCAAATTGTTTTGATGGTTTATTCCTGAGAACCAACAAGATTTCCCATTAAACCATCATGGAAATGTATAGTTGGAACCATCATGGACCATCACGGATCACCATGAATTGTTGGTTATGAGAATCAAAATTCTCTTGATGATTAAGCATCCTATTGTATTTAAGTAGAAATTTTCATCACGGAATGATGGAAGTTGTTTGGCATATCAAAAACCATGAACGCATAATGGTAAATGTTGGAGAATGATGACCATCAAATGTTGTTGGACCGTTATGAATCGCGCTGAAACCAACATAAACCATCAAGATTGGCATATCAAAAACCATGAACGCATAATGGTATATGTTGGAGAATGATGACCATCAAATGTTGTTGGACCATTATGAATCGCGCTGAAACCAACATAAACCATCAAGATTGGCATATCAAAAACCATGAACGCATAATGGTAAATGTTGGAGAATGATGACCATCAAATGTTGTTGGACCGTTATGAATAGCGCTGAAACCAACATAAACCATCAAGATTGGCATATCAAAAGCCTTGAACGCATAATGGTAAATGTTGGAGAATGCTGACCATCAAATGTTGTTGGACCATTATGAATCGCGCTGAAACCAACATAAACCATCAAGATTGGCATATCAAAAACCATGAACGCATAATGGTAAATGTTGGAGAATGATGACCATCAAATGTTGTTGGACCATTATGAATCGTGCTGAAACCAACATAAACCATCAAGATTTTTTTGATGGGGTCATCAAGAACTTTGACTTGGGGAGTAAAGGAGCAAAATATGTGTTAGGCACCCAGTATGTAACACTCCTATTACAGTAGCACTAAATATGGACAGCATATTAGATTGAGGCACATATTCATATTCATTTGATTTGAGGCGCATATTCATTTGATGTTGGTCCCCTTTAGCATCGATGACAGCCTGCACACGTCTGGGTACACTTTCCACCAGTTTTTGATTGGTGACCATAGGAATTAACTTCCAGACTTCCATCACAGCTGTACTTGCAGTGAGGAGGATCGTTTTGGCTAGCTACGTAATCTGAGCTCTAATTCTTCCCAAAATGTTCTATAGGATTTAGATCAGGGCTAGGAGAAAGCCAGTCTAGTTTTTGAACAGCCATTTCGTCAAATCCCGTCTGTGCAAGCCTCGATGTGTGAACGTAGAAGCTATCCTGCTGCAAAAGAAATAGGCTGAAATGTTGCCATAGAGTTGGGAGTGCAGTTCGTTTTTCCAACCACAGGAACTAACGGACTTAGACCGAACCACAAGAAACACCCCCACACCATTATGCTTCCACCACCTTAAAAACCGGATGTCCGGATACTTTTGTCAGATAGTGTATCATCATTTTCCGTTCTCCTTTTTTGATTGTGACAACCACTTTTGCTAGGAATGAATATTTCTCTTGATATCCCGCTGTTCTTCCTCCCTTTGGTTGATATTCTGTTACTTTAATGCCCATGTTTTCATCCCCAATGAAATCAGAGAAAAGGATAAAAACTCTCTACTACAGCTTGCCTCGGGTCAGTACCATCTATGCAATTCGGATAACTCACTTTAAGGTGTATATTTTGATGGTTAGAGGAGGCATCATTCCTGTTCGAACTTAGTATGCGTAAAAGTAAAATATAAAATATGTGAAATTTTGGTTCCTTTAACCCCTTAACGATCGGTTAATTTTCAAGAAAACGGTCATAAAAGTACCTATTTTTTTGAAAATAGGCACTTAGTTTAAAATAAACTAACTATCTATAATTACCTTAAAAATATTTTGGTACTGCCATCTGGTGAGTAAAAAGCGAAACAAAATGTTTTTTGGGAAAAAGAAATGAATTAGTCTTATTCTTATTGCTTGTCACTACTGAACACTCCAGCCCAGAAATATCTCGGGAGCGAAAAAAAGAGGGCGAAATCTAACCCCGTCGTTTTCACGGGAGCGAAAAGGTAGGGGTTAATCTGCAGGCGTATTATAAGTTTTATGCCAATGGAACAACGACAAACGAGTTAACGAGACAAACCCACGATTAGCACAATAACCATTTAACACCTGGTGGCCATTAAATAAAAGTGATTTCTAACGGGTAATTCAATTAGATAAAGTGAGTTACTTAAAGAATTTCATAAATTACATCCCGCTCACTCCCCAATGAAAATTTCGATGCACTGATAAATCAGCGATTACGTGTAAAAAGTAATCGGTTTAAACACCTGTTGTGAAGGCGGAAACAGAAAAGTCGATAAACTGTCAGGGGCGTTAGACAAAAGATATACGCTGTTAATTTTGTCGCCAAGCCTCCGCTCTTTACGTCCAATTCCCTATTTAAGTAAGGTGTTTTAAGATTTGCCCTTGTTGGGCTGGCGGGATTCCATATTATACGTGGACTATCAGCAACTGCGTCTCAGCCAGCATCGATGAAGTGCGCGCTATTGACAAGAAAAAAATTATGAAAGAGTTAATTAAATTAAAATAGTTAACGGATGTGCGTAGTGGCTCAGAGAGCTGTGGTGGCTCAGGGAATAGAGCGCTCACCTTCCAATGTGGTTTGAATCAGAGCAATGGCTAGTCGAAATGAATTGCGCACACAGCTTGCACCGACCACAGTGCTGACTTAAAATATCCTCTAGGGTCGACGGATCATGGATTAGAGTCTCCTTGCCGTCAGGATAAAAGTGGGTGGTTTACTGGATTTTCCTCTCCATGTAACGCAAAAGTGGGTTAGTTTCATCAGAAAAGTCCTTCACTAAGGCGAATTTCTTCTAACATTTGATGCGGGTGCTCCCTCCTCTTCTGCATCATATTCAAAATTAAAAGTCTGCGGAATTGAAGGCTAGTAGCCGTAAACTCAAACATTTTACCGACTGTTCATTGACTTTAGTAAAACTTACGTCAAGAAAAATGAGGAACAATACGTAAAACTGCAAGACCTTTCTGACATAAGGAAGTGCTACTGTTTTGTGAAAATAAAACATTTGTAATTCAATGCTTTAATCTAAAGCTTTTTTACACATTGCTGTTGTTTGAGTTTGAAATGTTATCAAAAATTGAAAAATTGATTAGAATTTTTCCCCCTCTTTGGTATTTCCGTAAATTTTTTAAAAAAACTTGATTCCTTTTTTTTTCAGTTTAGGTAATAAATATTTTATTTTATAACCGTCATTGAACAGCCGACCAAATTTTGAGTTTACGACTACCAATGTTCAACTCCGTTACCTTGTCATTTAGAACCCAATCCAGAAGACAAGGGAACTTTTGGATCAAGTACTGGGGGGAAATTTAGACTTAATGGAGGACTTTTCGATGGAACTAACCCGCTTAAGACTACTCATTAATAGTCAACCAATAGTCAATTCTTTCAACTCCGTAGCTTTCTAGTTTGGAACCCAATCAAGAAGACAAGAGCACTCCTGGACCAAGTATTGGGATAAATTTAGCCTTCATGGAGGACTCTCGATGGAACTAACCCGCATTTGCGCTACATGGTGAGAAGATCCACGAGAACCTCTCACTGTTAGCCTGACGATAAGGGGACTCTAACCTATGATCCATCTACCCCTGAGGATATTTTACGTCAGCACTGTGATTAGCGCAAGTCGAATGCGGAATTCTTATCGACCAGCCACCTCTGGGGTTCGAACCCAGTTCACCTCATTGGGAGGCTAGTGCTCTATCCCCTGAGCCATCGCGGCTCTCATCATCAGGTAATCTCCAAATAAGAGAGAGAAAGAGAGTAGTTAAAGGCCGCTGGATTGTAAATTAGCGCCCCGATCAGTATTTACTTCGCGTTTATACACTGCAGATGTAGTTAAGTGGATGGTGGCAGATAACTGAAAATGGATTGACGAAAACGCTTTTTTTCAGTCCTATAATATAATTAGAGGAGTTTGTTGTTTGGAATTCATCCAGTTCCTTGTAACAGTATTCAGATATTTATAATAATAATAACAAAAATATTAACAAAAAATTATCATTTGAAATATAATGAGATATTATCATCGATAGCATCTGCATGCTAATTCATCACAGTGGTCACAAACATGGAAGGAAGGCAAGATATTTCATAAAGATAGAGATTTTCATAGCGATCCATAACCTGGAATGACCTCTTACGCCGCTAGGGGTTGGAAAGATAGAGTTGTAGAGCCCTAGTTCATGTTATTTACACCTTTTCTAATGATTATTGTCGAAAGTTGTTTTCAAATAGATCTAGAATGTTAAATATTTTATCAAACTTAATGATTTGGCGTGTGCCTTGTGCAATTCGTGAACTTGGCAAGAATAAGAGAACCGCCAAATGCCTGTTTATTATGAGAAATCTTCTCTTGTGTCATATGATGCAAGTGATTTTCGATCTTTATGAGTCCTATCTTCTCTGCAAATTTATAATAGCTGTTTTGAATTAATTTTTCAATAGAAAAAGGAAGATTTGGCTGAAAATCAGTTGAACTCCAACAACGAGGATCCCTGCTTTTTAAAGACCATGACAGAGAGCTGGTATAACATTGGCATGCCAAAAACTTTAACAGTGCCTACAAAAATAGAAAGACTGAAGAAAGAAAATTGTCGTGACCCATCTTTTGAATGATATATATGTTACGGTGAAACACCAAAATCTGGAGAATGTTGACATTCACCGGTCGTTAATATTATTATATCTATTTGATATATTTATATTTATTCTATATTTTAATACTTACTGACGATAGATTAGAAGAAACATCAGTGTTTGGAGTATCGGTCAAATATATACCGGTAATGGCACTTGACCTTAAAAAACATGAGTGTAGGGTATACCGAGCAAATGTATACTGGGCAGAGGCACTTGACCTTAAAAAAACATCAGTGTAGGGTATACCGGGCAAATGTAAACCGGACAGTGGCACTTAACCTTAAAAAACATCAGTGTAGGGTATACCGGGCAGTGGCACTTAACCTTAAAAAAACATCAGTCTAGGGTTAAAATATCGAATAAATGTAATTATATCCACGAATAAATTCATATCAAATCGAATGTAATAAATATTTCGGACATTCACCAAAGCATATCTGTGATTGTCGACATACACCGGTGAGGGTCCGAATGTAATGAAATATTTGATCTTTCACCGACGAATTTGGTGTTTGTCGACATTCACCAGTGAAAGTCAACAACCACCGATTTCGGTCTTTCGCCGTGACATATATATTATAGGAAAGAGGTTTTAGACCTTAATGTCTACCAATCGCATGATAAACTCTCAGTCACGTTTCTTTTATTGTGGGGAGGGGATCATCTCGTGATTGCAAGACAGTAGTTTCGTGATTACTCTTTGTATTTCGTAAGCAATACTCACATATTCGGTTACTTTAATAGAATGATATCCTGGCGCTAGAAGCTTAATACCATGTTTGAAAGGATTCACAAGTCTTCTGGAATCGTGCATTGAAAAATAAATGGCCGGTTCAGCTCTAGGATCAATATATTCATCCGAATATACGTTCAACCAAAAGATGATATCTGTGAAGCAAAAAAAGATATATTAAAAAGCCGGAAAACAAAAACAAAATTGAGAGATCTTCATCAGCCCCCGAGGCTATATCTGCAAATAGAAGTACTTTCTAATGCTGTATCAATATAGCCAAATCAATATATATATATATATATATATATATATATAAGAAACATATATGTTCAAAATGAAGAATAAAACAAAGAAAAATAATAGACAAATGAAAAAAAGGGGGGGATAATAAGTAAAAAATTAACAGACAACAGTTTTAAAAAAAAAAGGATTTAATTTTATTTAAAAAAACGGAAAAAAACCGAAAAAAAGATATAATCTTTTCGTCAGCCCACAGGATTATATCCGCAAAACAGAGTGTTTCATGATATTGTATCTATAAAGCCGAAGCAAAATATATTAACACAATAGTGTGAGGAGAACTCAAAAATTTTTTTATAAAAATAACAACAAATAAAATAGATCACAAAAAGTAAAAATAAGTAACATGTAAAAACAGAAAATAAGATAAAATAAAAAGAAAAAACATTAAAAAGGGGACTGTAGAGCGAGTAGCAAAATCAGATCTACTTACACGGACTGAAAATTTTTCAAGAATGATTTAAAAATGTTTTCGCAGAAAGATTGCCAGATTACAAAATATGAAAACAAAAGCGTAAATTGAGTGTAACAAGAGAATTTAAAGTGTCGTTCTTACTGCACTGCTGAAGTGATTTGTTATTCTGAGCTTTGATTTGTTAGTTACCAAGGATGGGCCCGAAATGGATGTGCGCAAGGTAATATTATACTGGATAATTTTAGAAATTGATCATAAATAAATTCAGAACAGAGATATTTATTTAAGAATCATATAAAATAGAAAAGAGAAACATAAATTGCCTATTTTTGCAAATAATTTTAGCCGCGGATTTGCACGATATGGATTAGCACATAGAAAAATTATTTAAATTATCAAAGAAAAAATTTTTAATAGATAATTTTAACACGGATTTGCCCGAAATTGATTTGCACATGGAAAAATTAACAAAGAAAAAAATTTTAGTAGATAATTTTAGCCACGGATTTGCCCAAAATGGATTTGCACATGGAAAATTTTTTATAAATTAATAAAGAAATTTTTAGCAAACAATTTTAACCACGGATATGCCCAAAATGGATTAGCACATGGAAAAACTGTATAGATTAACAAAGGAAAATATTTGGTAAAGGATTTTTTAGTACATAATTCTAACCACGGATTTGCCCGAAATGGATTTGCACATGGAAAAGTTATACAAATTAACGAAGAAATTATTTAGTAAATAATTTTGGCTATGGATTTACCTTAAATGGATTTGAACATGGGAAAATTATTAAAATTAACAAAAAAAAATCTTTAGTAAAAATATTCACAAAAATATACGATGATTTCAATGATTTTATATAAAATTTTATTACTTTAGTTGGGTATCCATTGTTTTTCATCAAATTTTGAAAGAGTTTATCGATTTGTTTTTTGGATAAATAAATATTACTACATATTCTTTTAATTCTGTTCATTTCATTAAAAGTGGTATTTAAATAGATGCTCCTAGAAACATTAGAATTCCATAGAATTTATAAGAAACATATATATATATATATATATATATATATATATATATATATATATATATATATATATATATATATATATATATATATATATATATATATATATATATATATATATATATATATATATAAATTGAAGAATACACCGGAAGTTTTCTAAATTTCTTCCTGTTTCAGAAAACTTGTTATTTGTCTATTTTTATATGTTGATCATTTCTGTTTATAGGCATTTATTTGTGTTGCTGGGCATATTTGTAGCTCAAAGTAAACCCTATCAGTATTTGGGAGATACGAATTTGTTTACTTACCTTTCAAACTATGAACAGTTGTCTCATTTTTCCCAATAGTCTTATGTATATTTCTCAGAGTAATGGTTCTATTGAAATCTGTCCAAAATAAGAGACGATGCTTTAATCCATAGGTCCTACAAAGTGCTGGTTCTCCCTCGTTGTTGAGAAATGGCACCAGGTTAAACAGTCTTAAAAAGGGACAAAAATAAATGTTAAACACGTGCAAAACATGAACTTCTAACATTGCAGTTGCAGAACTGGTTCAATAACGAAAACTTAAAAATCATTTATGAACTTCATATTTTTACATAGTGCACTAATGAAAATAGATATAACTGAAATTCGTGTTTTTAAAAAAAGGAGAATGATGAAAAATTTCAACGAGTCATTAATTGTGAGTTCAATAGATTTAACGTCGGGAGGATCAGGGGGTACGTACCCCCCCCCCACCACCACCAATAATTTTCCAAAACTTCAACAATTTCTTGAAGTTATTACTTTTTTAAAATCCGAAACTTCCAACAACTAAATATTAATTTAAAAGACTATATACCTTAAAAAAATCATCAGTTTTCAATATTTTACGCATAATTGATCGGAAATATTTTAGGATTATCACTTTTTTGTAAAGGCTATCTTAAAAACCAGTTAAAGAATTTCTTAAAGTTGTTTTAATATGAACTCCATAAAATAAAATTTAGGAACAATCAAACAAACTTTCAATGAAACAGAATTTAAGTATTATTATTAGTTGTTTTTAGATTGCAATTATAAGTAGTGGCTATTTTAGTTCAGCACAATATAATTGATTTAGTCGTAATTATTATTTATCAACACTTAACACTACTCTCAAAAGTTTTTTAGATTTTTCTACCATAATATACTATAGTATGGCCGCCTATTGATCCATAAAGTAACTACACAGGTAGATTGCATATTGGAACAACACCAATTTTTCATTAAAAACCTTAATTGTTAATAACTTTTTAATTGTTACTTTTACATGTGTACTATTTAAGGAAAGATGTCTGTATCTATAAATCTACTTATATTGTTCTTATAATGTATCATTAATAGATGTCTGCATCTATTAATGCAATTTTGAGTAAAATAGATTTTTTAAGTTAAAAAAAAATTATTCAGTTTGAGAATTGAGACCAAGACTGGCGTATTTTCTACCTCCTACGATATATCCCCACTTTATTACCGAAAACATGCGAAGTGTTGTCATTGGTAAAGAGTTCAGCTACGGGCCACCGGCAATTCATTATAAACTTCAATATATTTAGTACTAAGAGAAGAAGAAACAGTGATAGGAAGAAGAAGCAGAGAACAGAAAAAGAAGCAGAGAACAGAAGAAGAAGCAGAGAACAGAAGAAGCAGAGCAGAAAAGAAGAAGCAGAGAACAAAAGAAGAAACAGAGAAGAGGAAGCAAAGAAAATAACAGGAATCCGAGTAGAGAAGAAGAAGCAGAGTTGAGAAGAAGAAGCGGAGCAGAGAAGAAGAAGCGGAACAGGGAAGAAGAAGCAAAGAAGAGAAAAAGAAGTAGAGCAATAAGGAATCTGAGAAGAGAGGAAGAAGCAGTGAAGAGAAGGAGAAGCAAAGTAGAGAAGTAGAAGCAGGGAAGAAGAAACAGAGAGCAGAAGAAGAAGCAGAGAACAGAAGAAGCAGAGCAGAAAAGAAGAAAAAGAGAACAAATGAAGAAGCAGGGAAGACGAAGCAAAGAAAAGAACAGGAATCAGAGCAGAGAAGAAGAAGCGGAGCTGAGAGGAAGAAGCGGAGCACATAAGAAGAAGCGGAGCAGAGAAGAAGAAGCAAAGAAGAGAAGAAGTAGAGAAATGAAGAATCTGAGAAGAGAAGAAGAAGCAGTGAAGAGAAGGAGAAACAAAGTAGAGAAGTAGAAGCAGAGAAGAAGAAGCAGAGAACAGAAGAAGAAGCAGAGCAGAGTAAAAGAAACTTTTATTTTTTTCCATTAAAGAGTATAAAAAAAAGTATTTTCTTGGATCTTAAAAACATTATCTAATATTTTTTACTTGTAAAATTGTCTTTACCTTCTCTCATAAGGATTAGATAAACTGTTTTCGTGTAATTTATGTAAAACGTTTTTATATTCGCCTACTGCTCTTTGCCAGCTATAGCAGTCATCTTGGCATACAGGATTTTCTTTAAAAACCTAAAAAATAAAACAAAATTTCAAAATATTGATATTATTTTCTGTTACAGTTAATATATTTCATATCATGCTATAAATTAATTCACGCAAATCTTATGAATAGCGAATGGATGCAACTAGGTGTAAAGTATATAGTATGAAAAAATGGCTTACACTGTAAAAATTGTGGTGTAAAACCAATACAAATTTGATGCGAGAAAAATCCGAAGATTGTAAGTTATTTCCAGTTAATATCAAATTGCAAGTTCTTACATGCTTTAAAGGGCATAGTTAAATCTAAACACTTATGGATACAGCACTCACCCCTAATAAGGTGAGTCGAGTTCGAATCCTAACGATGGTTAGTCGATATAAATTCTGTCCTAGGCTTGCACCGACTTCAGCGCTGATGTAAAATATCCTCAGTGCTTGATGGATTATGGGTTAGAGCTTGGTCAACTAGGAGGGGGCCCCCTTCCAGTTGGCCATGGTAAAAGTCCTCTTGACTGAAGGGTAAACATGGGAGATGTCTGTGTTTTTCCTCTACATGTAACACACATGAGAGTTAGTTCCATGAAAAAGTTCTAAACAAAAGCAAAATTTCCTTCAATATTTAATCCAAGTGATCGCTTGTCTTCTGGGTTACGTACAAAATCACAAGGCTACAGAGTTGAACATTTGTAGTCTCAAACTTAAGTCGGCTGTTTAATGACGGTTACAAAAAAAGTTAAGTACTTCATACTTATTGATTTTATGTATATAATAGTTAATTCGTGCAATATAATAGTTAATTCGCATACCTCGTACTACAAATTTTATGCAGATTTTTTGCAATCCACACTTTAAAAGGTATACTTTGCATCTGATGTATTGAATTTCTTACACTGTACTTTTTTAATTTGAATACTTTATACTTAAAATATGACGCATTAGACTTGGGCAATGCAAATACATTTATAGGAAGGAAAGCAGGTGTAAGACTTACGCCCAAATACAGATTTTCCAGGTTGCAATATCTGTGATACTTGTTGCAAAACTCTTCCTCAGATTTGAAGAATTGGCATTTATGTGGCTGTTCTTCACAAACTAGTTTTCTGTTTCGTCTTAAAAGAAAATCAATAATTATAAACATATAAACTCCCATGCAATAAGTTGAAGAGGATTATTTTCTTTTTAAAGATCCGTTCAGTCACGAAATTAAAACTGCAATGAATATCCGATATTCATTACCGTATGAGAAAAATGTTGAATAGCATAAGAGTAGCAACTTGTTTTGATGGTTTGTTCATGTTAAACCATCAGAAATTTCCATCATATTATCTTAAAAATGAAATGTTGGAATGATTGAATTATGTTTTTTTTTTTTAAATTTAATAAATTATTAATTTCAGTTGTAGTTATTTTTTTTATCCCAAATGATCTAGCTCAGTGACACCTCTGTAAAACTAAAAATCTCTAAAAGGTTCAAAAATTAAATAGGATCTCTTGAACATTAAAATTTCAGAATATGATTGTTTGAGGCCTGATCATCAATTTACACGTAGAGAAGAATTTCCGGCCCTTCTAAGGCCAAAGCGTAAAGAGTTTGATGTGACCACTCAAAAAGCGCAAGAGAACCGACTGTTGTTTCCTAAGAATATTGAGCTGGTGGTTGCTCTCTGAGGTGCCATTTATAAGCTGGTCGTGTGTTTTATTCCATTTTTTTACAAGGAAGATTTCAGTGTAAGTTACCCAAGTCAAAATTTTTCATGGTTTTCCATTGATGGACCAACATAATTCATCAATAATTCCATCATGAACCACTATATTTTCAATAATTTCATCATGATGGTAACTATCATGGGTAACCATCACCCCACTGTAGGAATTCGGACTGATTTATGATGGTTCAACATTAGAATATCAACTTGTTTTGATGGTTTGCTCAGGTTGAACTATCACGAATTTCCATCATGATATCTCAGAAATCAAATGTTGGAAAGATCATCATCAACCATCATCCCAATGTAGGAATTCTGACTGATTTATGATGGTTCAACATTAGAATATCAACTTGTTTTGATGGTTTGTTCAGGTTGAACTATCCCGAATTTCCATCATGGTATCTCAGAAATCAAATGTTGGAACGATCATCATCAACCATCATCCCAATGTAGGAATTTGGACTGATTTATGATGGACCAGCATAAAAAATCCAAATTCTTTTGATGGTATATTCCTGAGAACCAACAAGAATTCCCATTAAACCATCATGGAAATGTTTAGTAGGAACCATAATGGACCATCACGGATTATCATGGATTGTTGGTTCATGAGAGTCGAGCTTCAGATTATGGGTAACCAACATAGTATGAATGTTGCATTTTTCATCATAGGAATGATAAAAGTTTGGCATGTCAAAAACCATGAGTGCATAATGGTAAATCCTGGATGACTGTAAGCATCAAATAAAGTTGGACCATCATGAATCGCACTGAAATCAACATGGCTTGGGTAAATTTGCCCCATAAACATAGATTACTCACCTATTTGCATCACACAGAGTGATTGCTGGACGATCTATGTATATTGGCCTCTCCATCATTACTATTGAAGTAGTTTCGTAAGCAAGATATTGTGATGCGAAGTGATATGTAAAGCATAGAAATCCGATTAAATTCAAAAGAAATATCAATAGCTTTATCCATTTTTCTGTCACGGACTTCGATGACGTGAAATCTGCTATGGAAGAAATGAACGATCTCTTGAATATCCTTACAGCCGGAGACGCTTCCTCAATCATTTCCTTTCTTTTCTGCTGAGTTCTGCTTTCAAATAATCGAAGAGTATTATTTCTTTTCTAAAGAAAAAAGAATACAGTTTAGTTTCAAATTCATTTGAAAAAGGTTAAAATACTTTTAAAATGGTTAAACAAATCTTCGGTGACTTTCTCTTTCAAACTCTTTTCGACTTTTTTCAATTTAAAAGTATAGTAATATAAATAAATAATGTCCAAAATCATACATAAATTTAAGTATAAATTAAGGTTTTTAAATAAAATTAGTTACAGTGTTCAGTAAAAGTGAAAATTAAAATTTAAAAAAAATCATCGAATACAATGAACCAGTTCGAAAAGAAAAGGAATATCCGAAAGTTAGGAGCAAACAAATTATCATAGATAGCTGACAAAAACGCGCACCACACCAAAGTGTCAAGTGAAATTTTTAGTTAAAATACAGCCAAGCATGGCAAAAACGATGATAAAATAAATAAGAAAAAGAAATAATGGCATGAGAAATAGCTATATCATGGGCTTTATAAGATAATCCAAGTCGGGATTGCCCGGTTGGTAGGGCGTTGCCCCCGAGTTCAAGAAGTCGGAAGTTCGATTCCCGCTGGTCAAAGAATGCTCGTGTCTGGTGACTGGTGAAATTTAAATCTGTCGGGTCACAAAGTTCTCCATGTTCCCATAACAAATCAATACCTCTGTGGGTACTGAATTGGAGATTGATCGTTCTCTGGTTCAGGTCAAAATTACGATCTGTGGAAGAATGAATAAATATATGAATGGGTACATCATATACACGAGCTGTGACGTCATTCTTGTGGTGTATTCTTGTGCATAGATGACGCACTGAAAAACTAGAAGCTCATCCTCTACCTTAAATTCGCTTAATTTCACCACACAGGCTTGCTAGTATTGGCAAGTGGCATTAGAGATGACAACAACATAAGATAGTCCAAAAAAGATGAAGAAATTGAATTGTACTTGAAGTAGGCTTAAAAGTGGGACATTTCTCCACCTATGGCAATGCAGGTCATAAAACTAATTCTTATGCTGTTTATGAGGTTAAGAAATGTTTTAGAAATATAAATTTAATGTCTTAGAATAATAAATTCCATCCCTCCGTTAAGTGCTAGTGGATTCTTCAAGCTACAAAAACATTTTAGGCATACATGATGAGATTCAGGTCTAGATATATGACTTGCAACTCCATACTCTAAATGCCTTCATCTTCTAGGCAATTGCTTAACCAGCCTTGCAGTGCGGCGAGTTGTCCACTGAACTGGAGACCAATGGCTAGTGGGAAAAATATTACAAGAGTCTCTAAGCTTTTTTTTTCTTTTCTTCCAGACGTGAACACGTACCTAGGTTTGCAAAACCCTTAACCGTATAGTCCACGTCTGGACGACAGTCTAGCTCGCACAAAACGCGGCACATAAGTAAACCATTACAAAATTCATAACTGCACCACAATTACAAAGCACAATTGAGCAATACAGATGACAATAATGCGTATCACATTAGTTAAATTTATATAAAAAAAAAATTGTAGCAAAGAGAACAATAAATGAAGCGAATTTTGTTATATACATAATAATTGAAAGAAAAAAGAAGCAAAAAGAAAACAAATAAAGAAAATGTAAACGAGGACGAAATGTATAATGAAGGACAAAATCAAAAACTGCTAAACGAAAGTCTCTAAGCTCTAAATCTAATACTTTCGGGAGCTCTGAATGCGAATGCTACCGTAAAAAATGTGCAAGTCTATGGTGTTGATAACAATCTTGACATGGTACCTATTATGCAGTACCTATTATGTTACCTATTATGCACTGCATAATAGGTAACATGGTACCTATTATGCAGTGCAATTGAAAAAAAATGTAAGTGCTACACGATCGATTTCAAGATAAGTGGCATGACAGCTGTTTTTCTTGTCGATTGCTAATGCTAGGAACGCTAAATTAGACTTTCAGAAAACTGAGGAAACAAACCTTAATTCTGAATATTTTTTTTGTACAATATATGGCTTATTGTACAAAAATGCCAGTTATATAAAAATCTCAATTTTGATTTTTTTGCCATTTGCGTTGATTTTCTCGCTCAAGGCTGCATTGATCGCCACATTTTGCCTCCTCCGTGATTTAGAGACAAAGTTTTGGTTCCCTAGTTCTCCTCAAATTTAAATGCGTCGAGAATCATTGTTAAAAATTCGAACCACAAAGCTGAATACACTCAGAGAGTGATATAATCACCCTTTGAGCATGTCTGAGATGCTCTTGTCAAAATAAGTATCCGGACACCCTGTGGTGTGGACTCAAAGCGTCCAGAGGTACATATTAATATGAAGTTAATGTCCATTTTGCATCGATGACAACCTGATGCACACGTCTAGGAAGGCTTTCTGCGGTTGGAAATATGAACTCTGAAATGCAAGTGGACATTCTGGACATTGCTGCACTCCTATATCTATAGCAATATTTCAGGGAAGGCCCATTTCTCTTCCAGCAGGATAACTGCTCCATTCACGCATCGAGGCTTACACAGACGTGGTTTGATGAAATGAGTGCTCACCAACTGGAATGACCGTCTCACAGCTCCGATCTAATTCCCATTGAACACTTTTGGGACGAATTCGAGAGCAGATTACGTAGCCAGCCAAAACGACCATCATCACTGCTATCACTCACTTCAGCTGTGATGGAAGACAATTCCTATCAAAAACTGATGGAAAGTCTTCGCAGACGTGATCAGGCTGTCATCGATGCAAAAGGGGGATCAACGTTCCATTAATATGTGCCTCGAGACGCTCTAAGTCCATACCACTGGGTGTTTGGATATTTTTTGCCAGACAGTGCGTTGCAATAACAACTTATTCTTGAGTTTTAATGTAATGTGCTAAAATGTGTTTCTGAACCTTTGTCCACAAATCTATTTTCGCTTTTTAAATAACTTCAATAACCTGAAAGATCATTATTTTTTCTTTAAAAAAAACTACTATGGCTCGTAATTATTTAAGAGTAGAACTATATGAAGGCCTTAAATAAATAGTGGACTAACCTAATTTGGTAAAGCAAAGTTTTACATTGCTTTTAAAATAACGAGTGATTCGAAAAATCAGACAGTGAAAAAATGAAAGGGCGTACAAATCAACAGTTTACTGCAATCTGATAAAAAAAAGCCAAACAATTTATTCTCATAAACATTCAAAATTGGTTACAAAGTTCGTTAATAGATTCTACTAAACAGTAAAACTATAATCGCGGGTTCAAAACTAAAACGACGCTTCTGCATTCACTTCTCATTGAAATAGCATGAGAAGTGGTGTCGTTTTAGTTTTGAACCAGCGATATACTCAAAGAAACTTCTATTTGCTGTAACAATATATTGCGGACTGAGGATAAAACTGAAAGCAAAGGATTGAAATTTTTTTTGGTAGTTTTTCGCCATCTTAAAGTTTAGTGACTTTTTAATAGTTAGGTGACGCTATCTGTATAAATTTTTTGATAAACTTAGCAGAACATAATTTCCAACCATAAATTTCTGCCACTTTCTGTTTTTCCTTATCTGATTTTTCAAACCGTTGGTCATTTTTGAGTCGATATTCGGTATAGAATGACTTACAAAAAGTGGATAATGAAATCATAGAAAAAGAGAAACAGATAATATAAGTATTTACCCTTTTTGAATAGGTGGCAATTAAAAATAAAATTAAGCAAATTCTGACAACTAAATCAGTCAACTGCAGAAGTGATATTCCAGTCCATAGCCCAAGGATACCGCCGATTCTGCTCACTATTTCTAGATACTGTTAAATGTGAAAATATCTATTACAACAAAGCAATATGGACAAATGAAAACTAAGTGGGGTCAATTGTAACATTTTTCACTTAACTATTTTTAACTAACAAAAAAATCCAATATATTATTAGTATTAATTGACAGACGAGTAAAGTAGACTATCCTCTACTAGGAAAAAAATACCTTATTTTAAATGTTATTATATTAGTTATTAAGAATTTTTGACAGTCGTGCATTTGTCACAATTGTCCCCTTTACGGGGTCAATTGTAACCGTTCGTAAATTCAACTAAAACATAGTTAATTATACATATTATCATAGTTGTGATATATTTTTTCATTAATCAAAATAGTAGTGATGTTTCAGGAGTAAAAATAATAATGAGCAGTGACCTAAAGGGTTAAACTTTTAACTTTAAGGGGTTAAAAATTTTAATTTATGCTGTGAAAGATGACAAATAAAATAATGCATATGCAACATGATATAAATGATATAGGAAACTATTGGTGGTTCTTAAAGAGTTAAGTAGTGGTTTGTAAACATAAGATTATTTATTTTCAGCTGTTGCAATCGTCCCTTTACTTATTGTTCTAATCGTCCCCAAGACGCCATTTCAGTTTCATTTGTTAAAAACAATGCTAGTTAATTAACAAAACTAATTTTTTTTCTATTGAAATGTTAACTAAGATGTCTACTTACATATTCGGTTAATAATTTTTATTTATTTAAGCAAAATTACTTTGTTACAATATAATATTCCAATACCAAAAAAGCTACTTGCGTAGCATGAAAATATCTTTTGTGATGTAACTCTTTCATGTAGATTTATTAAATACACCTTGTGCGCCACCTAGGAACCAAATCTAAAACCCGACACTCGAAATTTTTGCTCTGTTACAATCGTACCCTGTTACAATAGACCCCACTCTCCCCTACTGTTAATGTAACTTACTGTATACTTGAGTTGAGCTCTACACTATCTGGTCAAAAGTGTCCGGACACCTGGTTGTCATGGTGTGCGGGGGTGTCTCTCGTGATTTGACCTGGGTCCGTTAGTTCCTGTGGTTAGAAACATGAACTCTGAGATATATGTAGACATTCTGTACAATGCTGCACTCAAAACTCTATGGCAATATTTCGGCGAAGCATTTCTCTTCTAGCAGGATAATTGCTCCATTCACACATAGAGGCTTGCACAGACGTGGTTTGAAAAAATGAGTGCTCAAAAACTGGACAAGCCTTCTCAGAGTTCCGATGTAAATCCCAGAGAACACCTTCAGGACGAATTATAGCTCAGATTACGTAGCCAGCCAAATCAATCATTCTGACAGAAAGCACTCCCTTCAGCTGTGATGGCAGCAATTCCTATGAAAAACTGGTGGAAAGCGTTTCCAGACGTGTGCAGGTTATCATCAATGCAAAAGGGGGACCAACGTCATATTAATATGTGCCTCTGGACGCTCTGAGTTCATACCACTGGGTGTCAGGTTACTTTTGACCAGATTGTGTGTTTTGAAATAATCTGAGTTATTTAAATATAACGCACATGTATGCCGTAATTCAACGAAAATACTCAGGAATTTTTGTTTCCCTCTGGTAGATGGCGCTGAAGGTTATTTTAGTTAATTTTGAATGAGTATCTATACCCCTCATCACTACGAGGAAAAGTTTATATCACTGTATCGGGTCAACTGGATCAGTAGCTGACAATTATATTGTAATATAATTGTATTGAAACGTGATATACTCCATAGAGAATATCTTAAACTTACTTTCTGAGATCCAAGATTGATAACTTATAACTGGATCATGATATTTAAAACACTTAAATTGCTTGAAATTAATTGTAACATATACAGGATAGTTCAGATTATTTTATTTTACAACCGGTTTTAAGCAGCCGACTCAATTACAAAATCCCAATTTTATCGATGTTCAGCTCTGCATCTTTCTAATTTTAAACCCGATCCAGACGACAAGGGATGAAACATTAGGACCAACTTGTTTTTATGGAGGAATTTTTCGTAGAACTAAACCACATTTGTGTTACATGGTGAGGAAGGCCCAGAACAAAAATCTCACACAGTTTGCCCAGCTACAATTAAATTCTAATCCATGATCCGTCTTAAAGTGAGAATGTTTTTACGTCGTCACGAAATAGATGTGAGCCCGTCTCTTCTCTAGAGTACACTAAAAATACACGTTTTTATTCGTACATTCTCTGCACATTTGACGGTTAGAAGCCGCTTTGATGGTAAAACGGTTTTTCTATGTTTTCTATCATAAACATAAATTGTCAGTTCAAATGTAAGTTTTAACCATACAGTTTTTCTATACCGTAAATGTACCTTTTCTTAAATCATTTTGTGGGGAGTGCAGTTATCGACAATGTCAACCTTCATCTATGAAAAGGTACCCCAACATAGAGTCGAGTTAACATGTCTTATATACTAGGGAATTGTAGTTGTAATTTTGCAGTAGTGGATACGCTACAGTACTCCCCCACCAGAATTATATCCGTGATAGAATTCGATACATGGATATCACTAGTTGATTCATTGCTGTTTTGTGAGAAGCCGGGAAAGCTGTATTAAGATCACCTTACTTTTTGAGTGCTGAATGTGAGAGGTGTATTAACTTCACGGTCGTAGTCGCTCGTGTGTTGCCGTTAACAGTCGAGCATATGCAAGCCGACGTTGCGCGTGATCGAGACGATACTGAGTAGCAACGATACTCAGATACAAATTTCTCCCAATACTTGATCCAGGAGTTCCCTTATGTTCTGGATTGGGTTCAAAATTACATGGCTACAGAGTTGAACATTGAAGTCGTCAATCCAAAAAAAAAAAAAATTGGATCGGCGGTTCAACGACTGTTAGAAAATAAGATAAAACGTTAAAGCTGTGGAGGCTCAGCGGATAGAGAGCTAGTTCCAAAAATTCCCCCGATGACTTTCTGATACGAATTCTGCTTCCAGCTCGCACCGCAACCACATTGCTGACTTAAAATATCCATATTTTATGCAGAACAGATTCAGTTCATATATTGCATAAAGAAAGCGTCTTCTTAAACTCTAAATATCCGATTTGAAGTCAGATTTACTTTGTTACTTATACGACAGAAAACCTGAATTGGTCTAGTAAAGAAGCTCATTTTAACTGCAGATTTTCTACGTAATTTTTAGGGAGAAAACTTACTCTTGTAAAAAATCGTTATGATTACGGATCTACTTTGCAGTTTTCATCGCAAAAACGTAAAAATGTATCCTTGGATGTTAAAAAAATATCGTTGAGACTGCGGATGTACTTCGTATGTTTCAAGATTTTTAAAAAATACAATCCAGCTGCCAGTTTGAAAACGCTAATTTTACCGTGATGTTTTGTAGAAAACCTTGTGGCAATTTTCTTGATGCTAATCATCTTACTTTCTGGCAGTTATGTGAATACGCGAATGTTCAAAGTTGGGGGATGTTCTTCATTTCAAAGAGAGAGAGAGAGCGAGTACTACAGATCGAAATTCAACCTTCTACGTGCTTGATGACCAAGCGAGGATTTGATAAAAGAAAAGTATAAATGTTTGTGATATACCTGTACTCTAGGAACTGACGTCACTTTCGATAGGATGAATTGATTGAATGTAATCGTCAGGGATATGTTATTATATCTGCAAAATATTTTGAGTTCTTTAAAAAAATGTAATTTTTTTAAGAAAGAGATTTAAATTTTAATAAACAAAGTCCTATTTTATGATAATAGTACATAAAACTGCCTTATGGACATAGGAGAGTCCCACGTTGATTTTTTCCGAACCAAATCAGTAAACAGTTTCAATCGAGAGCCTCCAAATCGGAGTGACATACGCACACATGGCATAGCATGTTTGAAGAAACGGGATGTTTGTGCAAAGGAAAAACTATGAAATAATGTATGGCGTGAAAGGGACTGCCACCTAGATGTTATCCGTGAGACCAAGGGAACTCACATAGAAAATATGTGACGCATGTATACAAAGTTCGTAAGTTCCTTTTACATTCTGTACAAATTTTATCGATAAATACTGTTTCAATGAATAGTTATATCAGTTTGTAATCACGCTATATTTATTTTGAATTACCCTGTCTTAAAATATTATGTGGAACAATGTCTTTTTTTTTCTCAATATAAGTTCCATTAATAAAATAATTGTGCTTCTATTGCTTTTCGAAGAAGTTCATAAAGAAGTGTCAATAACTTAAAGGATCTATTCATATTTTTGTAATCATTGTCAAAAGTGAAGGCAACAGAATACGTTAGGGGTCTTAGGAATAAATATTTGAGCAAGGAAAAGAAACTTGAACCACTATTGAAATCTGATAATCACTATTGAACTGCAATTCGATGTTCCTTTCAGTTGAGCTCATTTAATAATAGCTGCAATAGAACCGGCAAGTATTTTAATCAAGTGAATATTTAATTTATTAAGTCCCGCAGTGATCGTTAAGACACGGTTCTCAGCAGTTCACCGAAGTCGAGCATCACTGGCTGCGGTCAGTGTGCGGGTGGTTGACCACTTGGATCAGTCTGCATAGGGACCGAGGGTGTGCTGTATGGGTCCTCGTTAAACTGTTCTACCGTAAAGTGCTTGACTTCGCGTACTGGGCTACCGAAGTGGGGGTGCCATCCCCTCTGTAGAGGATCAGAATTGTGATGGCATGACTTCGGATCATCCTCAGGGATGTTTCCCAGACCGTCGCCAATAGCCCATCGTACAGCTCTAGTGCGACGTAAATGAACTATAACTACAACAACATTTAGTTTATTAAAAAAAAAGCTTACCTGCAATACATTGCATCCAGATCTTCAGTCTCGAGTGAGTCAGCTTTTGAGGAGTTACACTGAAACGGAGAAATTAATTTAAAGAAAAGATAATACCAGAAGAATAAGATAATTGTGAATGTGAATTCATGAAGATTTACAATACTTTGTCAATTATTTTATGTAATTAATGCAGTTTATTTTGTTATTCAACCATAGCCCTTCAGTTGTATGTTTTAGAGTCGTTGTTAGGGCTGTTTTTCGAAGACTCCGTCGTAATATACTTTTTTAATAACGGCAGGCACTGAAGTTCCGCTCTTCGTTTTAGAAGATGCCGGAAGTGTTGCTCATTTATCGTTACCCAGTGGGCACCTGTGAACCAAAGTCACGGAGGCGAGCAACATTGCCCACGTCACACTGCCACAAATACCCGTTCATAGGGTGGGTCACATTCATACATTCACACATCAGAAGACAACAAACAGAGAGAGAAACATCCATGCCCAGAGCGGGATTCGAACCCGCAGCCATTGGCTTCGCAGTCAGGCACGCTAACCACTCGGCCACCTGGTTGGCTCCGTCGTAATATGAAATGATGCTATTTTTATAATTGCTGTGAGTTTGCAACTGTTACTCATGACTGTTAGGACAAGTTTAGAATGTCTAAAGACAGCGCTGCCTGCGCTTGTTTTGAAAATGGAGTAAAACTTCAATATAGAGAAAAGCCGCAATTTTGTGAACATGCAAATCGTTTGAGATCTATTTTTTTATTATTTAAAAACGTAGTTCAATTCTTCATTACATGAGCTCATAAAATTTTGCAAAATCTGAGTATAAGTCAGTGATTTTGATAATTTTCATCAAAGTGGATAAATATCGCCAAATTGGCGATTTTTTAAAAAAGTTTAATAACTTATAATATTTAAGTTATTTGTCTGTTCTAAAGCCCATATAATTCTTCACGGCAAGATTTAATTTTAAATCATCGGGTTGAATCAAGTGCAAGGCACTTAAACTATGGCCTTTTTATTTCTCTTGGCGACAGAGCTTCGAAATACAGCTCTAATGCTGAAATAAAAAAAAAATATGCTCTATAGTAGTCGTGAATCTACTAATTATAAGTATTTGCATTTTGATAATATCAGACAAAAGCATTATTGAAGAAGGCAGTGTTAAAAAATATCGTCCATTTTTTTTTCTTCATAAACTTCATTGAATCGAATTGGATTGCAAGAATCTCCGTTAGCATTTCGATTTATTTTTATGTGTGCATCTCTGTATAAGCAAGTTTTCTAATCATTTCGATATATATATATTAATATTTTTTTGTCATACTTTTATTTACATATGTTTACTTCATTCTATTATATGAAAGATTTTACAATAAACAGGCACAGAAATTATTAAAAAATTAGTAAAATTATCAGAAATTAGTAAAATTATTTTGAAATAAATAAAATCATTGTGCAAAAATTTAATAACATACCGTTATTCGACCTTTGTTTATTAGCTCCACTTCATATATTTTTTCACTGAAATTAATGAAAAAAAAAACAATTTTTCATTAAAAATGAATGAGTTAATTTTTTTTTTGTGTTTTTATGCAATTCTGACTTTTGAAAATTGAAAAAAAAAACTTCATTCAGCAATATTTCACGAAAATTTACTGACAAATAAAAACATTTCGTTATTTAAATAAAATATTTGTTACAATGGTGGTTAATTTGTTAGAGGCTATTATAATAACGCGACAAAAAAATCCAGCATTTCAAGTTTTTATCAAACTAAATAGAGTGAATTCTTAGTAAAAATAATAATAAAAGCAAATTCATTTGCTTTAGAATTAAAATGGAAGAAGTTGGACATGTTTGGAATAGTTGAAGAAAGCAGAACAGTCATGAAATAAGAATAAAGCGTATTAAAATGACTGATTATTAAATTGATAATTCCGATTAAGTGACCGAATCAACCGAATTAAGTGAATCGGTAAAATATTACTTGATCCAAAAATTTAATTCGCTTCAAAAATATACTTGTATAAAAAAAAATTCATATTTATTTTTATTCACCCTTGGCTACTGAAGTTTATTAAGTTTGTTTCTCACCATAATTTCCCATCCTTTGTTTTATTTTTATAATTTTATAACCGTCGTTGAACAGACGACCCAATTATTGGATTTACTAATGTTCAACTCGGTAACATTGCAATTTTAATCCCAAACCAGAAGACAAGGTAACTCCTGGATCAAGTATCTGGAAGAAATTTGCCATCGTGAAGGACTTTTTGATGGAACTAACCCGCATTTGCGCCACATGGAGAGGAAGGCCACGAGAACCTCCCACGGTTAGCCTGACGGCAAGGGGACTTTCTTTTTCTTTCCTTCCAGACGCGGATACTTACGTAGGTTAGTAAAACCCTTACCCGTATAATCCGCGTCTGCCCAACCTCAACCCCGGGAGCGTGCTTGGATCAGTGGCAATTATTTAGAATTTCAAAAGAATGGTGGTTACAATTTTGTTTACAAATATACAGAATTATTGATTTAGAAATTGTTTAAACACCAATTTTCTTTTTATAAGTATATAGCAAGGGGACTCTAAGCCATGATCCGTCTACCAGTGAGGATATTTCACGTCAGTACTGTGGTCGGTGCAAGCCGGATGCGGAATTCGTATCGACCAGCCATCGCCGGGATCGAACACCGGTTCACCTCATTGGAAGGCGAACGCTCTATCCCATGAGCCATTGGCTTCCCATCTTTTGTTGGCAACTTCACGTCTTATATTTCAAATCGCTTTTGTTTTTTCTCATTCACACCTGCGTCTTGAAAATGAGCGGCTATTTCTGAGCGCCTGAAACAGTTCTGACTGTTATAACCAATTTTTGAAGCGAACGGAGTTTTTTAATCATGTAAAATGCGTTATTGCTAACGAAAGCTGAGGGAGATAGAAACTGAGGGGAGAAATCAAATCAGAATAGAGTACATTTAAAGTGGGGACGTGGCACAAATGTTGTCTTAATTTGCACCTTTGACCACAGCCGTATCCAATGGCTACCGCGATTCCTTTCTTTTCCCCCAGCAATTTATCTTCTATTTTTTGCTGGAAACATACACATATAGTTCGTCTAAAGTAATAACTCCCCTAACCATTCATCTGGGCCAGTGGTGGTGACTATGGTAACGAGGTATAACTATTTCAAGTAGGGATGTGGGATCACTGTTTAGGACAGGTTTTGGCTCGAGTCGGAGAGAGAATAGGAATATTTTTTTTAATGTGCTAGCCTAGAGTAAAGAGAAGCTACCCTCCCTGAAATATGTTATTTTTGTTTCTATAGCAGAATACAGCCTCAGACTTTGTTGCGGGAGGAGTTCTTAAAAGAGACAAACTATATTTAACCGATTCTATTTTCATCAATCAGGTGGTTCCATCATATCAGTGAATCGCGATCACATATTCGTGATTGTGCTATTCTCCTTTTAAGACTCACAGTATTGTATATTAAAAAAGCCTTTCTGACTCAACCGACTCAGGATCGTAGGGACTCAATACGTTACTTTTAATTTACCATCTCGATTTTACGTATCAATTCATCCTGATCTCATCATTCGTATAATTTCGGGGAACTCTATCAAAGTTCTTGTTGGTCACATCAAAAAATTTTGATGGTTTATGCTGATTTCAGTGTGATTTATGATGGTCCAACATAATTTGATTGTCGCCATCATCCAACATTTTACATCATGCGTTCATGGTTTTTGATATGCCAACAAGCTTTCCTCATGGAATGATGGAAAATTTTACTTTAGTACTATGATGGTTACCCATCAAGAGAAGTTTGATTCTCATGCGCCAACAATCCGTGATGGTCCATGATGATTTTAACTATATATTTTCATCATTTTTTAACTGGAATTCTTATTGGTTCTCAGGAATATACCACCAAAACAATTTTTTTACCTATCATAAATCAGTCCGAATTCCTACATCGGGACGATAGTTGTTCATGTTAATTCCCCCATTTGATTTCTGAGAAACTATGATTAAAATTTTTGATAGTTCAACATGAACAAACAATCAAAACAAGTTGTTATTCTTATGTTGGACCATCATAAACCAGTCCGAATTCCTACATTGGGGTGATGGTTACTCATGTCGGTTACTATCAAAAAATATAATGGTTCATGATGGAATTATTGATGGTTACCATCATGATTATGTTGGTTCCTCAATGGAAAAGAATTAAAAATTTTGACTTGGATAAGCAAGTCCGGGGAAGAGTTTCTTCCTCATTCTGTCCATCTTGAAGTGGTTGAAAGAAATGTCAATGATCTGTTAGTTTTAATATTCATTAAACAAATATCGTTTGTTTTTATATCCAGTGACTTACATTTCAAAACAATATGTAATTTCTTAAATAATTGATACAGAAATTAAGATTGCTAATTAGTAATACTTACAAACAAGGTTTTTTGCCACACTGATCTCCGCAACCTTCTTCAAACATTTCCGAATACCGATTCCTATCTATACAAGATATAAAATATACAGAATGCTTCAGAAATTTGTAGGCTAAATATGTAGTGTATCTACCACTAAAAAAATTTAATCCCAGTCCACTAGTATATAAGACATGTCAACTTAATTCTATGTTGGAGTACCTTTTCATAGATGAAGGTTGACATTGTCGATATCTACTCTCCACATTGACGACCCGGACGTCCCGAACGTGATGTGAACACGCCTACCAAGGCAGAAACGCCCTTTGCGATTTGAACAAACCTACTTCGATGGATGGTCCGCATGGATCAATTGACTTGCTACTTGTGACTGCGACATTATACACCCCCTCTCATTGTTGCTACTCAGTCTCGATCACACTCAACGTGCAACGTATACACTTGACTGCTAAAGGCAACATAGGAATGACCACGGCAGTGAACTTAATACACCGCTCACGATCAGCACTTAAAAAGTACGGTGATCTTAATACAGCTTTCCCGGCTTCTCACAAAACAGTGATGGACCTCCTACCTAGGGGCATCCGTTCATCGAATTCAGTCACAGATATAATTCTGATGGGGGAGTACTGTAGTGTATCTACCGCTACAAAAATATAATTCCAATTCACTAGTATATAAGACATGTTAATTCGATTCTACCGTGAGGTATCTTTTAATAGATGAAAGTTGACATTGTCGATATCTACTCGCCCGACATTACTCTTCCAATCTGGGAAATAAGGCATTCATAAGAATAAAAAATTTCATAATAAAATGGAGTCACAAAAGCCAAAATTATTTCGAATATACAAGGACAATAAAAACAATTCTGCATCATGTTACTTGCTCACGACCAATACACATTCTGGCAAAAGAAGTCTCCGGGCAATCAGTAGTGCGGACTTTGAGAGGCATGAATCATATTAATTATAATTCATGGTGAGACTTTCCATTAATTTTTGATAGGTATTGACTTATAGGCTCCCACCACAGTTCAAGTTAAGGCAAACAGTGATGATGTTCGACTTATCTGACTACGTAATATGCGAGCTAATTCGATCAAAATATGTTCTACGAATTTCTGAGAAAGTCTAGTCCTACAAAACTCATTGTTTTAGAACCGTCAATGAACAACCGTCCCATTTTTGAGCGTAAGATTACCAACGTTCGACTCCATAACTTTTTAATTTTGAACCTAATTCAGAAGACAAGGGAAGAAATTCACCTCAGTGGAAAACTTTTTGATAGAACTAATCCGCACTTGCGTTAAGTGGTGAGGAAAACCACGAAAATCCCCCACGGCTAATACGATGGTAAAGGAACTCGAACCCCTGATCAGTCTACTTTGGACGATATTTTGCGTCAGCACAGTAGTCAGTGCAAGCCGGGTGTAGAATTCTTATCTACCAGCCAGTTGGGATTCGAACCTGGTGCATCTCATTGGTAGGTGAACACTCTATCCCCTGATCCTTCACAGTTTTTGAATATTAACTTTATTTTTATATTATATTTTATAACCGTAGTTGAGCAGCCGAACCAATTTTTGGGTTTACGACTAATATTGCTCAACTCCGTTGCCTTGTAATTTTGAACCCAATCCGGAAGACAAGAGAACTCCTGGATCAAGTATTAGGAAAGATTTGTCTTCGTGGGGGACTTTTTCATGGAACTAACCCGCATTTGCGTTACATGGAGAGTAAGACCAAGAGAACCTCCCTCGGTTAGTCTCACGGCAAAGGGACTCTAACCCATGATCCGTCTACCACTGTGGATATTTCACGTCAGCACTGTGGTCGATGCAAGTCGGATGCAGATTTCGTATCGACTGAGATTCGAACCCGGTTCCCCTGATTAGAAGGCGAACGCTCTATGCACTGAGCCATTTCGGCTCTTGAATACTAATTTCGTCAAACCATGACCTGCGCTAGTGTTGATATGTGAATGGATCAGCCGTCGTGCTAGTGGTAAATGGGCTTTCCCAGAAATATCGCCATACTGTTGGGAGAAAACCATTGTTCATAATGTCCACATACATCTCAGAGTTTATGTATTCCACCACTAGAAACTCAGCTAATCATGATAAACTTTATGAGATACTTTAACCAGGAGGTACTTTAGTGTCCAGACATTTTACCTAGATTATGTACTACTACCAAAGATGCTCAAAGCCATGGCCATGCGCACGGATACACGCAATTACTTCAGCACAGTATCGAATGAATGGCATTATGTGCACAACGTATAGCATTAAAATCGGAAAAAAAATTCGTTAAAAACTGAGCAAGATATAAGTAGTTAGGGTAGTTCTTTTATGCTGCGCATGCGCAGTAAAAATTGAAGTGAGGCTTGTATTGCCTCTAGTATGGTGTATGGTCACCCCTGACAGACAGACAGCATGCACAGCGAGTATGCATGCTATTAATAAGGGAGCTGAGAAGTACTTGTGGAAGACCCTCCCATTCTTCCACCAGAGCAATTTTTAACTCCAGAATGGTTCAGGGGGGAGGTTGGCGTATCGCAATAGCTTCCCAAGAGCATCCCAAGCATGTTCAATAGGATTCAGGTCAGGGGATTTGGCTGGCCAATCCATTCGTTGAATATCCTCGCTTTCCAGATACACATCAACCATGAGAGCCCTATGTGGTCGCGCATTGTCGTCCATAAAAATGAACTCAGGATCAACAGCGGCCCTGAAAAGAGGCACATAGGGTTCCAGGACCTTCTGCCTGTACCTCTGGGCATTCACGGAACCATTGTCAAACACATGGAGCGGTGTGCGGGTATCTTGCATGATCCCTGCCCAAACCATGAGTCCTCCATCAGCATAATGGTCGATAACTTCGCGGACATTTTTACCTCTTGCTGGCTTAGCAACGCCCACAAGAATACGTAAACTTATCTCAGGGCCAATAGCGCTTCAGTGACCATATATGGCAATCAACTGTCCAGGTTTTGTGTGGTATTTTTAGAGAAATGTGCGAAAAGGCTTTCCATCTCTTTATTTTGTCCACCAGTGTAGTTTCTTCTTAATTCTCAGTTCATTATAGCCGAGAGGAATAATTTGTCAATCTCATTACCGACAGAACGGGGGTTCGAGTCCTAGAGTTGACACCACAACATTTCCTTCATTTTCTTCAATAAATGAGACATTTCCCGTGTCCTACATTTCTTTTCTATGCTTTTGAAACGATGCTATTCGTAAATCGTTAAAAAAAACATATAGTTTTGTTCTCATGGTTTTTTAACGATACTAGTTGTAAACGGTTTCAAGCATGTAAGGGTAAAAAATGTTTTTTACTCTAAACTTTATGGTTAATTAGATGGACAGACAGCTGCCAGTTACTTTACCCTAATTTTAGAATAAAAATTCTAAGAGTGTAAAGTATATTCTATAACAGCTGTATTTAGAAACCTGTTATGTTTATAGTATATCACTTACTTATTCCTAACTAAATAACATTTGGAGAAAAAAAAATACATGTACCACATTTAAACAAACATAAAAGTAAAAATTAATAAAATACTTATACATATGCAAATTCTCTCCTTGTGAGGTAAGGGAAAGTCCATAGGAATGCAATAATTGGCCAATTTTAATGCATCCAAAACACACTTGAACACGCACTCCTGTAACATGAACAAAAAAAAAACTTGCATTATTATTTGTTTATGGCATTATTGGTATTTGAAAGTATCTACAACAGTTTCTAGTTTCTTTTAGCTTACGGCAAAACTAAGTACAGTCCATGACCAAATTATTAGACGCACTTTAAGGTTCTATGTAAAATCTTAATTATCGTGTGATACTATACAGCTTTATTGCTTTTACGTGGTTGAAACCGGTTTGTACTTGTTTACGTTCTTGTATCGATTGGTGAAATTAGTATAAATTTGACAATTGGATAAATTAGTCGATATATTATATATAATTATAGAATATTTATTGTATCAGGTATTATATTAGTATATTATAATAATTACACCAAATTATTAGACGCACTTTAAGGTTCTATGTAAAATCTTAATTATCGTGTGATACTATACAGCTTTATTGCTTTTACGTGGTTGAAACCGGTTTGTACTTGTTTACGTTCTTGTATCGATTGGTGAAATTAGTATAAATTTGACAATTGGATAAATTAGTCGATATATTATATATAATTATAGAATATTTATTGTATCAGGTATTATATTAGTATATTATAATAATTACACCAAATTATTAGACGCACTTTAAGGTTCTATGTAAAATCTTAATTATCGTGTGATACTATACAGCTTTATTGCTTTTACGTGGTTGAAACCGGTTTGTACTTGTTTACGTTCTTGTATCGATTGGTGAAATTAGTATAAATTTGACAATTGGATAAATTAGTCGATATATTATATATAATTATAGAATATTTATTGTATCAGGTATTATATTAGTATATTATAATAATTACACCAAATTATTAGACGCACTTTAAGGTTCTATGTAAAATCTTAATTATCGTGTGATACTATACAGCTTTATTGCTTTTACGTGGTTGAAACCGGTTTGTACTTGTTTACGTTCTTGTATCGATTGGTGAAATTAGTATAAATTTGACAATTGGATAAATTAGTCGATATATTATATATAATTATAGAATATTTATTGTATCAGGTATTATATTAGTATATTATAATAATTACACCAAATTATTAGACGCACTTTAAGGTTCTATGTAAAATCTTAATTATCGTGTGATACTATACAGCTTTATTGCTTTTACGTGGTTGAAACCGGTTTGTACTTGTTTACGTTCTTGTATCGATTGGTGAAATTAGTATAAATTTGACAATTGGATAAATTAGTCGATATATTATATATAATTATAGAATATTTATTGTATCAGGTATTATATTAGTATATTATAATAATTACACCAAATTATTAGACGCACTTTAAGGTTCTATGTAAAATCTTAATTATCGTGTGATACTATACAGCTTTATTGCTTTTACGTGGTTGAAACCGGTTTGTACTTGTTTACGTTCTTGTATCGATTGGTGAAATTAGTATAAATTTGACAATTGGATAAATTAGTCGATATATTATATATAATTATAGAATATTTATTGTATCAGGTATTATATTAGTATATTATAATAATTACACCAAATTATTAGACGCACTTTAAGGTTCTATGTAAAATCTTAATTATCGTGTGATACTATACAGCTTTATTGCTTTTACGTGGTTGAAACCGGTTTGTACTTGTTTACGTTCTTGTATCGATTGGTGAAATTAGTATAAATTTGACAATTGGATAAATTAGTCGATATATTATATATAATTATAGAATATTTATTGTATCAGGTATTATATTAGTATATTATAATAATTACACCAAATTATTAGACGCACTTTAAGGTTCTATGTAAAATCTTAATTATCGTGTGATACTATACAGCTTTATTGCTTTTACGTGGTTGAAACCGGTTTGTACTTGTTTACGTTCTTGTATCGATTGGTGAAATTAGTATAAATTTGACAATTGGATAAATTAGTCGACATATTATATATAATTATAGAATATTTATTGTATCAGGTATTATATTAGTATATTATAATAATTACACCAAATTATTAGACGCACTTTAAGGTTCTATGTAAAATCTTAATTATCGTGTGATACTATACAGCTTTATTGCTTTTACGTGGTTGAAACCGGTTTGTACTTGTTTACGTTCTTGTATCGATTGGTGAAATTAGTATAAATTTGACAATTGGATAAATTAGTCGATATATTATATATAATTATAGAATATTTATTGTATCAGGTATTATATTAGTATATTATAATAATTACACCAAATTATTAGACGCACTTTAAGGTTCTATGTAAAATCTTAATTATCGTGTGATACTATACAGCTTTATTGCTTTTACGTGGTTGAAACCGGTTTGTACTTGTTTACGTTCTTGTATCGATTGGTGAAATTAGTATAAATTTGACAATTGGATAAATTAGTCGATATATTATATATAATTATAGAATATTTATTGTATCAGGTATTATATTAGTATATTATAATAATTACACCAAATTATTAGACGCACTTTAAGGTTCTATGTAAAATCTTAATTATCGTGTGATACTATACAGCTTTATTGCTTTTACGTGGTTGAAACCGGTTTGTACTTGTTTACGTTCTTGTATCGATTGGTGAAATTAGTATAAATTTGACAATTGGATAAATTAGTCGACATATTATATATAATTATAGAATATTTATTGTATCAGGTATTATATTAGTATATTATAATAATTACACCAAATTATTAGACGCACTTTAAGGTTCTATGTAAAATCTTAATTATCGTGTGATACTATACAGCTTTATTGCTTTTACGTGGTTGAAACCGGTTTGTACTTGTTTACGTTCTTGTATCGATTGGTGAAATTAGTATAAATTTGACAATTGGATAAATTAGTCGACATATTATATATAATTATAGAATATTTATTGTATCAGGTATTATATTAGTATATTATAATAATTACACCAAATTATTAGACGCACTTTAAGGTTCTATGTAAAATCTTAATTATCGTGTGATACTATACAGCTTTATTGCTTTTACGTGGTTGAAACCGGTTTGTACTTGTTTACGTTCTTGTATCGATTGGTGAAATTAGTATAAATTTGACAGTTGGATAAATTAGTCGACATATTATATATAATTATAGAATATTTATTGTATCAGGTATTATATTAGTATATTATAATAATTACACCAAATTATTAGACGCACTTTAAGGTTTTATGTAAAATCTTAATTATCGTGTGATACTATACAGCTTTATTGCTTTTACGTGGTTGAAACCGGTTTGTACTTGTTTACGTTCTTGTATCGATTGGTGAAATTAGTATAAATTTGACAGTTGGATAAATTAGTCGACATATTATATATAATTATAGAATATTTATTGTATCAGGTATTATATTAGTATATTATAATAATTACACCAAATTATTTGACGCCCTGTAGTGTTTTAATAATTGCATGTTTTGCACGAGTTTCTATGCAATACTCTTATAATTAAACATGAATGTAATGAGTTTTTATTGAGGAGTTTAGATACTTCCCATTTGCATTTATTTTCAACGTATTGCATTACAATATTAACCAATTAATATACGAACGTAAACAAGTGCAATAGATTTCAGTAGCGTAAAAACAATAAAGCTGTAGAGTATCGCCTGATAATTAAGATTTTACATCGAGTATTACAGTGCGTCGAATAACTTGACTACGAACTGTATCTATATCGGTTTTGAGTTAAACTTTTTAAAAACTAGTTATCTTTTTTCAATGATATTTATTATATTATAGTTAAAAAAATTACAAAAGTTCAGATGGCAAAAATCAGTTTTAGTAAAACAAAAACAAAGTATCTTCTCAATTAGTGATCCAGTCAGAACAGTCGTTGGTAAAGGTACTTCAAAGTTGTAGTAAAAAAAAAATTATCGAACGAAAAGTATTCTAAAGTATGAGAGAATTGGTGCAAAAAAACGTTAAATCCTATTTAAAAAAATTATAATTTATTGGTTTATGCGTGTCGTTTTCTGTTTGGGATTTGCTAGAAAATATTTTGTATGTTTGGATCAATTTAGTAGTTTCTTTCAGTGCCGATAACATTTTATTAAATTACTAGGGGGCAAAGCCCCCTGTTCGCTACCGCTCACCAACCCCAATGATTGCTTCGCAATAATGGTTTTTTCTTGGCAGAAAACAGTTTTTCTACTAAAGTTAAAAAGATTCACTTAACATCTATGTACTAAAAGGAATTCTGTTTACTTACGCTCTTGCGCCTCTACTTCCCACCTCCAAATATTACTGTCTATTAGTATTATAAACATTTAGATCTCTTGTTGAACAGTAGTGATTATTTTAATTATCATTTTTTTAAATAACATTTATATTCTTAATACATTATATTGTTCAAACAAATTTGATGAGTTCTCAACCATAAATTAAAATTTTCGCTAATAATAACAGTACTAGAAAATAACTTTAAATTAGGGATACAAAAATATTTTAAGGAAAAAAATACCTTTACGACTTTTGTTAATTTTATGCTGATGACAACCTAAACAATATGGAAATGAATGGGGGGAAACTGGATCCTACCACGTGGTTTTCTGGCAAATAAAAATGCACCGACAGCAATGGAAAACTGCGACATTAGAATTTTATATACAGTAAGATACTAAGATACTATCGATGATAATAAACTGTAAATTTCCGCGTATTTAATTGGGTATAATATAGCCTACGTCGCAGGTTGTGTTGTTCCTACTAAACTTAACCCATGAACGGCATTTTCTGCTAGCCTAACTTCAAGCCACAAATAAGCAAACGAAGTGTTCGATCGTTTAAATAGCTGCTCGCCAGATTTTATTGCATTATAAAGAAAAGTTATTGAAACAAAATACAACTAAATAAACAACAACAACTAAAACAAATAACAACAACTACTAATAACAATAACTAAATAAACAACAACTAAATTCCATTCGTTTAGCATTGCGTCATATGTTGTTCCTACTAAATCGAAGTAGTTGTGTTTTTTTCATATTATACCCAATTGCAATAATGATTTTATATAATGTTTTAATGTAATTAGGCTTGGCTGAAAAAATCGGTCACATACTCTCGTAAAAATCGGAGTGTGCTGCCCTGGGAAAGTGCTCCTTTCGCCGGTCATGAACATGTTAAGGACCTTGTCATCTTTTTTCTATGTTATTGACAATACTAAATTTATTTCCAAAAATCCAAAAGCTCACAGAGAGGAACGTTAATTTCGGGGAGCCAATCAAAATTGAAGAAATTGTAATATGTTCCAGAGTTTGAAGGAAGTTTGCCAGCATGTTAGTTAACAACCAACAACGGTTTCGAGTCAAGAAATGTGCAAATCAAGCAGTAGCTGGCTTTGTGAAAATTTACAGGAGTTGCATTTAAGTGCGGATAAAATGCGTTTAGAACATCTTTTAATTTTTTTTTCAAATTAAACTTGCTTCCACGGCTTACAGATGACGAATTGAACATTCTCTGCACTGGTGAGCAGTCGGATTCATTGAAGCAAACAGTTTGCTGCCCTTTACTTCGGTGTCCACCATTCCCTTATTTTACAATTAAGGAAACAATTCCAAACCAACCAGAAAACCTGCAGTAAGTCTTCAAAATCGAGACCAAAGGATACGACTGTCACGGAAGATCGATATACACTGTCCCGCCAAAAGTTTCCGGACAGCCAGTGGTATGGACTTAGAGCGTCCTGAGGCACATATTAATTAGATGTTAATCCCTTTTTTTCATCGATGACAGCCTGCACTCCTCTGGAAAGACTTTCCACCAGTTTTTGATGGGAGTTGACTTCCGCCACAGCTGAAGTGAGTGCTTGCAGTGAGGAGGGTCGATTTGGCTGTCTTCCAGTTCTATGGGATTTAGATTGGGGCTCTGAGAAGGCCAGTCCAGTTTTTGAACACACATATCGTCAAACTACGTCTGTGTAAACCTCAATGTGTGAATGGAGCAGTTTTCTAGCTGGAAGATAAATGGGCCTTAACCCAAAATATTGCCATAGATTTGGGAATGCAGCATTGTCCAGAATGTCTATATACATCTCAGAGTTAATGTTTCCAACCACAAGAACTAGCGGACTGAGGACAAACCACGAGGAACACCATAACAACCGGGTGTCCGGATATTACTGGCCAGATAGTGTATTACTGTTGTATCCAAGTGGAATAGTATAGCGACCACCACATGCGTGACCTCTACGGTAACAACCTTTGGTAAAACGATATCTGCCACAGACTGTACGGCCTGGTACCACGAGGAAATTGTAAATTTTTCCCATAAGATTAGATTGAACAGATTATGAAATAAATCAGGGTAATTGCGTTTGGAAACCGTCAGACAAACGAAAGATTGCCAACAATTCGTACTCGAGATGGTAGTTTGCTACCGCCTCGCGTGATGCTGGACAATCCATAGAAAAAGTTGCAAACTGTGATTAAAAATTTGATTTTTATCCGCTAACTGTGATGATAAAATTTGATTTCCATCCGCTTCGGTTTTGTTAACCCTAGTTTGAATTCAAATTAATATACTATCTGAAAAAGTAGTAAACTATGATAAATGGTTTGCATGTTTTTAATGATAAAATAGAGATAATTTTATTTACAAAAGGAGATTCGCATCAATTGCTCAATAATTCGATACTACTCGTATTTGATTTCTATCCGCTTCGGTTTTGTAAAACCTAGTTTGTATTCATAATAATATGCAATCGTGCTGAAGTTAACAAAGAGATAGCTAATTGAGCATTTATGCACGCTTCAAAAAGTATAGTTTCATCTAAACTTTAATGAATGGGACCAGATGTTTGTACACATTTGTTAAGCAAACTAATTTTATTAAAAAATATTTTATGCATAGATCCAAAATGAATGATTCTTACTTTATATTGTATCGTAAAATTAACTTTACTGACACTTATGTGTATCATACTTTTACTGACACTTATGTGTCAGTAAACGCAAGATACATTTAAGTGTCAGTAGAAGTAGTATACTGACACTTATGAATGATTCTTAATTTATATTGCATCGTAAAATTAACTTCACTGACAAGAAGTAGTATACTGACACTTATGAATGATTCTTAATTTATATTGCATCGTAAAATTAACTTTACTGACACTTATGTGTATTACCTTTACTGACACTTGTATAACTGTAATTGTATAACTGTATAACTGTAATTGTAAATTTTAGTGGTACTGAGTAACAAAAGTGATGGAGACTACTTTACACCAATTATTCATGGTGTAGTTGTCGTTGTCGTAAGCCATGAAGGCAAATTTGTGCGATTGTTCTTGTTTTCCAGTGGCTCCATCTATGGCAAAGAATTGAACTTCTGCCCCACTCATATATCTTACCCGTTTATAGGTCGGAGAACGATCAATAATCAGAGATTGATCAATCTCCAATTCAGTACCCCCAGAGGTATTGATTTGTTAAGGGATCATGGAAAACTTTATGACCCAACAGATTTAACGTGCACCAGTCACCATTTACGACACGGTGAATCTTCGGCCGGCTGGATTCGAACTCCCGTTCTCATGAACGTGAGTCCAGCAACCTGCCAGCCAGGCTATACCGGCCCTCTTAGTGCAGCGAAACATCTAAATCCAAGAGTCATGTATAGCATCATATGTATAGTAGTATATAGTATAGTTATATAGTAAAGTAGTTACCACCATTTTTGTTGTTAAGATACACTAAAAACTTTTACAGTGTACATCTATCTTCGAACTTGGAAACAAAAGTAACATAGTTAACCAAATTACCTATATTTACTTCCATTTTCAATTTTTTTTGAAAAAGTATTATGAATATTTTATTTAAAAATTAGGGTTTAAGAATAATGTACCTGAAAATCAAGAGGACCGGTCCCATTTCTCTGCATCCATGAAGATAAATAGTCCGTGCAATTTGTGTCATAGGGAGATGGTAAGAGGCTAGTTTGAATCTTCGGAAGAAAAAAAAAGTCAAAAGATATGTATGCAACAGTCAAAAATATTTTATTAAAAATAATACTCGATCTAACACTAGCTCTGTTTCTAATGGCGAAGTGGGGTTTGTAGTTATCGACAATGTCAACTTTCATCTATGGAAAGGTACCGCAACATTGAATCTTGTTAACATATCTTATATACTAGTGAATTTTAGAATTGTATTTTTGTTGTGGTAGACGCACTACAGTACTCCCCCACCAGAGTTATAACCGTGATGGAATTTGATGAACGGATACCACTGGTTGATTCATTGCTCCTTTGCGAGAAGTCGGGAGAGCTGTATTGAGATCACAGTACTTTGTGAATGCTGATCGTACTTTTGAGTGCTGAGCGTGAGAACTGTATGTATTTACGCTGGCATAGCCAGCTCACTGATTTTATCAGTGATTCCGGTCAGCATATTAAGTGACTTACTACTGGCCGCTAAAATAGCTTGCATGTTGGATGGGAGTCTATTCATCCATATTGTTTTAAGAATGTTATCCGTTAGGTTACCGGCGGATAAGTCTGACATTTTAGACAGCGATTGAGAAGACCTCATATCACCCCCACTGTACATCTTGCAATAGCTGCTTGTTTTTAACTGTCTCGGATCACGTCCGGCTCACCAATGTGGGGATAATAGCTATCGACAATATCAAACTTCATTTATGAAAAGGTACCCCAACATAGAATTGAGTTAACATGTCGTATATACTCATAGAGTAATAAATAGGAGGAGACGGCATGCCCGTAAACTAGTGAAGCCTTAACCGCAACCGCGGCGCCATATTGGTACAACCAAAACAAATCGAACTTCGTTGAACTAGAGCTGTATGTGTTTAAACATTCTTCAAACTGAGTAATAGATTTTATTTTAGCAATTGGTCCATTGTTGAAAATGATATTAAATCAAATAGAAATTTAAATAATACAGTCTGAAAAGATCAATTTTTCAAATATAGTCATGCTTTATATATTAATAAACAGGTTATAATTATTAATTCATACGTTTAAAAAATTGAAAAGAAACAGTATTTTTTTACTAAGTGATACATTAGCAAATTTAAACAATTTTATTTTCTGACTTTAAATAAGTAAGCTAAAACTTTTTATTAGAGAACTTTTTAAAATTATTTATCTAAAAATGAAATAATTTTCTTTATCATTTTCTCTCTTCATTTATTTGAAAAAAATGGGACAAGTAGCTGATACTCTTTATAATTATACGTAATTTTAATTTCAATTTCTATTAATCTTACTATAAAAACATAGATGACCATTAAATATTTATTTCAGTTTTTTATTAAAGTCAAAAGTCAGATTAAATTTTAGTTTTTACTGATTATAAATATATACAGATTATAATTTTATAATATATATATATATATATATATATATATATATATATATATATATATATATATATATATATATATATATATATATATATATATATATATATATATATATATATATATATATATATATATATATATATATATATATATATATATGTTTAATAAATATAGTAAATAAATGTGTGTAAAAACAAAAAGATTCATAAGCTTGTTCCTTTTATATTACTGCATTTATATTTTACAATGCTTGAGTTAAAAATTGTGAAACATTATTTGCTTAACACTAAAGAATATTCAAACAAATAATAGTGATAATGCGCTATTTAAACTTAACATAAAATACATATAACAAAATTAAAATAACTTTTTAGATTTATTTCTATTTTTAAGCTTATACGACACTTTTTAATAAATAAAAATATTTACACAGAAAAAAGCCAATTTCCCCCGGGGTTTTTTAATAAAACCCAGGCGGTTGGTTTTTTTCAAACCCAGCTAAAAAGCAGCAAGTAATTATATATTTACTCATTGTATTTTCAAAGTGTTGACATTTAAATCTAGTACTTTCCAGGATTTCTATGTGCCTTAAAAAGGCTTTAGTATTCATTTTATCTTTTAAAGTTCCTTAAAAGCTTTAAAATTTGTTTCATCTCAGCCTCCACCTTCCTCTACTAACGTTTCAATTGCTGTGTCAAAGCTATAATTTATTATAGAGCATTCATTATAGATAATAATGACTGGGTATTTATTATAGATCATTTATTTGCTCACCACTTCATGTATTTTGTGAATGAGATAGAGAATTTCATGAGTGGAGTTTAAACCTCAATTGGAAAATAAATATTCCTAAATATACTGTGAATATTTACCTCTAAAAATAAATACACAGTTATTTTACGTTGCTATTTGTAAATTACAGTTTTGTACACTTCATATGATCAAGTGCTTAGCAAAAAAAAAAAAAATAGACTTCTTTGCTTAGTAATAAAAAGTATGTTATGGACTAGTTTTATTACCCAAGCGTTTACTCAAATAGCTTAATGTTGATTATTGCTATTCTTTCAGCACAAACCAATATTTTTCCCATTAAATATTCTAACTTTAAAGAAAAGTGCGTTTCATATTATTTTGCTTATATTCAAAATAGTGTGGTTTTAATGTGATATTCTTTGAATAAACTTTTAATTGGAAAGCTGCCCCCTTAAATAACAATAATATATTACTTTTAATGCCTACATAAAATATAAAGGAACCTAAGTTCCAGAAAACTGCTGTAAAGCTCTTTTTTTAATTCAGTTGTAAAATAGAGCTATCTTAAAAGGTTATTTTTTGGGAAGAAGAAATGTTGAAAAATTGAATGAAAAAAGGTGTTATGTATTAACAACAAAACTATTTCAATCTCGTTTTCGAAATTTTCCAATCATAAGAGAAGAGATCAAAAACTCTTCCTCTTGAAACCTGAGCGGGTCCGCGAAGTTTCTGGTTATACCAACATACTTGACACTCACCCCAATAGGGAAGGAGAGGAATGCCCACTCCTTCTTATTTATAACTCTATGTATATACTAGTGAGTTGGAATTGTATTTTTGTTGTGGTAGACCCGCTACGGCCATACCATATTTAAAAAAATAAGCTTTGTAATTTAAACTTAGTCTGAATGTCTGAATTATACGGGCATCTGAAATTCATATGAATTATTTTAAAAATTTTACTCCATCTGCAATAATCAACATTTTAACAACTAACATAATTTCGTCAACTACCATTTTAAATGAGCAACTAAATGGAAATTGCAACAATTTTGGGCTACAAATGATAGCTTTAACCATACTCTGACAACTTATACACTCTTGCCAAAAAGTCATGAAACTAATCCATTTCCGCTGACGATTCAAGAAAAGTTTAATCAAATCAAGGGAAATTAATATATGACAAAAAGAGCATGAGAATGAAATGCACTGAAACTCATGAAATGGTGGAAATAAACAGTGGAAAATATGTTGCAAATCTGAAAATGTGGAGAGTTTGATGCTTGATAGAACCTGTTCTGACCTGCTCTCACAACGCGAAGCGTCTTGGTGTTTATGAGTCTGTTAAACATTTTGGGACAATAAATCTAAGATCTTGGTTTTTGAGTTATCTTCAACCCTGCACAGTACGCATACAACACATTTTATAGGATTCAAGTCTGGAGATCTGTCCGGTCACTCCATCCGACATACTTAAAAACACGTAACACATATTTTTATATAAGTTAATAAAGAAGCATTAATGAATTATAGGCATTGCTTACTTTATCTAGCAATGCATTTTATTTTACTAACAAGTTGAAAAAGTGTCAACTTTAAAAAAAAAAACTGTCTCAAATTATAAATAACATTTGGCGATATCTTGATTGAGGCGATTTCATTTTAAGAGTTAGACTAAAATTGCTTCATTTCACGTGGATTCATATTCAGCGTTCCAGGCTAGTTTGGCTTCAAAATATAATTTATACGCGAAATGATAGACAACATAATATTTTACATTAAAATATTCATTTATTTACTTTTTAGTTGCAGTTTCTTATAGAATAACAATGTAAATTATTTTCAAATATAATATTCTTTTTTTTTTGTTCGGTATATTGCGAATTGGTTGGCTAAAATATCAGTGTAGAATAGGGAGTCACTAGGAATGTTACTATTATTTTTAATGGATATTTATTACTATTATTAATTAAAAACCAACAGATATGTGCCTGGAAATCCTTGTCTGATGTTCTATTCGAACTAAATGCCACTGTCCTGTACACAGTTGCTTACAATTACCAACACCGATGAGCTTATTTGGGGTAAATGCCACTGCTCGATAAACCCTTTCCCGTTATTCCTTACTCTAGTGTTTTTTTTTTAATTTTATTTTATATCCATAGTTGAACAGCTGACCCTGTTTTGGGTTTACGACTACGAATATTCAACTCCGTAGCCTTGTAATTTTGAACCAATCCTGAAGACAAGGAAACTCATGAATCAATACCCCCAGAGGTTTGATTTTTATGGGAACATAGAGGACTTTGTGACTCGACAGATTTAGCATGCATCGGTCATCATCTACTACACGGGGAGTCTTCGGTGGACGGGGATCGAACCCGCGACCTCTTGGACATGGGATCAGTGCCTTATCAACCAGGCTATCCCAGCCCAAAATAACTACTAATTACTCTGGTGGTGTACTAAAAGCCAATGCTTGGTTCGCATTCGCTGTTTGGTATTTCCTACACTGATGTTTTCTCCAGCTAAACTTCCCTAGTCCGGTATTTTCTACATTGATGTTTTCCCAATTACACCCTAATCGAATATTGTTATAATAATTACCAAATGTACCCGTTTTATTAAAATTTGTGTTTATAAAAATTGCTTTATTGATTGAAGAAAATAATACATTTTCCTTGATTGATAATTTAGCAACATTTTTTTAAGAGATAAAAATGCGTTCTAATGAGTCTTTATGGCACTGACCATCTAAAATGGGACCATATTTAATAATCACCTCAAATGATATTAAACTTGCTATTTTGAAGCAAATTACTATCTACCTCTTTTACTTACCTCTTTCTTAATGTTGCATTCATATTTATTCCCACCGTAGAAAATATCTCCTGAATTGAATGGATTTACTATCTTCCTTCTATCATGAAGTGCGATTTGTTATTTTGAAGGAAATTACTATCTACCTCTTTTACTTACCTCTTTCTTAATGTTGCATTCATATTTATTCCCACCGTAGAAAATATCTCCTGAATTGAATGGTTTTACTATCTTCCTTCTATCATGAAGTGCGATTTGTTATTTTGAAGGAAATTACTATCTACCTCTTCTATTTACCTCTTTCTTAATGTTGTAGTCATACTTATTCCCACCGTACAAAATATCTCCTGAATTGAATGGATATACTATCTTCCTTCTATCATGAACTGCGATTTGTTATTTCGAAGAAAATTACTATCTACCTCTTCTATTTACCTCTTTCTTAATGTTGTAGTCATACTTATTCCCACCGTACAAAATATCTCCTGAATTGAATGGATTTACTATCTTCCTTCTATCATGAACTGCGATTTGTTATTTTGAAGGAAATTACTATCTACCTCTTCTATTTACCTCTTTCTTAATGTTGTAGTCATACTTATTCCCACCGTACAAAATATCTCCTGAATTGAATGGATTTACTATCTTCCTTCTATCATGAACTGCGATTTGTTATTTCGAAGGAAATTACTATCTACCTCTTCTATTTACCTCTTTCTTAATGTTGTAGTCATACTTATTCCCACCGTACAAAATATCTCCTGAATTGAATGGATTTACTATCTTCCTTCTATCATGAACTGCGATTTGTTATTTTGAAGGAAATTACTATTTACCTCTTCTATTTACCTCTTTCTTAATGTTGTAGTCATACTTATTCCCACCGTACAAAATATCTCCTGAATTGAATGGATTTACTATCTTCCTTCTATCATGAACTGCGATTTGTTATTTCGAAGGAAATTACTATCTACCTCTTCTATTTACCTCTTTCTTAATGTTGTAGTCATACTTATTCCCACCGTACAAAATATCTCCTGAATTGAATGGATTTACTATCTTCCTTCTATCATGAACTGCGATTTGTTATTTTGAAGGAAATTACTATCTACCTCTTCTATTTACCTCTTTCTTAATGTTGTAGTCATACTTATTCCCACCGTACAAAATATCTCCTGAATTGAATGGATTTACTATCTTCCTTCTATCATGAACTGCGATTTGTTATTTTGAAGGAAATTACTATCTACCTCTTCTATTTATCTCTTTCTTAATGTTGTAGTCATACTTATTCCCACCGTACAAAATATCTCCTGAATTGAATGGATTTACTATCTTCCTTCTATCATGAACTGCGATTTGTTATTTCGAAGGAAATTACTATCTACCTCTTCTATTTACCTCTTTCTTAATGTTGTAGTCATACGTATTCCCACCGTACAAAATATCTCCTGAATTGAATGGATTTACTATCTTCCTTCTATCATGAACTGCGATTTGTTATTTTGAAGGAAATTACTATCTACCTCTTCTATTTACCTCTTTCTTAATGTTGTAGTCATACTTATTCCCACCGTACAAAATATCTCCTGAATTGAATGGATTTACTATCTTCCTTCTATCATGAACTGCGATTTGTTATTTCGAAGGAAATTACTATCTTCCTCTTCTATTTACCTCTTTCTTAATGTTGTAGTCATACTTATTCCCACCGTACAAAATATCTCCTGAATTGAATGGATTTACTATCTTCCTTCTATCATGAACTGCGATTTGTTATTTTGAAGGAAATTACTATCTACCTCTTCTATTTATCTCTTTCTTAATGTTGTAGTCATACTTATTCCCACCGTACAAAATATCTCCTGAATTGAATGGATTTACTATCTTCCTTCTATCATGAACTGCGATTTGTTATTTCGAAGGAAATTACTATCTACCTCTTCTATTTACCTCTTTCTTAATGTTGTAGTCATACTTATTCCCACCGTACAAAATATCTCCTGAATTGAATGTATTTACTATCTTCCTTCTATCATGAACTGCGATTTGTTATTTCGAAGGAAATTACTATCTACCTCTTCTATTTACCTCTTTCTTAATGTTGTAGTCATACTTATTCCCACCGTACAAAATATCTCCTGAATTGAATGGATTTACTATCTTCCTTCTATCATGAACTGCGATTTGTTATTTTGAAGGAAATTACTATCTACCTCTTCTATTTACCTCTTTCTTAATGTTGTAGTCATACTTATTCCCACCGTACAAAATATCTCCTGAATTGAATGGATTTACTATCTTCCTTCTATCATGAACTGCGATTTGTTATTTCGAAGGAAATTACTATCTACTTCTTCTATTTACCTCTTTCTTAATGTTGTAGTCATACTTATTCCCACCGTACAAAATATCTCCTGAATTGAATGGATTTACTATCTTCCTTCTATCATGAACTGCGATTTGTTATTTCGAAGGAAATTACTATCTACCTCTTCTACTTACCTCTTTCTTAATGTTGTAGTCATACTTATTCCCACCGTACAAAATATCTCCTGAATTGAATGGATTTACTATCTTCCTTCTATCATGAACTGCGATTTGTTATTTTGAAGGAAATTACTATCTACCTCTTCTATTTACCTCTTTCTTAATGTTGTAGTCATACTTATTCCCACCGTACAAAATATCTCCTGAATTGAATGGATTTACTATCTTCCTTCTATCATGAACTGCGATTTGTTATTTCGAAGGAAATTACTATCTACCTCTTCTATTTACCTCTTTCTTAATGTTGTAGTCATACTTATTCCCACCGTACAAAATATCTCCTGAATTGAATGGATTTACTATCTTCCTTCTATCATGAACTGCGATTTGTTATTTTGAAGGAAATTACTATCTACCTCTTCTATTTACCTCTTTCTTAATGTTGTAGTCATACTTATTCCCACCGTACAAAATATCTCCTGAATTGAATGGATTTACTATCTTCCTTCTATCATGAACTGCGATTTGTTATTTCGAAGGAAATTACTATCTACCTCTTCTATTTACCTCTTTCTTAATGTTGTAGTCATATTTATTCCCACCGTACAAAATATCTCCTGAATTGAATGGATTTACTATCTTCCTTCTATCATGAACTGTGATTTGTTATTTCGAAGGAAATTACTATCTACCTCTTCTATTTACCTCTTTCTTAATGTTGTAGTCATACTTATTCCCACCGTACAAAATATCTCCTGAATTGAATGGATTTACTATCTTCCTTCTATCATGAACTGCGATTTGTTATTTCGAAGGAAATTACTATCTACCTCTTCTATTTACCTCTTTCTTAATGTTGTAGTCATACTTATTCTCACCGTACAAAATATCTCCTGAATTGAATGGATTTACTATCTTCCTTCTATCATGAACTGTGATTTGTTATTTCGAAGGAAATTACTATCTACCTCTTCTATTTACCTCTTTCTTAATGTTGTAGTCATACTTATTCCCACCGTACAAAATATCTCCTGAATTGAATGGATTTACTATCTTCCTTCTATCATGAACTGTGATTTGTTATTTCGAAGGAAATTACTATCTACCTCTTCTATTTACCTCTTTCTTAATGTTGTAGTCATACTTATTCCCACCATACAAAATATCTCCTGAATTGAAAGGATTTACTATCTTCCTTCTATCATGAACTGCGATCAAAAGTCCTGGCTTCAAAATCGTATTCCAATAGTCTGCAACTTCAGTTAAAAGTATCATTTCTATCTCTAAGTGAAAAGAAAAAGTAATATATGAATGATATCATGACCATGCAACCGGTTTTCCAAAAACAACACTGAGACCAAAAATAACACAAACAGGTTTTCCGAAAATAACAATAACAAAAATAACAATAAAAATAAACTCACCCACTTAATGCATAACAAAATTAAAAGGGAAAAAAGATTCTAAAATAAATTATCAAACAGCAGTGATCGCCATAGCAACGACTGCAATGATGACGCATGCGCACTGTTTACTATTACTCTTGAACACAGTTGAAAAATGTGATGACGTCCAAATAAGGTGAGCACGCCATCAGCCCCAAAATAACACCCATTCTGGCAATGGGTAATAACAATTTTCTTTCCTTTTTTTGTTTTCTGTTGCATATTTTTAACAGATATTAGATACTTTGCACCGTTGATTTCAAATATGCAATCGGTTCCCTCTCTCCAAACTACAATTTTTTAAATGACATTTTTAGTGTATATTTTGTCGAAATGTCAGTATTAAAAACGTTATAACTGGGGGTCGGGTAAATTATGCGACAAGCTTCTGGGGGAGCTAGGGCACATCATTAAGACATAGGAACATCCACTTCATAGGGAACCATGCCGTAAAAGTCAACTTAAGTCGCTAAGGGCTCTTCTCTATTATGAACTGTTTCTTCACGTGTACTTCTGAATGGTACATAATGGAGAAGTGCCCATAGACGCAAACGGTGACATTTCCAGCCATGAGCTTCTGTACAATTTTAATCTTGATGATGAACCCTTGTCATAATTCTTGATGGTCCCATCAAAATGTTTTGATGATTTATTTTGTTTTCAGTGCGATTCATAATAATCCAACAGTATTTGATGGTCCCCATAATCCAACATTTTCCATCATACCGTCATGGTTTTTGATATGCCAACAAATTTCCATCATTCTCTGATGGAAAATGCTCTCTCTGTCTCTCTGACTTTAATACTATGATGGTTAACCATCAAGAAAAGTTTGGTTCCCATGAACTAACAAGCCACGATGATGCGTGATAGTTCCAATGGCTGATCTTTCAATGGGATTTCTTGTTCATTCTCAAGAATATACCATCAAAACTAATTGATATTTTATGTTAGATCATCAAAAATCAGTCTGAATTCCTACATTGGGACGATGGTGGTTCATGATATTTCCAACATTTGATTTCTAAGAAACTGGGATGGAAATTTTTGATGGTTCATCATGAACAAACCGTCAAAACAAGTTGCTTCTTTAATGTTTGATCATCATAAATCAGTCCGAATTCCAACATTGGGGAGATGGTTACTTATGTTGGTTACCATCAAAAATATAATGGTTCATGATGGAATTATTATGATGGTTACCATTACAATTATGTTGGTCCATCAATGGAAAACCATCAAAAATTTTGACTTGGGTAACACCTCAAGAATTTTATCGCAACATTTAAGTGACACTAAATATTTATGAAATTTTTAAAACGTGTACATTTCAACAAAAAATAGACTAAAAATGTTTAAAAAAAAGAAGGGAAAAAACTGTGGTTTTTGGAGCAAAATTAATTTCAGGTGAGAAATTCCCATCACACCCCGAATTTGGCAAGGTCAAGTATTTGTATAAATGCAACAAATTTTTTTTTTCTAGTGTAATCAACGATTTGAGGAATAACTATTAAAACGGAAACAGGTTAAACTGATAGTTTGATACATTCTATTTAGTAAATAAAAAAATTTTTGTCCACAACTTTCGAAATAAGTTGCAAAGTTTATTAAAATATAGTTCTGTTTCATGAGAATTAAGTATAACCAGAATTTACAACGATATTCTGCATTCCGAGGTTAAAATTAACAGACACCTTTATTTCTGTTATAGTGATCTGGCATGCAACGGAAAACATTACCTTATAGTTTTTCTATTTAGCAGCGCCATCTGTTAATGAATTTTGGTAACAAAAATGTACTGTTTCCTGAATTGTTTAACGCTTCACTAATATATTAATTATGAATTTGGTTTACGAGTGATCTGATTCGACAATTCCATAATTGGCGCTTCGCACTAATAGCCAAAGGTGCTCGTACTTTCCAACGTGCCAACAAGAACGCCGCTGCGAGTAATATCTTACTCGTATTATGCTACGAGTAATATCTTTTTCTTTTGGAATTTTTCAAATATTTTGCTTTTCTGTGGAATAATAAATTTTATTTTTAACGAGGAAGCATTCATTAAATATACAGAGTGACCTTAAAAACTCATGGCAATTAGAAATCTTAGTAAAGTGCCGTCAAAACAAGTTTTTAAATGACACTAAAAAAGAAATGTTTTTTTTTATTTATGCGATGCTTTGTACAGATCTCAGACATTTTCGCGACGCATATTTAATATTTTCAATCGCTTTCTATCTATACACAAGCTATTGCTTAAATAGTGACACTTAAGTTTGATTAATTGAAAGTCATACAATTATAGCTAGTCAATATATCAAGTTATAATCAGTGATAGAACCTTAATTTGCTCTAAAAAATATGCAGATTTTAAAAAAAGTTAACAAGTTTTGAGCGGTCTAAAATAGGCACACATTCTCTAAACTCACCAGACGTTAAATAAAAAACGTAAAATGAAAAATGCACCACAGTAACTTTTGATCTAATAATCAGACCTTCACATTCTTGGACTCAATTTTAATGGTTTGAGGGAGTAACTTAAAATATGCTGATTAATTAGTGCAGACGATATTTTAAGTTAAGAAATCAGACACAAAAACGTACTTTCGCTGAATAAACATACCTTTTTTCAACGAATTCAGCAATCATACTTGGCAACATGGTCCTCATTGTTCTGCCAGGAGAGTAGTCCAAAGTTTGGATCCTTTAATGTTAATTTTATTTTTTTGCGTATTTCTCAATATCTCGAAAAATTCTTATGCTAAAACAATTTGCACATAAGAGTAAAACTCGTTTATCCGAAGAAAATTCCATTGAAAATTTAACTTTGAGTAAATATTTATTATTTTTTATTATTTAAGTTAATAGTAATCAAATAATTATAAATTGCAAGGTATACAATTTTTTACAACAACTTAAAAAATATAATTTAACGTAGAAAAATTCAAAATTTGACTGAAATCGATCGAATAGTTCCTGAGAAATTGAAATTGGACTATTTTTCGGAAACTATTCGATCGATTTAGCTCAAATTTTGTGTTTTGCCACTTAAAGTTGCATTCTTTAAAATGATGTAAAATTTACACACTTTACCAGTCAAATGTTCTTCGACCTTTACTAAACAAAAAAAATTTTTAAAAAATATTCACTGAAAGTTATGATTTGCATGAATAAACGAATTTTATAATTATGTGCAAAAATTTTTCAATTCGCTTAAGAAGTTCTCGAGATCTGGAGGAAAACGCGGATAGTAAAATTAGCATAATGGGGTCCAAACTTTAGACCGCTCACATAACTAAACTATTGACACTATATTTCCCTGATAGAAGCTTTCAAGGGGCAGAACTGAGAATTCGTCCGGAAAAAAAGATATGTTTATTCAGAGAAAGTACGTTTTTGTGTGTGATTTCATAACTAATGAATTAGCATATTTAAAGTCACCCCCTGAACTACTAAGACTGATTCCTAGAGAGTGAAGATCCGATCCTTAGATCAAAAGTTGTTTAGAGTAGTCCGTTTTATATTTTGCGCCCTGAAGAAGCAGAAGAAATAGATACTGACTAATGATTGCAATTGGTAAGTTGACTGACAAATTATGAAGGATTTAATCTGCTTTCCCCCTACAAGTCTGGCGAGAATGGGAGATTACCCAAGTCAAATTTCTTGATGGTTCCCTCAAATCATTTTGATGGTTTATGTTACTCTCAATGCTATTCATGATGGTCCAACAATGCTTGATGGTCACCATCATCCAACATTTTCAATTATGCGTTCATGGTTTTTGATATGCCAGCAAACATCCATCATTCCATGATGGAAAATGCTACTTTAATACTATGATGGTTAACCATCAAGAGAAGTTTGATTCTCATGAACCAACAATCCACGATGGTTCCAACTATATATTTCCATGATGGTTTAATGAGAATTATTGTTGGTTTTCAGGAATATACCATCAAAAAAAATTTTTTATACTGACCCATCTTAAATCAGTTCAGATTCCCACATTAGGATGATGGTTGTTCATTTTCGCTCCAACATTTAATTTCCAAGAAACTATGATGGATTTTTGATGGTTTAGCATGAAGAAACGATCAAAACAATGTCTTATTCTTCAGTCCGATTTCCTACATTGAGGTGATGGTTACTTAAGTTTGTTACCATCAAAAATATACTGGCTCATAATGGTTACCATCAAGATTATGTTGATAAATCAAATGAAAACCATCAAAAATTTTGACTTGGGGGTAGTTTTAGCTCAAAAAATGTGTTTAATTTTATTACCGTATGCATATATTAAAGCAAAAGAAGTTTTTCGTCATTAAGTACATCTTTTCACTTCAGTTACTTTGGTAAATTTATTTAATATCAAGCTAAAAATCTAAAATTCCTTTTTGAAAAAGGAAGTAATAAAGACTATTTTTTTTCGAGATCTGAGTATATCTGAGTATACTTACTCGCAGATCTGAGTATATGTTTGCCCCGAGCTTTTGAATTTCCAACTGCAAAATTATTAAAAGTGTAGCAGCTGGTGGGATGAATATCAGTTATACCATGTCTGGGAATAAAGGGTTCAAACACCCTTTTCTCCGGTTTCAAAAATCTAAAAAGGAAAAAATAAATATATCTCCATCTAAGGGTTGACCAACAATACATTTGGTAATATGTGTTAGATAAACTAAAAATTTATCTAACACATGACACTGTAAGAAATCACCTATCGAATTACCACTAATACCGTTTCTAAGGGTTGAAAATACTGAGTTTTTAAATATGAAGAAGCAAAATAGAAACAAATATATCGGCTAGCATTTATAGCCAGTTAAAAAGATATTTCTATTACCAAATCATTTGTTGCAGTATTGTACATCAACGGGCAAGTTCTTTAAGCAAATGATATAAAACACTAGAAGAAGATGTGATTCCAAAGGGTCAGTCTTACAGCACATTTTCGGAATGAAACAGTTTTACTATTGAAAAAACTGCCAAATTTAGATAGTCAGTGCGCGTAGTCAGTTTAGGCTAGGTATAGTGAGTACGGAGAATGCTGAAGAAATTCCCGTTGTTGTAGACTTTTGTGCAGTGTGTAAATTAGTAATTTCATGCAATAACGCAAAATGCTATCCAATTTAGGCTATTCCGCAAGTTTTTGCATTATTTCGTCTAGTTGCAGTATTGAAACCAATGAGTCAGGTTTTGCAAAATCATAAGGGCTGATTATGCGCGAGAGCACTAAATACTGACTATCAGCTTTTTTGTGTGAATATTACGCGTTGAAGTGCGTTTTGATAATTTATTCCGTATCAATGAATGTTGTAGCCAACTGCACTATTAATGTTTCATATGCTATGCAATGCAAAATTATTCACTGCAATTTCCCGTCTAGTTGTAGTATATTTATATTGAAACCAATGAGCCAGGTTTTGTGAAATCATAAAGGATGATTATGCGCGAGAGCACTAAATACTGACTATCAGCTTTTTTGTGTGAATATTACGCTTTGAAGTGCGTTTTGATAATTTATTCCGTATATATATTTATATATATATATATATATATATATACATAAGTTCAAAATGAAGAATAAAACAAAGAAAAATTAAAGACATATGAAAATAAGGGGAGGGGGAATATTTATTACAAAAATAACAAACAACAGTTTAAAAAAAAGAGAAAGAAAGAAAAAAAAAGAATTAAATTTTATTTAAAAAACCGGGGAAAATAAAAAAAAGATATGATCTTTTCATCAGCCCACACGATTATATCCGCAAATCAGAGTGCTTTCTGATATTGTATCAATAAAGCCGAAGCAAAATAATATTGTAATAATAATTGAAACTTATTGTTTTTCTTAACTTTCTTCGTGTTTTCTTGATTATATATATATATATATATATATATATATATATATATATATATATATATATATATATATATATATATATATATATATATATATATATATATATATATATATATATACAATTATCATCTTCCATAACCTAATATTGCTTGCCCGCATGTTTTCTCTTCGTTTCCGACGATTTCGAAACGTGACTAAAACATACCTTCAGTATGAAATGAAGTTTCAGCTACATTCATTAACAAAAAGAAATTACAAGAGTATTTTTAATATTTTTTTGGGAGGATGATTTCTTTACCCTGGTGAGAGACACAATGCTTTAATAAAATGAAAAAGAAGGAGAAATATTAAACCAATGACACAAAAAAGTCTGTTAAAATTGATTTCTGGTTTTGTTGACTGATGAAATTTATAGGTTTTGTGTGGGGAGAAGAGTTATCGACAATGTCAACATTCATCTATGAAAAGGTACCCCAACATGGAATCGAGTAAACATGTCTTATATACTAGTGAATTGTAATTTTAATCTTGTAGTGGTAAACACACTACACTAACCCGCAAATTTCATTTTTGACGACCCGATATTACTTACTGGCATTCTTTTCTTTCGTTTCCAATGATTTCGAAACATGAATAAAACGTGCTCTCATTGTGAGATAAAGTTTCAGCTGCATTCCAGGCTTCAACTATGAAATGCTACCTCAACATAGAATCGAGTAAACATGTCTTATATACTAGTGAATTGTAATTTTAATTTTGTAGTGGTGGACACACTACATTGTGTAACCCACAAATTTCATTTTTGACGACCCGATATTACTTACTGGCATTCTTTTCTTTCGTTTCCAATGATTTCGAAACATGAATAAAACGTGCTCTCTTTGTAAGATAAAGTTTCAGCTGCATTCCAGGCTTCAACTATAAAATGGTACCTCAACATAGAATCGAGTAAACATGTCTTATATACTAGAGAATTGTAATTTTAATCTTGTAGTGGTAAACACACTACACTAACCCGCAAATTTCATTTTTGACGACCCGATATTACTTACTGGCATTCTTTTCTTTCGTTTCCAATGATTTCGAAACATGAATAAAACGTGCTCTCTTTGTAAGATAAAGTTTCAGCTGCATTCCAGGCTTCAACTATGAAATGGTACCTCAACATAGAATCGAGTAAACATGTCTTATATACTAGAGAATTGTAATTTTAATTTTGTAGTGGTGGACACACTACATTGTGTAACCCACAAATTTCATTTTTGACGACCCGATATTACTTACTGGCATTCTTTCGTTTCCAATGATTTCGAAACATGAATAAAACGTGCTCTCTTTGTAAGATAAAGTTTCAGCTGCATTCCAGGCTTCAACTATAAAATGGTACCTCAACATAGAATCGAGTAAACATGTCTTATATACTAGAGAATTGTAATTTTAATTTTGTAGTGGTGGACACACTACATTGTGTAACCCACAAATTTCATTTTTGACGACCCGATATTACTTTCTGGCATTCTTTTCCTTCGTTTCCAATGATTCCGAAACATGAATAAAACATGCTCTCATTGTGAGATAAAGTTTCAGCTGCATTCCAGGCTTCAACTATGAAATGGTACCCCAACATAGAATCGAGTAAACATGTCTTATATACTAGAGAATTGTAATTTTAATCTTGTAGTGGTAAACACACTACACTAACCCGCAAATTTCATTTTTGACGACCCGATATTACTTACTGGCATTCTTTTCTTTCGTTTCCAATGATTTCGAAACATGAATAAAACGTGCTCTCTTTGTAAGATAAAGTTTCAGCTGCATTCCAGGCTTCAACTATGAAATGGTACCTCAACATAGAATCGAGTAAACATGTCTTATATACTAGAGAATTGTAATTTTAATTTTGTAGTGGTGGACACACTACATTGTGTAACCCACAAATTTCATTTTTGACGACCCGATATTACTTACTGGCATTCTTTTCTTTCGTTTCCAATGATTTCGAAACATGAATAAAACGTGCTCTCTTTGTAAGATAAAGTTTCAGCTGCATTCCAGGCTTCAACTATAAAATGGTACCTCAACATAGAATCGAGTAAACATGTCTTATATACTAGAGAATTGTAATTTTAATTTTGTAGTGGTGGACACACTACATTGTGTAACCCACAAATTTCATTTTTGACGACCCGATATTACTTTCTGGCATTCTTTTCCTTCGTTTCCAATGATTCCGAAACATGAATAAAACATGCTCTCATTGTGAGATAAAGTTTCAGCTGCATTCCAGGCTTCAACTATGAAATGGTACCCCAACATAGAATCTAGTAAACTTTTCTTATATACTAGAGAATTGTAATTTTAATTTTGTAGTGGTGGACACACTACATTGTGTAACCCACAAATTTCATTTTTGACGACCCGATATTACTTACTGGCATTCTTTTCTTTCGTTTCCAATGATTTCGAAACATGAATAAAACATGCTCTCATTGTGAGATAAAGTTTCAGCTGCATTCCAGACTTCCTCAGTATGGAATTTTTTTAATACTTCAGGAGATTCACAAATCTGTTTGAAATAAAAATTCAAAAAAAAAGAAAAGTGTGAGATGCATCAGATTTTAAATTTCATGAGACATATAGATTACAATAACGCAAAGAATTATTTTAGGAATTTATTGCTCCGATAATATTTTAAAGTAGAAATCGCAAAACTATACTAGGTATCTAAAGTCTTCCCGAATATGAAATTTACAATTTTTATTGTATAGAAGAAATTATCAGAAGAAATTTGAATCTGCTAACAGATCCTTCGCTATAAATTTTATCTTAGTAAAAAATTTTAAAAAAATACTTATTACTCATGTAAATGAAACGAAAAGCATTTTGAATATTTTTGGTATTTTCTAATATAATTTTAGGATGTAAGGTGCCATCTTGTATTTATTTATAGTTCAAAAAGTAGGTAGGCACATACGGTAAGAGGGAATTTGTGTTTAGTTTGCTTTGTATGCAAGGAGAGAGAAGGATTACGAGTATACAAATACGTAAGTTTCTAATCTTCTTTCCCTTCATTTTAATTTTTTAATCGAATAAAAAATGAAACAAAACATATTGTAAAAATTAAACTTGAAAAAATTTCGAATTTAAAGTAAAAATTAAATTTAAAGCAAGAAAAAAATATTTCTTCAAGAATTTTTTAGAGTTCAAATCCTAAAATATTATGCATATTAATATCTTTATATAATATAAGAAGAGAGCGAAATGATAACACACAGCCAATCACAGAACACTTGCGGTTAGTAACGCCCAAAATAGCCAATTAAAATTGAGAACGCATGTGTGTGAAAAGGATTTTTTTTTTTATTTTGAGTAGGTCTAATAATGATGTCAGAGTTTTTCCATTGTTGTCCGTGCATTTCCATTGGCTTAAAAAATCGCGAAGTAGGATCCAGTTATTCCTCATTCACTTCTAATTGTTTTGGTTGTCATCAGCACAAAATTAACAAAAGTCGAAAAGGTATTGTTTTTCTTTAAATATCTTTGTATCTCTAAATTAAAGTTATCTTCCAGTACTGATATTATTAGCGAAAATTTTAAATTATGGTTGTGAACTCATAAAATTTGTTTGAACAATATAACGTTATAAGAATATAAATGTTATTTTAAAAAAATGATTGCTTCGAAAAATCACTTCTGTTCACCAAGAGATCTAAATGTTTACAATACTAATTGATAGCTTGTTTATAGATAAATGTTTACAATACTAAACAATTATTGCTAGGCAATCATCGGGGCTGGTGAGTGGCAGCGAACAGGGGCCTTGGTATGATAAAGTATATGATGTATATATATATATATATATATATATATATATATATATATATATATATATATATAATATATATATATATATATATATATATATACAGGGTGTCCCAAAAGGTCGTTCACAAACTTAACATGCTGGTCTGTCATATCATGATGAACAAGATTTACATAGGAACTTGTGTCCGAAAATTAAAACTGAGATCGCTAGAAGGCGAAAAGTGCAGGTTTGGATGAGGAGGAAAAAAAATGATATCGATAGCGGTGTTAATATGATTTTTATTATAAAGCATCATTACATCACAGCAAATGCGCAAAATTCCTTCCATTCGCCACAATGCACGTTTCACAGCGTCGGCGCATGGATTCACGAACCCGTTCAAATTGGCCAGGAGTGTCACGGACACGTGCTGCAGCTTCCGCGATCCTGGCGATAAGATCCATGTCCGATGTTACAGGTGTCTCGTACACTATGGACTTCATGTGTCCCCACAGGTAGAAATCCAGGGGAGTCAGGTCGGGGGATCGCGGCGGTCATGGGACTTGTACACCTATACCGATCCAGCGATTAGGATAAATCCTATCGAGGTATTCTCGAACAGCGTAGCTAAAGTGGGCAGGAGCACCATCATGCTGAAACCAGATGTTTCGGCGTGCAGCGGCTGGAACGTCACCCATCAGATCCGCAAAACTCTTTCTAAAAAAATGCGATAGGTATTTCCGTCGAGGCGTTCAGGTAGAAGGTAAAGGCCAATCAACATGTCACCGATAATACCGGCCCAAACGTTTACGCTAAAACGTTGTTGATGTGCATGGGCACGTGTACATCTTGGGCTTTCATGCGCCCATACGTGCATGTTGTGCAGATTCACGACACCATCCCGTGTAAAGCAGGATTCACCAGAAAACAAAATCCAAGATGGAAAATCTGGCTGTGCGACCCGCTGTTGCAAATACCAGCGTGAGAATGCAATGCGTTTGGGATAATCGTCAGCGCTCAATGCCTGTACTTTTTGGAAGTGGTAAGGGTGTTGCAAGTCATCGTGCAGTAAGCGCATTATGGTGGAACGAGCTACACCCAAGACACGTTCGCCTTCTCGGAGACTTCTTTGCGGGTTGATGGCATACTCCTGTAGCACGGTTTCCTCTACGACAGGTGTGCGTGTAGCACGTTCTCGACCGATGTGGCTACGTGCTACGAAAGCACCTGATTCACATAACCTGCGGTGCAATCGTCCAAACAAAACATGACTTGGTTGTCGTCTGTTTGGGAAGCGCTCAAGGTACGCCCGTGCCGCGGCTCGTCCATTTCCTTCAGCGGCGCCGTATACGTAATGCATGACGGCCATTTTTGCGTTACTAAACTCATTCATCCTTCTCCTTCAACGTCCACGCCTGAAATGATTGTTTTTCCCACTCTCCCGTTTTCGTGCAATTATCGCCCTCTAGCGGTCGCAGTTTTAATTTTCGGACACAAGTTCCTATGTAAATCTTGTTCATCATGATATGACAGACCAGCATGTTAACTTTGTAAACGACCTTTTGTTATATATATATATATATATATATATATATATATATATATATATATATATATATATATATATATATATATATATATATATATATATATATATATATATATATATAGTCAATACCTATGTCAATACCTATAGCAACCTATCAAAAACTGGTTCAAAGTCTCCCCAGATGTGCACAGACTGCTGTCGATGCAAAATAGGAAGAAACACCATACTATTATATAGCACAGATACATTGTACCACTGGTTTTCTTAATATATTTTTGGCTAGATAGTTTAATATTTTTTGGGTAGATAAATATCGCAAGCTATGACCATTAGCTTTAACAAGATTTTTTAATTTAAAAAAGAAACTTCATTTTAAGGAATAAACTTATAAATATTTACCACTTTATATTTGCTAAAGCTGTCTTTGCACAGTTTGGGAAATTTTTTGCAGGCAGTATCTGCTATTAAACCGTAATTAAGGTAGCTATCATTCATCTTGCATACTTCACTGTTCCGATACCTTGAAGAAATAGAAATAATAAAATAAGGCTCGCGATTGTAAAAATGTTTAATAATGAAAAACCAATGTTATTTTTAAAGTCAGACATTCATTTTTATAACGTACAAAACAGCAAGCCAGTAGAAAAATTTAAGAGAGACAAACTGTCGTTTTCACTTCAATAAAAAGTGTTTGATTCATTGTATTCCGACATTTTTAAGAAATAGAAATAATAAAATAAAGCTCGCGATTGTAAAAAAGATTAATATTGAAAAACTAATGTTATTTTTGAAGTCAAACATTCATTTTGATAAGGTAAAAAATAGCAAGCCGAATTAAAAATTTTAGAGAGACATGCAACCCTTTTAGGTTCAATAAAAAATGCTTGTTTCAGTGTGTTCCGATACCCTCGAGAAATGGAAATAGTAAAATAAAGGTTGCGATTATAAAAAAGATTAATAATTAAAAGTTAATGTTATTTTTAAAGTCAGACATTCATTTTGATAAGGCAAAAAATAGCAAGCCAAATTAAAAAATTTGAGAGAGACACACAGACCTTTTAGGTTCAATAAAAAATGCTTGTTTCAGTGTGTTCCGATACCCTCAAGAAATGGAAACAATAAAATAAAGGTTGCGATTATAAAAAAGATTAATATTTAAAAATTAATGTTATTTTTAAAGTCAGACATTCATTTTGATAAGGCAAAAAATAGCACGTCAAATTAAAAAATGTAAGAGAGACACGCAGCCCTTTCAGGTTCAATAAAAAATGCTTGTTTCAGTGTGTTCCGATACCCTCGAGAAATGGAAATAATAAAATAAAGGTTGCGATTATAAAAAAGATTAATATTAAAAAATTAATGTTATTTTTAAAGTCAGACATTCATTTTGATAAGGCAAAAAATAGCACGTCAAATTAAAAAATGTAAGAGAGACACGCAGCCCTTTTAGGTTCAATAAAAAATGCTTGTTTCAGTGTGTTCCGATACCCTCAAGAAATGGAAATAATAAAATAAAGGTTGCGATTATAAAAAAGATTAATATTAAAAAATTAATGTTATTTTTAAAGTCAGACATTCATTTTGATAAGGCAAAAAATAGCACGTCAAATTAAAAAATGTAAGAGAGACACGCAGCCCTTTTAGGTTCAATAAAAATTGCTTGTTTCAGTGTGTTCCGATACCCTCGAGAAATGGAAATAATAAAATAAAGGTTGCGATTATAAAAAAGATTAATATTAAAAAATTAATGTTATTTTTAAAGTCAGACATTCATTTTGATAAGGCAAAAAATAGCACGTCAAATTAAAAAATGTAAGAGAGACACGCAGCCCTTTTAGGTTCAATAAAAATTGCTTGTTTCAGTGTGTTCCGATACCCTTGAGAAATGGAAATAATAAAATAAAGGTTGCGATTATAAAAAAGATTAATATTAAAAAATTAATGTTATTTTTAAAGTCAGACATTCATTTTGATAAGGCAAAAAATAGCACGTCAAATTAAAAAATGTAAGAGAGACACGCAGCCCTTTTAGGTTCAATAAAAATTGCTTGTTTCAGTGTGTTCCGATACCCTCGAGAAATGGAAATAATAAAATAAAGGTTGCGATTATAAAAAAGATTAATATTAAAAAATTAATGTTATTTTTAAAGTCAGACATTCATTTTGATAAGGCAAAAAATAGCACGTCAAATTAAAAAATGTAAGAGAGACACGCAGCCCTTTTAGGTTCAATAAAAAATGCTTGTTTCAGTGTGTTCCGATACCCTCGAGAAATGGAAATAATAAAATAAAGGTTGCGATTATAAAAAAGATTAATATTAAAAAATTAATGTTATTTTTAAAGTCAGACATTCATTTTGATAAGGCAAAAAATAGCACGTCAAATTAAAAAATGTAAGAGAGACACGCAGCCCTTTTAGGTTCAATAAAAATTGCTTGTTTCAGTGTGTTCCGATACCCTCGAGAAATGGAAATAATAAAATAAAGGTTGCGATTATAAAAAAGATTAATATTAAAAAATTAATGTTATTTTTAAAGTCAGACATTCATTTTGATAAGGCAAAAAATAGCACGTCAAATTAAAAAATGTAAGAGAGACACGCAGCCCTTTTAGGTTCAATAAAAATTGCTTGTTTCAGTGTGTTCCGATACCCTCGAGAAATGGAAATAATAAAATAAAGGTTGCGATTATAAAAAAGATTAATATTAAAAAATTAATGTTATTTTTAAAGTCAGACATTCATTTTGATAAGGCAAAAAATAGCACGTCAAATTAAAAAATGTAAGAGAGACACGCAGCCCTTTTAGGTTCAATAAAAATTGCTTGTTTCAGTGTGTTCCGATACCCTTGAGAAATGGAAATAATAAAATAAAGGTTGCGATTATAAAAAAGATTAATATTAAAAAATTAATGTTATTTTTAAAGTCAGACATTCATTTTGATAAGGCAAAAAATAGCACGTCAAATTAAAAAATGTAAGAGAGACACGCAGCCCTTTTAGGTTCAATAAAAATTGCTTGTTTCAGTGTGTTCCGATACCCTCGAGAAATGGAAATAATAAAATAAAGGTTGCGATTATAAAAAAGATTAATATTAAAAAATTAATGTTATTTTTAAAGTCAGACATTCATTTTGATAAGGCAAAAAATAGCACGTCAAATTAAAAAATGTAAGAGAGACATGCAACCCTTTTAGGTTCAATAAAAAATGCTTGTTTCAGTGTGTTCCGATACCCTCGAGAAATGGAAATAGTAAAATAAAGGTTGCGATTATAAAAAAGATTAATAATTAAAAGTTAATGTTATTTTTAAAGTCAGACATTCATTTTGATAAGGCAAAAAATAGCAAGCCAAATTAAAAAATTTGAGAGAGACACACAGACCTTTTAGGTTCAATAAAAAATGCTTGTTTCAGTGTGTTCCGATACCCTCAAGAAATGGAAACAATAAAATAAAGGTTGCGATTATAAAAAAGATTAATATTTAAAAATTAATGTTATTTTTAAAGTCAGACATTCATTTTGATAAGGCAAAAAATAGCACGTCAAATTAAAAAATGTAAGAGAGACACGCAGCCCTTTCAGGTTCAATAAAAAATGCTTGTTTCAGTGTGTTCCGATACCCTCGAGAAATGGAAATAATAAAATAAAGGTTGCGATTATAAAAAAGATTAATATTAAAAAATTAATGTTATTTTTAAAGTCAGACATTCATTTTGATAAGGCAAAAAATAGCACGTCAAATTAAAAAATGTAAGAGAGACACGCAGCCCTTTTAGGTTCAATAAAAAATGCTTGTTTCAGTGTGTTCCGATACCCTCAAGAAATGGAAATAATAAAATAAAGGTTGCGATTATAAAAAAGATTAATATTAAAAAATTAATGTTATTTTTAAAGTCAGACATTCATTTTGATAAGGCAAAAAATAGCACGTCAAATTAAAAAATGTAAGAGAGACACGCAGCCCTTTTAGGTTCAATAAAAATTGCTTGTTTCAGTGTGTTCCGATACCCTCGAGAAATGGAAATAATAAAATAAAGGTTGCGATTATAAAAAAGATTAATATTAAAAAATTAATGTTATTTTTAAAGTCAGACATTCATTTTGATAAGGCAAAAAATAGCACGTCAAATTAAAAAATGTAAGAGAGACACGCAGCCCTTTCAGGTTCAATAAAAATTGCTTGTTTCAGTGTGTTCCGATACCCTTGAGAAATGGAAATAATAAAATAAAGGTTGCGATTATAAAAAAGATTAATATTAAAAAATTAATGTTATTTTTAAAGTCAGACATTCATTTTGATAAGGCAAAAAATAGCACGTCAAATTAAAAAATGTAAGAGAGACACGCAGCCCTTTTAGGTTCAATAAAAATTGCTTGTTTCAGTGTGTTCCGATACCCTCGAGAAATGGAAATAATAAAATAAAGGTTGCGATTATAAAAAAGATTAATATTAAAAAATTAATGTTATTTTTAAAGTCAGACATTCATTTTGATAAGGCAAAAAATAGCACGTCAAATTAAAAAATGTAAGAGAGACACGCAGCCCTTTTAGGTTCAATAAAAAATGCTTGTTTCAGTGTGTTCCGATACCCTTGAGAAATGGAAATAATAAAATAAAGGTCACGATTGTAAAAAAGATTAATATTGAAAAACTAATACTATTTTTAAAGTCGGACATTCATTTAGATAATGCAGAAAACAGCAAGCCCAAAAAAAAAAATTTAAGAGTTATACAGCCGTTCTCGGATCAATAAAAGGTAATTGTTTGTTGCTTTCTCTACTCTTTTTGGATCCTTAGAGTCTCAAGAGAAATCCAGTTTTCCAAGCAGAATTGGAAAATTTAAATTAACCAACTTCCACATCATAGAAGTAAAATAAGAAATATCCATTGATAAAGGTTTATTTAATTCGATAAAAACCATTAAATTAAAAATGTCACCGTTAAATTAGGCATTTTCCTGAATGAAAAAAAAATCAGTTATTCAGTTTAATATAATTGTTGCTATGCGATTATCTAAATCCGATAAATTCATGGTAGGCAACCAATCAGATCGGTTTTTGACTTTAGTATGAATGCGCCTTAAAAATTCATCCCTCTACTCTCTTTTACACTTTCATTTAATGTTTTTTAACCTGGCAACTCAGTAACGAAGTGTTATTTTTATTTCATTAGATTTTGTAAACGAATTAAATCGGTTTCTTTTTTTCTTTTGCGCAACTCAAACCTTTTTATTAATAATTTTTTTTCGGAAATACCAGAGAGAAATGTTAAAAATACAAAGAAGGTACGGAAAAAAATATATAAATTGTATAAAGAGAAAAAGAAAAATTATTAATAAACGAAATATTTAAAAAAATTATTTTTTTTAAAATATTTTAAAATTCAAACAAAAAAATAGTGTTAAATAATAAAATTAGATGTATAACAATAATATTAGATAGCACTCTTTTTTGCGGATACAGTCGTGTGAGCTAATGATGAGATTATATCCTCTCCTTATTTGGTTTTCCGTGTATCTAATTCTTAATTTTTTTTCTTTCTTAAATTTTTAAATATTTTTGAAATATAAAATATAATTTTTTTTTTTTTCCTCTTTAAAACGTTATATATATCTATCTATCTATATATATATATATATATATATATATATATATATATATATATATATATATATATATATATATATATATATATATATATATATATATATATATATATATATATATATACTGTTTGTCTACGGTAGGTACTCTGTCCGCCATTCGTCTGGAGGGGTGGCGGGGACTATGGTAACGAGGTATGATTATTTCAAGTAGGGGTGCGGGGTCCCTCTTTAAAACTGGTTTCGGTGGGAGAAAAGGAGACTTCTTTCTTCGATCTATTGTATTAGCCCTAGAGTTAAGAGAAATAAGCATTCGCGCCTGAAACATCGTTTAGAACGCGATTCCTTTTTTTAAATCTTTTCTCTATTTCAAAAGCTTCTGTTTTAGAAAAAAAATTAAAAAAATTTATATGTATGTATGGAATATGTATGGAAATTGTATAAAATTGCTTAAAGCAGCTCAATGTTTTATTAATAAATAACTCATCTATAAATTTATCATACATAGTAAATTGGTTATTAAGGAAAAAATAAATTCGCTAATAAAAACTGTTTTTAATAAATAGTGAAAAAAAACTGTACAGGTTTCAATAAAATATGAATAAGAAAACGTAATTTAAGCAAAAAAAAACTTCAGATAATTTCAGATGGTTTGATAAAAATCATCTGCTGATAAAAATCATCGTTGATAGTTTTAGATTTCATCCTAGTTGCGGTCACTTGCTTTCAGTTTCAAAAAAAATAAATAAATAAATAAATAAAATATTTAAAAATTAATAATCAAAACAAAGATATTTAATATTTCTCCGGCACAGATAACGTGAACTATTTTTATTTTCAGCAAAAGTTTTATCTCCTTTTAAAATCAGAGTTATTAAGTTTAAGCTCTTCACTTTTTCCAGAAAATTCAAGTAATAAAAGAAATTAACTGCTTTAAAAAATGTGCAAGTTTAGAAATTAAACCATCTAACAATCAATGAACATTCATAATGAATATCGTAAAATTAAAAAGTAATATTAAAAAAACCTGTACTACCCTTAATGTCAGAATTTGTTCACTTTTTTTCCTTTGTATTTAAAAAATAACAACTGATTGAATCGAGAGAATTATTTTAAGTAAGAAAGAAATATTCATGCGAATCTTAAAAAAGTTCTTGAATCAGATTAAATAAGTCTCCTACTGGTGGCTGAGTCAGCCAATCTGGTATACTCCCCATACAGGCTATCATCGAAGGCGAAAGAAAAGGAGACCTCTTCATCGAAGCCACCCTCCCTAAAATGCTCTCTTCTTGCTTCCATAGCACCAGACTGCCGCAGACTTTGTGGCGGACAGAGTACCTATCGTAGACAAACAATACTATACTATATATATATATATATATATATATATATTAGCCTTATCTTTCTTTCCATATGATTAAAATCGTACATGCATCGTACGTATTGTACACCATACGGAAAGCTTAAATCTGTCAAGAGCTAGAGTGGCAGTTTTGCGATCATGGCGTGGTACTAATTATCTGGTAAAAGCAGCAGGAAAGGTTAGAACACTTACGAATCGACATTGCAGAATGAAATTGCCGGCAACTCCACGTAGTTTGGATTAGTAGAGAGTTCTTTCTGTTCGGTAGAGTATGACAGATACATCATCGAAAATTGGTACATTTGATACAGGAAACCGACCATACATGACACAAATATGACGAGTGTAAAAAACCTTCTTTTCAGTGATGATGTCGTTGCCATTTCAGAGAAACTTAAAATATAAGATTCCACAAACAAATATTGAATCTTTTCTTTTAAAGAGGCCATATTTATGTACTTTTTTTTGTTGTTACTATTCAATATCTGAAAGACAAAACACATGAACGATAAAAATGAAGATTTAAAATTTAAAAAAAAATATGTTCAATAATGCTTTTTTAACTTTCGAAGTTAATTTATTTTGGAAATTATTTCAATGTTTTGTTCTAAATAAACAATAAAAATGATACTTAATAAATGCAAACAGGATCAGATCACTCTTTTGACTATAGTCCTTTGCCAAATTATTAGACTCACTAGAAGATTCTGCCACATAAATATGCATAATATATATATATATATATATATATATATATATATATATATATATATATATATATATATATATATATATATATATATATATATATATATATATATATATATATATATATATATATATATATATATATATATATATATATATATATATATATATATATATATATATATATATATATGGATTATAACTTAGGCTAAAGCGTTGGGGGAACTGGAGAACAAGAGTTAAGAAAATTCAGGTTAATGATTTATTTAAAAATAATACGCAATAAAGAATTATTTTTAAGGTTTTTTAACCTATGGACTAAATATTTTTGCTCTTTATTACACAATCTTTTTCAAATTTGTTTTTTTAAGCAAGAGTTTTAAAATTGTGCAGAGTGCGTCACGCTTCTAAAAAGTGCTTAAAGGAGTTTATTTTCGGTTTTCGTTTTTAAAAAGCCCTTAAAGGTGCTTTTTTCATTGGGTGTGTTTAAAAAGCGCTTAATTTTTCCTTTACAATGTTGATTTTCGCTTCGAATCATGCAAAAAGACACAGTTCACATTGTTCTATTCAACGTTTTCATAATTAATTCAACCCCCATCCATTTCGGCTTACAGTCAGCCCGTAGCGTATGAAAACGCCATTCGTTTTGCATGATTCAAAATTTCATGATTTTTGACAATTGTCAAAAACAATACCAAAAGTGTTTTTTTGACATGATGGTTAAAACAAGATAAAACCGTCAATTGTCAAAAACTTTCCAACCCTGCTAATTATGATATTTTTTAAAGTGCTTAAAAATATTTTTTGAGTGCTTGAAAAGTGCTTATTTTTTGGTGGATAATTTGGATACGCTCCCTGAGTGTGTAAATATATTTCTAATAATAGTAATTGGCTTCAACTTCAGATAGAATTAGCACTTTTCAACGTATAAAAACTTTTAAAAACTCGTGTATCATTTCCTCATAAACCCTCTGCACACTACCTAATTTAATGAATGACATAGTAACCAATTAGTAAATATTAACCAGAAGAGCCGATCAACGCCACAATCTTGAAATTTTGAACCCATTCCTGAAGACAAGATAACTCATGGATCAAATCTTGGGAGCAATTTGCCTTCATGGAAGACTTTTGGATGGAACTAACCCGCAATGTCGTTGCATGGAGAAGAAAACCACGGAAACCTACCGCGGTTGGACTGACGGCAAGAAGACTTCTTCATGATCCGTCTACCACTGAGAATATTTTACGTTAGCACTGTAATCAGTGCAAGCCTGATGCGGAATTCAAATCGACTAGCCATCGCTGGGATTCGAACCCGGGACGCCTCATTGGAAGGCGAACGCTCCATCCCCTAAGTCATCACTGCTCTGCAGCAGACATTTTATTTTATATTTTATTACCGTCGTTGAACAACCGACCCAATTTTCGGGTTTACGACTATCAACGTTCAACTCCGCAGCCTTGTAATTTTGAACCCAATCCAGATGACAAGGGAACTCCTGGATCGAGTATTGAGAGAAATTTGCCTCCATGGACGACTTTTTGATAAAACTAACCCGCATTTGGGTTGCATAGAGAGGAAGATCACGAAAATCTCCCATGATTAGCCTGACGGCAAAGGGACTCTAACCCATGATCCGTCTATCAGTGAGGATATTTCAAATCAGCACTGTAATCAGTACAAGCCGAATGCGGAATTCGTATCGACTGCGATTCAGACATTGTGCAAATTCGGTCTGACACAAGGAGAAATTTGGACGGCATCACACTTTTCAACTGTGTTCAAGAGTTATAGTAAACAGTGCGCATGCGTCGTTATTGCTTGCTTTGCTATGGCAACCGCTACTGTTTAATAACTTTTTTAGTATTCTTTTTTTCACTTTTAATTTTGTCACGCATTAAGTTGATGAGTATATTTTTCAGATATGGGACCAGAGAGAATCCATAAATACTTATTGAGTTGTGAATAAAAGAGAATTTCATCATTTGAACGATATTTCTGTTTTTATTGAAGTTATACTTCTTATGCGACTTCCAACAAGGTTGCGTTAACCGTTTAACGCTACATTTTTATTGGCTGGGAAATCACGTGGTAGGATCCAGTTTTCCCTCATTGATTTCCATATTGTTTTGGTTCTCACTAGCATAAAAATAATAAAAGTCATAAAAGTATTGTTTTTCTATAAATATTTTTTTTAGTTTGATTTTATACGCATATAATTTAATGGGATAGTATTTTTTATTTTCAAAGTTAGTGGATAACAATCTTAAAAAATGAGTGAAAACAATCCCACGGACAATACGACGGATTTAAGGTTATGTCAAGGTACATCTCTTGTGAATATCAATTGATTGTGAGGTTTTCTCTTTTGAAATTACATTATGATGCATTCACATACATTATTAATGCAAATACATTTTCCATGGCGAGACGATGAGGCAACCACAAGCACTTCCACTGGTTCAAGAGGTCCACGAGGGAAAAATGCACAATATTACCGTTATTACAGAGCACGGAAGCGAGCGGAGCATGAAAAAGAGTCGTTGAATAGAACTAGTGATTCTTCTACGACTGCTGATTCTTCTACAAATAACATCACAGGTTACGAAGTTTAACTTCTTCCGCGCGGAGGGACTCCAATTCACTATTTTTTGCTTTAGTTAAAAATCAGACATTCTAACCTACAGTACGTTTTTAATTCTAGTTCAGGTGAGTGTCACAAATAAAGAGGGTAAAAAAATCGGACAACAACCATTTTTTGCCTATGGGTAACCTGTGATCTCCTTTCGGCGATCACAATTTTTCTTTTCTTCATTATTTTTTAATAACTTCGGTTAAAATAAGTGAAAAATATTAAATTTAGCATATTTAATAATTCATAGTTATGAAATTCAGCATTTTACACTGCGTTAAAGGTAAAATCTTCAAGACCAGGCTCAAATTTGCCCTTATAAGCAGTTATTAAAATAAAAAAGAAATTTTCAGGATTGAAATTTCTGTAGTTCATAAAATGAATTACTGATACATTCTTCAATATAAATGAAAAAGATTCAAACTCATTTCTTTAATTACCTATTTTAGTACAAATCTAATTCCGATATTCTAACAAATTTTTTAGTGATTATTTGAATGTTTCTTATAATTAAAAAAATAACAAAATATATTATTTTTGTAATTAGAGCGCCAGAAAATAGAATATAAAAGGAACACTGGTGTCTCATCTGCGTCAAAGAGTTAATATTTTAAAATAATTTTACTTCCTAAAGCAACTTGATTAAAAATCTGCATAGTATTATAACTATAGTTAATTTTATGGTAACTATTTATTGCATAGTTTATTACATAGTAACTAATGCAATAGTTAGTTTTATAAAATAACTATATAATGTAACATAACTATATAATATATCTATATAATATAACATATCCTTATGAAAATTGAAGCGTCATCAAAGAAATGAACATTCTATCCTGAATATTCTAGATCTTGTCGTTCGACTCTCTTTAAGACACTCTATACACTTTCGATTGATTTCTCCCATATTGGATAGAATGGTAATGATATAGTTAACAGTGTGGATCAGATTACCTCTGCAACAGGGTTAGAAATTCTTTTCTAAGTGTAAATCGGTGCAAGGAAGATCAGACCTCTATAACAATCATATTCTTAAATTTTATTGATCAAGAGATAATATTTTATTTTTGGACTTTTTAGAGATTTTTGATTTTATGGAGATAGTGTGATTAAAAAATAACTACGACTGAAATTAATAATTAATTCATTAAATAGCAAAAATAATAATTAATCTTATTTTCATTAAAGTTTGGGAGATTTTCGCGCTTCACACGATACTCGCTTTATTTTTTTTTTTTTTTTTTTTTTTTTTTTTTTTTTTTTTTTTTTTTTAAAAGAGCGTTTTTTTTTTAAGTGCACGGCTCATCTTTCATATATAACAGTGGTTGCCAACTGGCGACCCGCAGGCCACATCCGGCCCTCCAAGCCTTTTTTTTTAGGCCCGCGAACTAAAATATATTAGTTGTCATTCTTAACAAACAATTTTCGTAGAAAATCTATATGTGTTTAAAGTACTTTTCTTCGTTTAAAAAACCTAATTTCTTCGTTTCTGTGAAATTTATCATACCAACGGTGCAAAAAATTTTTTTCTCAGGTAAAAATCTACCTCTTATTTTAATTTGTAATTTAATACTTTTGTTTTATCACAACTTGATAAAAATCTGACAGTATTATCTACTGTTCCATCAAACATAAAAGTGTCCTACATAAAATTTTGATGAAGTTGACCCGCCATTTGACTAGTGTTTTTAATTGGGACCCCCCGGCCTCATGTAAGTTGGAAACCCCTGATATATAATAACTCTCGGGGGGGGGGGCAGATTTTCCATGTGATTGATTTGCTAAAGCTCAGTTATCCTCAAAATGCAACAGATAACAAATCACAATTTTTGAAGAAAAAGAAATAGACATAAACCGTTCTTCCTCTTAGGGGTTAGTGAGCGAAGCGAACTGGGGGTGGAGCCTCCTAGATTTTTAAAAAGACTCCAGACAGTTAAATAATTTAGGTCCGTTTAACTTTGAATTTTTTTTTTAGTTTTGCTTTTCAGTGTTTGATTATTATTTATCAATGTTACAATGTTCTGTTCCAATGAGCACAAAAGAAAAGAAAAGAAAATTTTACAAATGCTAGCAAAATTACTGAAAATATAAACCAAAAATATTAAAAGCTAAAATTCATTTTAAGCGAAAAAAATAATAATAATATAATGCAGACCAATATAACGTACTTTACCACTTACCACAAACAGTCATCGCAATATTTAACTTAGGATGTTTCTTTCTTGGAAAAAAAAGGCATGGTGAACATTTCATGGGAACATTTCATGCGAAAAGTACTTTTTATAATAAACTTATTTAAATGATTTTTTTGCTCTAAATTATTGCCATTGAAAATGTGAAAGAAAGAAATAGTTCAAATAATGATTATCCAGCTCATTCAAAAAGTAAAATAAATGAGAGAGCCTTTCACTTAAAATGGCTCCTTCATAACATAAACGGAAAACAAACATATTATAAATGTGTATATTATTGACTAAAAGTATTTACAAAAATTTGGCTCTATTATACATCATAATAACAATATAGTGCTGGCCAATATAACATGACATAAATATATACCACCACGAGACAATGAATTTTGATGGACTTTTCATGTATTTTGATAATTTCCTATTGTGCGAAAATCAATAGATGTTTATTATTTAAATGTCTTTTTATCGCTTATATTGTCAATAATTTTATATACTATTAAATGTTGCCATTTGAAAATCACGTTTCGAGAAAAGTAATGCCCATTCAATAGAGTTCTTAAGTTAAATAAAACTTTTTTATATACATATTTTTTTATCAATTTAGTTTGTCAATGGATATTCCATTAAATTTATTTATTTCAAACATTTGGTGCATAAATTACAGTCCTATTCCAAATTATTAGGCGCACTATAAGATTGCATGTAAAATCTTAATTATCTGGGAATACTATACAGTTTTATTGTTTTTGCACGACTGAAACCCGTTTGCACTTGTTTACGTTCGTGTATCAATTGGTTAACATTGTAATGCAATACGTTAAAAATAAATGCAAATAGGAGGCATATAAAAAATGTCCAGAATAGAAACTCATTACATGTATGCTTAAATATAAAAATATTGCATATAAACTCGTGCAAAACATCTAATTATTGAAAAACTGCAATGCGTCTAATAATTTGATCTAATTATTATAATATATTAATCTATCTGATGTAATAAATATTATATATTTATATAATATATCGTCTAATTTATCCAATCATCAAATTCATATTATATATCTCCTAATTTTACCAATTGGTACAAGAACGTAAACAAGTGCAAACCGGTTTCAGCTGCGTAAAAACAATAAAGTTGTATAGTATCACCTGATAACTAACATTTTACATACAATCTCATGGTGCGTCTATTAATTTGGTCATGGACTGCATAAAAGTAGCGTCTCTAAATCTAAAATATAATAAAGTGTTGCATTTGAAGATATGAAAAGTGTTAAATGGTTTTATCATCTAAAACCATGTTTATTTCACTTTGTTCTGAAACTTTCAAGCTCTATTACTTGATATTAGATGATAAAGTAAAGGGTGATATGGAATAGAATTTTAAAGTATGTAATAAGTGAGAGTAGAATGATATGGGACTTCATCTGGAAATTTTTGCCGAATAACAATGCAAGTTTCAATCACATCCTAAATTTTAACTTTTATAGTCATAGGAAATGTCGACCAATCCGATGAGTTTCCGATTAATAGAACACAACAGACACAAAGCATAATAAACGGAAATACAATAGAAACTTTAAAAACTACGTCTTTAAAGTAAACTAAAAATAATCTATATCTATTGTTCATAAAACATTACTGCGTTTAATATTACAAATCCGACCAATGAAATTTCTTTTCAATCGTCGACCATAAGGCTCCTATACAATCCTAGACTACGAAATTTTTTAATGTGATTAAATTTAAGTATGAAAAGAAAAACGTATTCTATTTTTGCGGGCTTATTTTGAAGAATCACAGCTGGAAGTAAATAGATGGTCACAATAAATTAAGACCTGATGCTATTCCAACAAGCTTCAATGTTCAAAATTTCGTAAAAATGCCGCAAAAAACTAAAAGGAATAGGCTGCCCGAAAACTGGATCAATTTTAGATAAACTTGAATCCAGTACAAGTATAAATTTACTAATTCTTCTCCATTTGCTTAGTTTATAATAAAGAACCAAAAATGTGTAAAAACTATTTCCATCTAGTAATAGTATATAGATATATTTTTTAAATTGTACTTCTTATTTATGTAATACTTATTTAAATAAATGTTATGAAAATGTAATTTGAAAGAAGATATTTATTTAAATAAATTATTTCAAAAATTATCATGCGTCGTTTCTTGCCCTTCTGATAAGACTCTAGTTTCTATTTATTCTATTTATATAATAATAATGGCTAAAAATCTTAATTTGTCTTGTCCTTTTTATGTTTTAACGAAAATTCAATGTCTCAATTGAAAACACTAATTTTATATCAATTCTTGATTTTCAAACAAAATTTATTGCTTCTCACGATTGTAGACATTTACGTTTAGAATATTGCATGAAAAATGTAATTATATTGATTATAAAAACATACATAAAAATATTTCAGGTCAAAACATGTGTTTTTCCATTTTAATTTTCTTAAAAAATAAAATCTGAAAAGAAATTTAAAAAACCCAGATCTAACTGAAATATAAAGTTCAGCATCAAACTTACTTTGAAATTATTTATTAAAAAAAAATGATGTAATTGGCATATAGCACGTGTACAGTTTTTTTTATTTAAATCGGCAATAAAATTTGCAGTGAATTTGTATAAGGATAAAAAAAAAGTTTCCGAAAAACAATGTTAATAATCTAAGCACGCTTTTCTTTATTGATTATCCTATAGTTGAGGTTAACGTCGTTTGTAGCGATAAGTTGCTAAATCTTGTAACTCTTCATTATTGCAGGAACAGCTTTTGCTCCAAAATAAATGATAAGTCGGCATAGAAAGGCTGGTTCACTTCTATGAGGTAGCTCACGCCGCGCCAATCCTCCGATTTTCTCTAGTGATGTCACTTTGGCGCAAATCTCGCACTTTTACTTCAAAGAAGGAGCATTCGGCCTTACTAGCTCTAACTAATATTGGAGCATTTCTTTTTGCGAGATATTCTAAGACATTTGTTATTTTCTATAATGACTTTCATCAGTTTTTGCAGTGAATTTACAAGAATTTAAAACTATTATCGAAATGCCAGTTGAAAGTGCAACTTACAAAAATTTTGATATTAAAACAAAAGGAAAAAATATAATTTTCCGCGTGTTCCCTAAAGTAAATGAACAACTATGTAAAGAATGGATTCCGAAATGACACAGTTAATATAAAACAGCAATACGTTTATTCTGTCGTTAAGAACTTTTATAAAAATTATTATCTCATTATCTAAATAGAAACCGCCTCGTTACTTCAAAAAGAAAGGCAGGTGAAAGAAATTAAAAAATGGATAAAGTCAAAGAAAATTAAAATGTAAATAAAAAGTATAAATAAAATATATAGTATATAGTTGGAATTCTCCTAATTTCATAACATATTTTTTAATGCAGTTATTCTAAATATTTATGATTTTTTTTAAAAATTATATTCTCTTAAATTTAAATATCTATAAATTATATCATCGTAAATTTAAATATCTATAAACAATTGTAAAATTTCTGATGTCATTATGAACCTAAATTATTATTTTGTTTCAGTAATTAGCGTTTCAGGTTGATGTTTCCTAATGATTAAGTATGAACAAATTGCTATTAACGGCATATTTTAAAATCAGGGATTCTAAATTTAACTCAACTTATTGTTATAAAAGAATATGTAGATAAAAAAAAGTGTCGATATATGCTTTCATTTTTCTTAATGATTAAAGTTAAAACTGAACTTTTTAAAATAAAGTATTTATAGTGTCATTTTCGCCAACTAGTAAAACATTTTTATAAGTTTAAAATGGTATTTTTTTTTTTATTTTAATGGCCAAGAAAGTTTTTTTGAACTATGTTTATGAACGGAAATAATGTGTTAATTACGTAAAGTTTGAAAGCTAATAACCAGAAAAAGTCTAACTTATTTTTACAAAGAGAAAGATGCAAAGTTATCATAATATCTTTGCTTGCGATCTCCGAGATCTGTGGACACAGTGACGTCATGAGGAGGGAAATCGTAGCTTCAGTTCTAAGAACGGAGTGAACTAGCCCTTCTATTCTCTTTAGCCCTGAAGTCGGCCTGTCTACTTCAGGGGCTCTAGTCGAATACAAAAAGACGAATAAAACTGAGCTATAAGTTAAACGTGATAGTCGGTTTAATTACACGGGTAATGTGCCCACTATCAATTCTTACTTTTATTTCTGGGCTACAAGAACCAGAAGGTATCCACCTCAACGGTGCAATCCTGATAATGAAGAAGTAAAGGAACACGCCAAACTACAGACACACCGGCGCCAACCGAGCGCGATAGTTAATAAGAGAACTATAAGTAAAAATGAAACGCTAATAGTGAATGAAAGTTACTGAAATGAAAATTACTGAAAACGTAGCAATGGAAAAAAAGTAAATTTTAAAAAAAGCGTCAGCAAAGAAATAAATAAAGGAATATAAGAAATATATAAATAAAAAAATAACGTTAAGATGAGAATCAAAAACAACAGCGTCAGCTCTAACAATGTTTAAATGTAAAGAAAAATGTAAGAAATTTTTTAGACATAATAAGCAAATATCTCATAAATATCTTATAAAGCAGATATCTCATTGGCTGCGTCTAGATACAACCAGAACAAATGACAAAGTGTAGCAGACATCATCAACCATTGTTCTTCAGGAGAGTTAAAAACCCAACTACTTCTAGTTTCTTACCACTAGCATTATTATCTTGTTGGAAAGTGGTCGACATTTTAACTGCAAGTTGGCGCATTTTTGCACAAAAAAGGATACTTAAAACTTTGCAATAAAATAAAAGTAAATTTTTAAAAAACACGTGAGTTGAATAACGTAATTTCAAGGGGGGTTTTTTTGAAGAAAAATAAAGAAAATAAAGAAATCGGGATCAGGGAAATTTTGAGCTATGAAACGCGATTGAAGCGAAGTGTGATTGATTTTTTTTGCTCTTATATACAAAAAAAAAGAAGGGGAAAAAAGAGAAATAAATCCTATTCAACGAGCGCCCTTGCCACCTCCCATATCACATATTTTAAAAATCCGTTTCGTGTTGCAATACTTTATTATCACAAATCAAGCATTTGTGTTTGAATCCTTATTTATCTGAATAAAATAAATAAACATCTAAAGCTTTTGTGTTTGAAAGATTATTTATCTAAACAAAATAAATAAACATGGCTGTGGATGATAACAACACGAAACGCATTTCAGAACACCAAATATAATCTTTTATAGCCTTTTAAATTGAGAGACGTTCTTTTTAATATTAGAATACAGTAAATAGCTTAAATGTCCTTTCCATTTCTCAATCAAATCTGCATTAAAGTAAAAAGAAGCTTTTAGTTGTACTTTTGACTGCAAAATTCTATAGAATCGCCATTATTTTTCAGGAAACTTGACTTACTTATGCAAATTTAACAAATAGCTACATTTTATAGTATTTAAACTTATCGACAATGACAAAAAAAAAGCTTTTACATTACAAAAAACGATAATTCAGCAATAATCACGCAATTAAGATCAATGGAATGACCATCGTGATGTTTAAATAAGTTTTCACATAACATTATATAGGTCTCACGCTAGATAGCTATAATGTTTCATACTAAAATGAAATTCCAGTAAATATTTTTGGTCCACATCATATAAATATTTATACTGTATTATAGTGACGTGTGAGTCATGGGAACCATATCAAAGATTGTATAAGTGTATAGATGGGAAACTCGCGAAAGTCGTAACAAAATTTGGCACAATGCCAGCGATTCGTGTACGGCGTAGAAGTTTGTCTCCAGGGGCACAGTGCAGCGCATGCGCAATATCATCCTTAGTTTTGGAAGGAGAGTTTCAGTGTTGCCAGATTGGGCTACAAGTAGCGGATTGGGCTACTTTTAAAAGTCCCCGCTACTGAAAATTGAATTTTCGCTACTTGCTACTTTTTGGGCTACTTATTATTTTTCGAACGCTACAAATCTTAAATATGCGCTACTTTTTTTTCGTACTGAAATATATATATATTTTTTAATTTTTTCCCTTCCCATTATAAAATGATTCTGAAAGTTTGCAGCTTCTTTACCATTTTTAAAAAGGACATTTTTGTTGCTGTTGAAAACGTTCTCGCTTCAGTTTTGGATTCTTATTGATATGTTTTACTGATGGAGTCTATAATCTTTCCATGTTTATGTTTCAAATCGTAGACTCGGGAAATCACAAAGATATATATGGAAAAATGCACAGAGAGTATGATGGGGAAAATATTTTTTAACTCCAACTATTATTAATCGTTTATCTTCTGGAGAAAAAAAATCACGTTACTCGCTTTGAAACTCAGAAAAATTAAATCCAAAGTCATTAAACCTGAGTCATTAAACCTATATGAGTTTCCAAAAAATATCGTACTGTTAAATGCTTTTTTGTGAATTCATTTCACTTTTGTAAATCACCATCTATTCACAGTTGCACGAAAAATAGGAAAATTTTTACATCTCTCTAGAGCTTAGATTTGCCCGTTGTAAATGATGAAATTATTATTTTTTTAAAAATAAGCTATAATATGTATTGCTATGGTTACAGTTATTATTTTTCACCTCATTTTGCCAAATATGCAATAAATAAATGAAACAAATAAAAATGAAGTTTTGGATAGTTATCATATTAAAATAAAATTCGTATTACCTAACGCAAATGATAATCAGAATTGGCATCAAGGAGAACGACATGGTCGACATGAAGAAATATTTCATAGAAGGCCAAGGCCCACCCCAATGATGACGATGAAACGCAAAAGATGGATTTTGTTTTTAAAACAAAAATATATACTATGAAATTTCAAATTATAAATAAAATTATAACTATAACAAATATAACAAACTTATAATTATAACAAATATAACAAACTTATAATTATAACAAATAATTAACTATAACAATGAAATTATGAATAAAAATAACTAAGTTAATTGAAACATAATGCACTTAGGTATCAGGAAAATTGAATAACGGCAATTTTTTTGAATTCGAATATGTCAACATTTTAAACCTTTTGAAACATTTATAGTAATTGCAAAATAACTAGGAAAGATAATTACTTTAAATGATAAACACGGTAATGTATATGCTGTGTGTTATAAAAGGAGTTTAGAAAATTATTAAAGCTACTACAGTGAAACTAGCGTAAACTGATCAGAAGTGGAACTACAGTTTGATGGTTTTATAAGGGAAGTCATCTTATAAAAATGATAATAAATTGTTTTTACCAGATTTGCACTTGATCATCAAAATCTTAGATGGGTGATTAACTTATAGAGATGGTCAACTTAACAGGTTTCACTGTGCAAGTAAAGTAAGAACAGCAACTAAGGTGAGCTGCGAGAAAAGAAAATATTTACGAGCATTTAGTGCAAATCTATCTTTTTATCATTGTTTTTTTTTTTTTTTTAACTTTACAACAGATGTTACGGCTACTATAAATGAAAAAAAAATTAGTTAAAAATATTTGTTGCTTCGTAGACGCTTTAAAATACTGTTTCATACGTGGTCCAAATCAAAATATTCATTTGTTCACTAAATTACTATCAAAACTATTCTCAATCGAGTTTGAAACAATTATTGATGCTGTTACAAAGAAAAGCTAAGTCATATTTCTCATCTGCGAGCTGAATGTTTGTACTTTGTATTGTTTCGAACTTCAGAGCAGAAATGATTAAATAAATTATTTTGCTTATCAAAAAAAGATTTTTTGCCTTTTATTTTTAAATACACACAGATGTAGGCCAATGAAGTTGAACTTTTCTGAATTTCTTGTTGGAGATTGGGTCCTAGTTAGGTCTTATTTTTAATTTCCTCGAAACGCGAGATAATTTTTATTAAAAAAAAAATAGCTAGTGAGAACATTTTTATGTGCGAGTAATTAAGGTTCTTGAGGTTGGGGAACGAAGCGAGCTGAGGTCCAAACCTCCGAAATCATATAGCAATGTGGGGTCGGAAATGCTTTCCTGAAGCGGTGACGTACACAGAAGCACCATAAAGAAAAGAGACCGTAAGTGAAAAATCGCTATAATAATGCATTGAAAAAATTATATGGTACATGGGCCAAAGTAAGTGTTCGAAGTTTCTGCCACTGGCTACAATGTACACCTCACATCTCAGGCGCATGGACATTCGAACATTCTGCAATACTCCAGGCATATCTCGCAGGCAGCTACTGCGGTTCTTGCAACCAGCATTATCAACAGGGGTGTCATAAACCAGTGTTTTCATGTGACTCCAGAAATCAAGACATGATAGGTCGGGTGACCGAGGAGGTCATATAATTTTTTCAATGCATTATTATAGCGATTTTTCACTTACGGTCTCTTTTCTTTATGGTGTTTTTGCGTACGTCACCGCTTCAGGAAAGCATTTCCGACCCCATATTGCTATTTGATTTCGAGTCGTCAGGATGCCCCCTACCCCTCTTAGAAGTTCTGAAACGCTTAACTGAGACACCCTGTATGTATATATATATATATATATATATATATATATATATATATATATATATATATATATATATATATATATATATATATATATATATATATATATATATATATATATATATATATATATATATATATATATATATATATATATATATATATATATATATATATATATATATATATGGGTCATTCTCACGAAAACTGTCATTTTTCAGTTCATAAAATCCCAAAAAAGTAAAGTGAATAAAAAGCTCTGAAACTTTTTATATTAATAGAAATATGTAATGGCATTATAAAAAAAGTATATATCCTATAAATTATACTTAATACTTAAATTAATAAATTTTTTAAATAATTAATTTATAATTAATTATTAATAATAATTAATAATTAATTAATTAATTAATTTAATAAATAAATTAATTAATTTAATTAATGCATTTATTAATTTTTTAATTTATTTTTAAAATTATTTAATAAGTAAATTAATTATTTTCACTATTTAAAAAGTGAGGGAATGACACTAATAGTGAGGGAATGATATTTTATTTTAATACATGTTTTTATCTAAGTTACATCTACCTAAAGTTTGAAAATGATAACATACTAAGTATACCTAATATTTATTATAATTTAGTCTTATATATTTAATAGTTTTTGCAGGTTTGGGAAATAAAATTGGCTGGAACGATTGAACAAAAAAAAAATTTAATAATATACTCATCTTGAATCATTCCCTCACTTTATACACTAGTGAGGGAATGACGAATTCAATAAAATTTAAAAATAACAGTTAGGCCTAATTAATTTCTGAAGTCAATCACATACAATTATATTCATACAAAAAAGCAACATATAATTATCCACTTTCTCGATGAAGTTGTATTTTATTTTACTCTAAAAAATGACATGAGGGAATGACAAATGTAAAAAATTTTACCTGGTTTGATTCATTCAAATTTATTCCACAGCAAGGCTTCTTTAAGTTGAAGATGGAAACATACTGCAATTTTGTTCTATGATGCCAGTTGTTAACTTCTGAAGTTTTTATTAAAATATTTTTATTCTAAGAAGATTGCAGGTGATAAGAACATTGTAGTGAGGGAATGACGCGAAACACTGGGGACAAAGTTTAAGATAGTGCTGTGTTAATATTTTTATCAGAAATTAAATTTAAAATTGATTTCCTGAATTCTATATTTCAGTACTCTGAAATAAAAAACACGAATTTGTGAAGAAAAAAAAATTATTTCAGAAACAATTTTTTTCTTTTTTTAAATCAGCAGTGGGGACAAGTGAGGGAATGACATATTGGTATATTTTAATTACCTAAAATAAATAAAAAATAAAAATTGATAATTTTATTTTTATTCTTTTGTTAGCTTGCATTCTGAAGGACACTTTCCCTGAATTTTTTTTTTTCGTAAGCTGTAAAACAAACATAAAATATACTGGGAACATGAAAATGACTGTTTTTGTGAGAATGACCCATATATATATATATATATATATATATATATATATATATATATATATATATATATATATATATATATATATATATATATATATATATCAGCCTTTCATCCCTTCAGTGGGTCGATAAAATGAGTACCAAGCGTGCTTGGGAACTAACACTGGGGGTTCCGCGTTCGGCTGACCACCTGACCGGAACATATGCTCCTGCACCCCAGAGCCCAAGGTCAAGAAAACTGAGATGGGCACAGTCGGCCTTGGCCCTCTTAATGGGCTGTCGCGCCACTGAGTTAGTTAGTTTTATATATATATGATTTATTTTTGGGCTACAAAATGTTCGAATCCGCTACTTTTGGAGCTCCCATTCGCTACTTTTTAATCTTAAGTTATGGCAACACTGCGCTTCACATGCTTTCTCCATTAGCGTGAGGAGAGTAATAGAGGCAGGAAGTACGTTAGTTTCTGTCTTCATGTTCAAATATATTATTATCTTTCAAGTTACTAAGCTGTATGGAACTGAAAACTACATTAAATATAGTTCTAAAGGAAAGCGTCATAGAAAATGTTAAAAATATTTTTATTAGTTAAATACGAAAAATATTAAGAAAATGAAAAGTATCGAGTACATTCCTATTCACCTCGTTTTCTAAATAAACAAACAAACTGCTAGTTCAGCGGAAGTAACTTCCCCCGGTCCGTGCGAACTTCCGCTACATCGCTATAGCCTTCTTATTATTACGTTTTGCATTAGATTGTTGGTGTTTTCTCTTATCTTGACAGCGTTTGTTGTTTGGACGCTCGAATACGCCATCTGGAAAGAAGACCGGTTTCATGCTTTAGGCCCTTTCATTTGTATAGGAATGTACTGCAATATTTCTTCCTTTTTTTAACAGTTTTCGTATTTAATTGCTAAGGATATTTTTAAATTTTTCCTAGACGCTTTCTTTTAGAACAGGGCTGTCCAACTGGCGGCCCGTTATCACATATTGTGCGGCCCGCCAACTTCTTATTTAGGTTGCTTGGCCTCAGTTTTCCCATTAAAATGTAAGCAAATTGTTTTATAATTAATAATTCAACTATTAATTGTTATTGTATAAGAGGTAAGGGTTTATTGTTTAACTTTTTCAAACTGCGGCCTGCCAGGTGATCAGTGACCGGAATTCTAGCCCGCGGGCTCTTTGCAATCGGACAGCCCTGTTTAAGAACTATATCTAATGTTGTTTTCAGTTCCATATAGTTTCTTCACTTATAAGATTTTAATCTATCTGAAAATGAAAACAGAAACTAAGGTACTTCCATCTTCTATGACTCTTCACAAGCTATTGGTGAAAGTGAAGGGCCGGGATAGCCTGGTCGGTAGGGTACTAACTAGGCCCATGTCCGAGAATTCGAACCCCGCCGACCGAAGACTCCCCTTGCAGTTGGTGTCTGATGCACCTTAAAATTCTGAAGAGTCGCAAAGTCCTCCATGTTCCCATGACAAATCAATACCTCTGGGGGTATTGGATTGGAGATCGATCATTCTCTGATTCAGGCCAAAATTACGATCTGTGGATGAATGAATGGATGTATGATGTGGCAAAAGTCGAATTCTTGTCCATTGTGGGGAGGGAAGTTACAGACCATGTTAACCGTCATCTATGAAAAGGTACCCCATCATAGAGTAGAGGTAACATGTCTTGTATACTAGTGAATTGTAATTTTGTAGACGTACACCATATATGGCGCCCTGAAAAAAAAAGAATCGCACACTCTGCCTTAAATTTGCTCGGTTTTACCAAGCAGGGTTGCCAACATGGCATTAGAACCAACTAGCATGTGAACTGTTGCCATAGGAAGAGAGCTCCGCTCTACGTCACCTGTAGCCCATTTTGATCGCTAATGACACAGAGATGGGCATTTGTCATTCAAAATAATAAATAATCATTCGAAATCTTCTTGAATAAAGATTTATTCATTAGTCAGAAATATTTTGAATGAATCATTTAATATTTTCAATTACTATTCTTTATTCTTAGTCAAGAATCAGAGCCTGATAAAGGCAGGGGAGTAAGGGGCATCTGCCCTGAGGCCCCATATCGAATAGAAAATATATTTTAGGTCTTCTTCTTTAATAAACTTTTTTTAAAACAAAATATATGGACAGTGTTAAATCCATCAGTTTTATGTTAGTTTCTTCATTTATCTATATAGTATGAACGGTAAAAATCTATATTTCGTAAATCTACGGCTTTTTAGGGCGGAACTCAGCTAAATTTTCGCAATGACGATGGACAAATTTGGCCAATGAAATGCCTGTATTTTTGCACATCGCAAAATGTGATATGTATTCAAAAAATAAGGGTTTCTGATTGGCTTAATTGGGCCATCGTCATTGCGAAAATTTAGCTTAATTCCACCCTAATGTCAGCAAGGATATGAATTTTTCGTAGCTAGGTGACAAAGTTAACAATCAGAAAACTACATTCGGCATGATGAACATAGAATAGTTAGAAAATCAATAAAATGAACAGAACGATAATTCCTCTGACCATTGGAGGAAGGGGGACTTACTATTTTATGTTCTATTCAAATTTCTTTGCTATAAGGAGGCGAAATATTTCAATACCACCATTAAGTTTGGTTCTTCATTACTGAAGTAGTGAAACAGAGGAGGGGACGGGGAAAGAAGTTTTTGTCCCGGTCACCAATTTGGCTAAGTTGGGCTCTATCAAGAATAACTGAATAATTTCACTGCTCAACAAAAATGGGCATGGAATGCTCTAATTGATTACGATTGTGACAACTTCAAATAAAACATACATGGTAATAATCTACTTGAAATTATTTATTAGAAGTTGCAAGTAAAGATCAAAAGTGATTATGATTACCTGTAATCACAAGAAGATGCGATAGCTGGTATATGATTACAAGTGACCGAAATCCTTTACTTAATACAATCAATGTAATCAATATGTACGATTATAAGTAGTAGTCATTTTTACCAGAAAACATAAAGTAACGAATAATTGTAAAATCAGTTACTGCGCGAAAACATAAATATGTTGAACATACATGAGAACTTAAACATGATCATGTTTATATACAATACTTTTGTTCATACAATGTACTTGCGCATGCTCTATGTAATAGCAATTTATATTACGTTAGTTAGCTCATGTTCGATATTCTCCCGATGCCCCCAGTTGGGGCGTGGTTAAATTAAATTAATTTCAACAAAAAAACGAAAAAGCTGGCATTTAAATGTAACATCAGTGTTCAATATTACTCTTAATAAAGTATGGAGACTTTTGTTACTTTTCTGTTTTAAATTGAACAAAAAATGAAGCTAGTATATGTTCTAATCATCTCTTGGATACCTTGCTAAAAATTTCACAGCCAAAAATTTTACTATTGTAAGTCTTTTGACACGAATTTATAACTATAAGCTTTATTTAACGCACAATTCCTTAAAAAAAATCAAATTTACTCTTATTTTGTGCCAGTTCAGCAAAATTTTTTAACAATTTCACTCCCCCCCCCTACCCTTGCATGTTATTAGAATCAATACATTTTTAACTATACTAAATTCACTGAGTGCTCTCTGTTGAATCCTGGAAAAGTTAAGATCTAAATCTCTTAAGTTACTTACAATTTCTTACAGTTACTTCTATTTTCGATTCAATAAAAATGTTCTAACTAAATTCTTGGCAAGAGGACATGCTGTTTTTCTAAGGGGCAGTAAAATATTATTGATATTTCAACTTATATGCAAAGAAACTAACGTAGGTTTAGAATTTTAGGAAAAAACGATTGTTACATATATCTCCCATCTCTTTAACTCATTCTATTGCTTTGTAATAAGGTAAGACGTATTTTGAAAACTTTTAAACTAAGTATGAAAGATTTTACAAATGTCTAATGACATTTTTAATGAAAATTTGAGTAAAAAATACTTTTTTTTCTTCATTTGTTTCATTTCATTGTCATTCATTATTACTTAGTTTCAATTGCGCGCTGAATAAAAACAAATATTGCGAACTTAATTCTTTTATTAGGTAAAGAATAAACATTAAATGTAAAATGAACTTTTTTATGACGTTATTTTTAACTTGGATTTTTTTATTATTAAAATAAATTTGTTTTCAATTAAAATATTTTTCTCCGTCGTTGTTGGGTTTAGCCTTTTTTAGATAAAAGCGGGTCCCAGGACCATTAAGTAAGTGACATTCGTTACTTTCTCCGTTATTTTAACACATGGCACAGATTTAACTCTATTTTATTATTTTTCATTGAGAAAGTAATATTATTTGAGTTTAGAGCAGTAGTGCCACTTTCATATGTTGTGATATTCTGTACTTTAAGTTAAATCAAGATTTTTGAAATATAGAACAGATGTAGGAGTATGAAAGTTTTGTGTGAATTTTGAAGAGAATTTAATATATTGTTTGGCTCAGATTTGCGTAGTTCTCTTTGTCTCTCTCTTTTTCTTAAAATTTTATTTAATTAATCCAAAATACACAATATATAGAAAAGATACTGATAAATAATTGGTTTGAAATATTGGATTTTTCAAAAAGTAGGGGAGAGTGGGGTCAATTGTAACAGGGTACGATTGTAACAGAGCAAAAATTTCGAGTGTCGGGTTCTAGATTTGGTTCCTAGGTGGCGCACAAGGTGCACTTAATAAATCTACATGTACACCCCTGATGGCAACCATTTTTACGTACTTTTGAAAGAGTTACATCACAAAAGATATTTTCACGCCACGCAAGTACTTTTTTTGGCATTAGAATATTATATTGTAACAAAGTAATTTTGTTTAAACAAATAAAAATTAGTAACCGAATACGTAAGTGGACTCTTTAATTAACATTTCAAAGATTAGTTTTGCTAATTAACTAGCATTGTTTTTAACAAATGAAGCTGGAATGGCGTCTTGGGGACAATTGTAACAATAAGTAAAGGGACGATTGTAACAGCTGAAAATAAATAATCTTATGTTTACAAACCATTACTTAACTCTTTAAGAACCACCAATAGTTTCCTATATCATTTATATTATGTTGCATGTGCATTATTTTATTTGTCACCTTTCACAGCATAAATTAAAATTTTTAACCCCTTAAAGTTAAAAGTTTAACCCTTTAGGTTTCTGCTCATTATTATTTTTACTCCTAAAATATCACTACTATTTTGATCAATAAAAAAATATATCACAACTATGATAATATGTATAATTAACTATGTTTTAGTTGAATTTACGAACTGTTACAATTGACCCCGTAAGTGGGGACAATTGTAACAACTGCACGACTGTCAAAAATTGTTAATAACTAATATAATAATATTTAAAATCAGGTATTTATTTTTTTTTTCTAGTAGAGGATAGTCTACTTTACTCGCCTGTCAATTAATACTAATAATATATTGGATTTTTTGTTAGTTAAAAATAGCTAAGTAAAAAATGTTACAATTGACCCCACTCTCCCCTACTTATTGTCCTATTTCTTTTAAAGTGATTACCTTATTAAAAATTTAAAAAAAAATAAATTGCGACTAATTAAATGTTTTCTTACAGTATTCTGTAAGTTTCTTCAAATCAAAACTTTTGAGCAATTGCCGATGTTTAATATTAACTTTTATAAGTGTTAGCGTGCGTGACTGCGGGTTCGAATCCCGCTCTGGGCATGGATGTTTCTTTCTCTCTATCTGCGTTCCATGTCCTTTCTCCTTTGTGTGTAAATGTGTGAATGAAACCCGCCCTATAAACGGGTTGTGGTAGTGTGACGTGGGCGACGCTGCTCCACCGCCGTGGCTTCGCCACTGGTGCCCACTGAGTAACGATAAGAGAGTTAGCAGTTCTGGCACTTTCTGTGGCCAATGGACAATAGTTCCAAGTGCCCGCCATTAAAAAAAAAAACTTTTATAAGCTTAAAATGTAAATTTATGTAACAAAAAACACTTTATTTCTAAACTTTATCATAAAGTAAAATTTCTTTTCAACCCAATTTCAATGAAAATATTACTGACTTTAAATACTTATTACATTTTATGTATTTAATAAGTTCATTTTTAAATAACTTAAGTTAATAACTTAATTTTACATTATATATTACATTTAAGTATTTAAATCAGAGCAGATTTTCAGATGTCAACCTTCCCCTTTATTTAATTATTGTATATTTTTCGTTTTGATGCTCGAAAACAAATTTGTTTAATTTTCTTAAACAGTTATATGTTTAGAATTAATACTTTTGCAAAATTTAATATCTTTTTATTTTTGATAATAGTTATTTTGTAATAAATATAACAATATGACGATTACAAAAACCATAGAGAGAACTAATTTATGAAATATATTGGTACTTCAAATCTAATCCAGGATTAGCCCTTACATACATCATATATAATTGAATTAAATGTAACCTTACCTCCAAAGGAATAAAATTCCTTGAGGGTGTTTTTTGAACTGATTATAAAAACACCATTTAAGAATAAAATTAGTAAATCCTTTTACCAGCAAAGTGTGTAACGCAGGAAAGAAATTATCAATAAAAATTAAATAAAATGTTAATAAAAGGAAAATAAAATTAGAAATAGTTCACTAAATTAAAATATAAGTGTATTTAAAAATATACTAAAAGTTTTGAAGAGAACCAGAGAGTTAGAACAAAATTTGAGCACATCATAGCAAAAGCTTTTTGGCAGAAATGACGATAAAGTGTTTCATTTGAGAGTTAGAATTACTCTTAGAATACCCCAGTGCCGTAACTTCACCCTTCGGGGCCCTGGGGCTCAAATTTTGACGGGGCCCTTTCTAAAACTTTGTGTACTCCTTCTCTAATCGTCATTTTAGCTATTTATGTATCATGTTGATTAATATATTTATGAAAATAACCCACTTGTTCACATAGAAATGGAATTACAAAATATTGTAAGTTGTAAATTTAACACTAGAATGTAAAATGTTATATTTAAAAAAATTTTTTAATTACAAAACACAAATAAGTGTTTAAGACTTCAAGAAATCTAAAAATAATTTCAAAACACATACTAAATACAGATTTTAAATGTATTTAATGGTTCTAGTTTGGTAGATAGATTTATACACTTAAGTTTGTTGAGAAAGATTATAATACATCAGTTTGCATTAAAATAAATGTCTAGAATAAAGATTTCATATTTAAAATTTTAGATTAGTTTCAGTTTTTGAAAAATATTTAAAGTAAATTGTAAAATAGATTTCATAGTAATAAAATTTTTTAAAAAAGGTGAAAAGAAAAAAAAAATTAATATAAAATTAAAAAAAAGTCATAAAATTAATATTTTTAATTATTAGTACAAAATATAAATCCATCCATAATTTGAAACACAGTCCACTAAATTTGCTAATCTATTATTAATTAATAAAAATTAAATAATAAATTATAACAATTTTAAAATTGCTGAACATAAATCTTTCTAAAATCAGAAATAAAAAATTTCAAAACTTAAAAAAGTTTCAATTTTGAGAAAGTATAACAACAAGTATAATCTCTACACACTGTCACATATACATCCTTAATCCATTATAGTGATTTTTGTTAGTAACTGACAATTTTTAATGTTTTTTCTTTTCTAATTTCAAATTTTATTGTCGTAATCCAAATGTAAATACTCAAAGTCATTAACTTCTCTGTTATTTTCTTAATTCAGTGAGATTTTCATACAAAAAAATTTCTTCCAATTTTAGTTCAAATGGGCGAACAATTAATTATCTCATACACATTTTATAGATAAGCAATTACATTTAAAAGAGATGTTTAACAACTATTTATATTTTAGACTTTCCTTTCCTCCTAAACCAGTCGTTTATCATCATATAGGTCTGTCATTTTAGATATAAAATAAAGTTTCAGAACTTCCAAGTGTAAAAGTCATTTTTTTTCAAGTTCATTAGAATACTAGGAATAAGCATAACAAGAAATTTTTATGATATAGTATAGTATAGTTAAGTTAGAATTTTCTTTCAAATGTTAAAGGGTAGGACATATTAATTTTAAGACATTATTAAAATGAGGAAAAGAGAGAAGAAACAAAATATCTCGATTTGACTAAGATTTCTTACATTTTGAGAAACGAACAAACAGTGCTTTTAGAAAAAGATCCTAAGTTTGAATTTTAACGTTTTGTCTGCATATTAAGACATTTTTACGTATTTTCGCTTTTTACATATTCTTGTCATCTAATTTATTGTAACCAAGATTTTAAACATATGATTACTAGGAAATAAATTTTTTATAATTTATTTTTGGTTATTTCAATAACGTATCATGAATTTCTATCCTCTTTAATTAATAAGTTAAAATATTTTTTCATTACATAATTTAAGTTTACATGCATTCCTTCATACATAAGAAGCTAGATAGTTTTAAATGGATAGTTTCATTTTGACGATTATTTATTGATATATGTAAGCAAAATTGCTTGATAACATTTGTTTTATCGAATTAAAAAATAAACTTTTGTGATGCAATGCAAATTAATTTACATTTCAAATGTTTCAAGAAAAGCTTGTAGATATTTCTAGAATTAAGTAGTAGATCACGTAAGGAAAGATTTTCGATCAAAGTTTTAATACATAATTAAATGAGATGTAATTCAAGCTGATAGGATAAATAGTTTTGAAGTTATGATGGTCTTCTTCATAATGAGTGCATTTCAAAGACAGTACTTTTTGTACACACACATGAAAAAAAGAAACATTTCAACTTTTCAAATATAAGCACTGTTGTTTCGTATTTTGTCTTATTTGGTTCAGTGATTTAAAATACAGACGAAATACTACCTCATTTGTCTGTATAGCATAGCAATGTAAGATAAATAAGTTCTAGTACAAAATGGTATTTGTTGTACAGGGTCCTAAAAATATAGTAATATTTTGAGAAGAATTCATTCATGAATATTTTGCCTATCGAAACTTCTGAACAGACAAAATAACAAATAAATAAATGTATTTATGATGTCATGTAATTATATATGATAAAAAATTATGACAAGAAACTAATATTTTTTAATATTCCAAAAAGGTTTTTTCTTATTTTTCCAAAAGGAAAAATAAGAAGAAAACCTTTTTAATGGTTTGTCATGGCAATGAATTTGATCTGATTTGGATTTCCATATTGAAATATACAATAGCTTTGAACAAAATATTTCAATGAACATCTTAAATATTGGTTGCAGAGAAAATCATATTCACAATGGAAAAAAAAATAATTAGTCTCAAAACTAGAAAGAAAAAAAAGTGGAAACTTGAATAAATTTAATCTTAAGTGTAATGTTTTACACATCTTGTTCCAATATTGAAAACGGAAAATAAAGTAATTCAATTGATAAACAGAAATGTTCACACATTTTGAAGAAATGATTAAATGCAATTCTGATGGTCGGATAAATTCCTTTCCTACATCAGCAATATTTATAGTTTCAGTATTAAAATTTTCAAAAATGTATACTTTAAACTGAGAAAAATAATGCGTGAAAAAAGTTCTCAGAAAGTTATTATCACAAGTTAATTACTTTGATGATCGTACAGTTTTATTTAAAAAAAATAAATAAATAAAATAAAAAAAAACACTATATTAAGTGCGCTCAACACTACCTCCTTCCTCAAATGTTATGGAAACAAATTGTGCCATTTTTGAAAATATTTTTTTTTCTAATTAAAGCTGTTTTTAATAATAATATTTCAGTTAAACGTTTGTATCAAATAAATTTCTTCGTTATTTTAATATTTGAAGTATAAGTTAAGGTTAATTTTTTGTATATTAGAATAAAGATTACTTTTGTTTATATAAATTAGTGTTGCAAAAACAACAGAGATAGTCAAATAAATAAGACAGAATAAATGTGCAACGGGTTTGATGTCTTAGCTCCGCTCAATATAATGTGGTTTATAATATAAGATAAGAATGAAATAGTAAATTTAAAAGAAGATTAATCGCATTCTCAACCTAATCGTGATATTTCCTTGCTTTTTGAATTAACATATTTTCTTTTTTTTTCTCTCTTAAGTATATAAAACTACAACGTGTACCATTTTTGTCAGTGAAACCAAGGAATTTGAAATTAGTTTAATTTTAATGCAATGTAGATAATGCTGATCTTAAAGAATCTACTAAAGTCTCTCATAAAAGTAGAAAGAATTATCAAAACAACCTAATAAAATATTTTCTTCGAAGAACTTTCTTTTATTGATTGAAAAACAATGGTTTATTTAAACCAAAATACTTTAAGTGATGACATATTTTCAGTTATTCTCAACGAAACAATGTTCATAGCGTTTTATTAAATTAAGTGCGATTTTTTAATTAAATTAAATGATTTTTTTTAAACAAAATCAAAGTTTGCTTTTCAATTTTGAATGAAAACAAAATTGTTAAAAAGCATAAAAAATCGAATTTCCAATTTTAAAATTTAATGGTCTTAATTTTAAAGATATAAAATAAGAACAAAATGTTCTACATAAAAGCAATTTGACATAGGAATATAAAAAAAGCAATTCCAACAGTACATTAATACGCAGTTTTGAATGTATTAAATAATTTAATGTAAACAATTGCTAACCTCCTTAGAAATCAATTTCCTTTTCGTTTTGTTGTAATCCAAAATAATGACATTTATATTTTAAAAAAAAGTTGCAAGTAATTTTAATTAGTATCAATTAAAGTTAAATTTTAATTTGAAAGATTGGACAAAATAAAAGTTAACAAAAAATCTATATTTGAATTAAAAATAGTTAATTTAAATGAAGCAAATTAAAGGAGCTAAAAATTGAAGTATAACAGAGAGTGATTCCCGCGTTTCTTTCAGAAAAAATATGTCAACAAAAGTAATCCCCTTCCATCCCTTAAAAGCTTGCTTCTGTTTTCCTAGAACATCTAGATAATTGCTTGTTTAAGACAACTGTGACTAACCGACAAATGCATGGTTCTGGAAATATATGATATTTTATAAAAGGACAAAAAGCCTAGGGTCGTAAAGCCCAGGGCAATTTAAAGAAGTCAAAGGAAGGACATTTTCCCATGGTGTAAAAGGAGATGCCTATATTTTGAGGGGTCAGATAACTGTCTCGGTTGGTGATCTGCAGGTGTTGAGAGTCAAGGAATGCTTTAAAATATATGTCAGTGAAGGATGCATTTTATTACACCAGGGAAGGGTAAAAGAGAGGCAACTATTTTAGTTTCCTAAACACTTGTTTTATTTTTTTATGCTGAGCCCTTCTTTTGGTTAAATTTTAATTTTAAAATTTTTTCTTAATAAATTAGAAATTGTCATATGTGGAAGAAAATTGAAACAAAACAGACATATTTGTCTCGGTTGGGGAGGGGGAGTTTTATTTTAGTTTTTTATTTGAAAAATAGCTTCAAAAGGTGAAAAAAATAGTAGTTTCTTTTTCTGAAATTGCTAATTCTATTTTATAAACAAAAATTACTTTATTGTAGTGAATGTCAATGTTTCAAAAGGAATGACGCTCATCAATTAAATTTACGAGGAAAATAAAGTTTGCTACTTGAAAAAAAGCTTAAAAGTAGAAAAAAATGAGTTAAATAGTAATATTACTTTATTTTCGTGAAGCAAAGTACTTTCTTAGCTCCCTCGTTTTTATTTAAGAGGAAAATAAAATTTTTTACTTGGAAAATATCTTTAAATTTGCTTTTCCTTAAAAAAAAATTTAAGCAGATTTCTCTTTTTTATTTGGAGGAAAATTAAGTTTTCTATTTGGAAAATAACTTAAATGTTGAAAAAAATAGCTTTTTTCTCTTTCTGAATATACTAATTCTACTAGAACTTACTTTTGAGAATGTCTAAATTTCAGAAGGGGTGAAGCACTTCTTCACAATTTTGAAACAAAATAAAGTTTTCTACCCTCAAAAAATAGAGTGAAAATAAAGATATTTTTCCACTTTCACTTTACTTTCCCAAATTTCAAAAGACATCTTATTTGCCCATTCAAGTTAATTTCAGATTATTTTTAGATACAGGGTCAACATTAAGTTTCTTATTAGGGGTATAGCTTCAAAAATGCCTTTCCGTTCCTCTTTTCTGTGCAGCGTTTTTGCTCTTTTGAGGAAGGGAAATAATTCTCGGAAAGAGTCTTTCACCCTATGTTAAAGTCGATTGTAACTACGAAAAAGAAGATTTTAGCAAATCTTCACACAATCTCTTTCATATATATATATATATATAAACTATTTTGAAAAAATGTCGCGTGGTCCCTTCATATGGGGCCCCCTTGACCGTCGGGGCCCCGACTGCCCCGGCGTAGTTACGGCCCTGGAACACCCTCTATCCACTGTTTACATATTTCAAGCCTAAAAAGGCACCCCCAAAATTCTAGGAAAATGTCCCTGTCAAGCATTTATAAACAGATTCAAACAAACAAATTATCTTTCCCTTCTTCCAGTAGATAGCCGGCATAGATATTCCACACACCTTAAAAAAATATTTATAAGCACTTCAAAAAAATATAATTAAGCAGGGTAGGAAAGTTTTTGACAATTGACGGTTTTATCTTGTTTGAACCTTTTGGTATTGTTTTTGACGGTTGTCAAAAATCATGAAATTTTGAATCACGCTAAACGAATGGCGTTTTCATATTACGGACTGACAATACGCCGAAATAGATACAGGTTGAATTAAATATGAAAACGTTGAATAGAACAATGTGAACTGTGTCTTTTTGCATAATTCGAAGCGAAAATCAACATAGTAAGGGAAAAATCTCATTTTGAAAAAGGTAAAATTAAGCGATTTCAAAAACAATGAAAAAAAAAGCACCTTTAAGGGCTTTTAAAAAACGAAAATAAGCACATTTTAAAAACGCTAAACACCCTGGTAAGTAAACGACAGGGATATACTGGTTATCGTCATCTTTTTTAACAAGGAAGAGCCTTATATCGATGCCACAGAATGATTTTTAAAGTGTTGTTTTTCACCTAATGAAATCAGTTCAAGAAACAATTTTTTAAACTAAAATATAAATAGTTAGAGAAAATATTTCCAATTACAATTCCCTTACCTACGTCATTGCAGTAATCGAATGAATGTGTTGTTGAAGAAGAGGGGTATTTATATTTCGATGTCTCCGAGCCGTTAGCGTAAAATAACGGTCTTCATTGCGCGTTGTTGCATGTCTAAGCCCTTGCCCTGATCTTTCAGTCTCCAAGAAACGGTTCCTGATCCTGGAAATCACACTTTGTAAAACTCCAGTGGCTTCTGCTAATTCGACTTGTATTTGATCAACCCTCTAACCGGCCAACAACTCTTCAAGCTTCCGATTCAGTTAAATGATTACGAAGAGACATCGCACTCATCGAAACAAAGCGATTACTGAATGTCGATCATTCTTTTCGTCTTACATGAAAGTCAAAACAAATTAGCTGACGCTAAAGCGTCAACTTCGACATCGAACTCAAAATTTGTATAATGCAAAGTTAGGAAATAAGTTTCGACTTGTGACATCTTCTTCAGTACACAAAAAAATTGACCTATACACTTATTTTATACAATATCCTTTAATTGTTTTGAGCAGAGTGCATCGCAAAGTTTGGGTATTCGTGCGATCTAAATGGCCATAAATATTTTCAATAACATTTCAAATGTTTTTATATTAGTTTAGTAAGTAGAATATCATTTTATCAAATAATGCATGTTAATGTTTTAATAATATTTTAAACCTTACGTTAAATGTGTTGAATTGTAAAGTATGTAGAGAAAAAGTTACAAAAATCAGCAAATTTAAATAAAACTTTGATTCCGAATCTTTTAAATAATTTTTATTTCAGTGTTTAAAATCGTATTTTATCGGGTTGTTCGGAAAGTAATTTCCCGACAGAGGATTTAATTGTATTTTTTCGAATCCAACTTCACACTTAAGCCGCATTATCATTATATGTTTTGAGAGCTGCTATAGCAAGGCTTGTGTGTGAAAAAATACAATTAATTCCACGCAGCAGTATTAGTTTTATCATTTAATGATTTTGTTTCAAAATCAAATTGATTTATTTTAAAAAATAACTGAATCATTTATTTTATCCTGTATTTAAAAAAAAAAAAAAACCTTTCTCCAACACTTTGAAAATTATGATTTAAAGCTCATGCCCAGGAAAAAAAAAGTCATGTTTAAGGATGTAACGGTTTAAAAGTTAACAATATTATTATTTATATTCGAAAGCCTCATTATATTTTATATAATTACAAAGGTATTAAAAACATTTTGAGTGGGTTTTAGATATTTTCAGCATAAGGCTTTAGAAAGAAATAGTTTTCTTACTTCTACACAACTGGCCGTTAAAATTACAACACCAGGAAGGAATGCTAACAACAGAATATTTACTAGACACGTACATTATATTTGGAAGAACAAATGATAAAATTTTCAGGATATTTAAATAAAAAAATGATAAAATAAAATTTCACCTGCTTAAAACTAAATGATTCCGATACTTTATTGATTTTAAATCATTTATTTCTTAATTCATTTCAAAAATATTAAAAAAAAAATGAATTCTAATTACAGTTTTAAGACATTGTATAAAACACTCTGATAAAAAGATATAACTTTTATGTTACACAGTTTTAAGTTTTATCAAATACAGCTAAAATTTGATCACAGACTAATTTTTATAAAAAATTGTTTATTCTAATTGTAACATATGCAAGAAGTATTCTGAAAATGTATACAACAGTTGGCTGTTAAACAGAATGTCACGGCAAGAAAACCTAACATTCAGCCAATTATAGCCACCATCAGTAAAGTCTCTACTTCTAAGTCTCATGATATTGAATGTCTTATATCCAATTGTATTAAAAGAAAAAAAATCACAAATAGATTTGATATTAAAAGCTCTGGATAAGACAGTTAAAATACTTTTCTATAAAAATTGTTAAATAAAGTTAGACAATGAGATTAATAACAAAAATTAAAATAATAGTGAACATATCATTTGAACATTATCTGTATAACCTTACAACGAGAATGAATTAGTCAGCAGTATGAACAGAACAGTGAGCATAAAAATATTTACCCGTATTCACCATGGAAACTAACCCTTAGGTTTTATGAAAGCAATTACAGGTTAGATTCCATAATTTCATTTCACCATGCACGTAACTGCGCCTCAGTTGCAACTAACTTTAACTTGAAGATTTTCCTGGTTTGAGCAACCACTTGTGCGCAGTAGGCGAATTTTTATTTATTCATGTGTTCAAAATTAACATTTTTGATGTTCGGTTGCTTATTTTTAATGTTCAGTGAGGTCAAGTTATTACTAGATGTAACTATAATGAATTTATATCAAATAAATGCTTATTAATAAAATAGATATTAAGTTTTCCTGATTTAATATATTCCATAGAAGATATTATATATATTTCTCAAATTGTTATTACCAGTCGTTGCTGCACCTAAATTATTTTTTACTCAGAAAAAAAAATCGTGGATAATACAGATTGTGTTCATAATAATAATTCACAAGAATAGTGTAAGAAATTAAGATTCTAAATAATTTAACTAGCTTTTCTTTATTTTTTTAAATGAAAAAAAAAACAGTCGATGCTTGAAAGAAATGTAAAAAAGAATACAATTCATAAAATGATAGATATTACCTTGGATTGATAGATATTACCTGGATAGATATTACCTTGATAATATCTATCCAGATGATAGATCTTGCCCAAAAATAAAATAGTTTAGAGATGAACAGGCAAAATAATTTGCAATATTTAGATATAAAGATAACATAAAAAATGTTTTAGATTAAAATTTTTTTATCCTTAAAATAAAACTATTTATAATTAAAAACATATACATTATTTTTAATACATATTAAAACTTATGCTGAAATAAATATGTAATCAATACAAATCTTGATCCGAGGTAGCATTTAAACTACCCAATAATCTGCATAAAATAAATTTAATAACCATTTAGAATTTTACAACCATAAAATAATCAGCTGAACATTTGGAAAAAATAGAATCATTTGGGAGAGATTAATTGCTTAATACAATGTGAAGTTAAAATGCAGTATTTCAATAAAAGTTTTTTTTAAATATATGGCCCGGTTACCTTATGACCAGTGGTGCCACTCTAAAAACATTTCAAGACTAACTTATTTTTTGACCAAATAATGCTGTCTAGCGTTGTTTACTAAACTTCTTGAGCAGATTTAGATTCAGCAATAGTAAAAATTTAATTACACAAATAGTTAAAGTTCAATCAATCCCATTTGTCAAGAATTTAAGAATAAAATTCAGTGAAGCTGACAAAAAGAAGATAGATAATAAAAGTCTTGACATCATTACCATATCATATGTTTTCATTAAGATATTTTATTTTTTTTATTTTGACCAAAATTTTTTTTAATTTTCTAATGAAAAATGCATCAGATTATGACATTTGCCTTTAAAAAAATCGTCATCTTATTAATCATATCCTCTACGGTGATTCTCGACATCATCCACAGATGACAGCACAATAGTTATTTATAACTTCTGAACAATAGGAATGTCGTGATTTATGCTTATCTGAGCTGAGAAGTTTATTTTATGCAATTTCATTTATAGTGTTTAAAATATGAAAATTCTTTTCAATGGTTTAAGTTATCGATAATATGTTATGAAGGAAAAAAAAATATTAAATATGTGCAAATAAGAATGAGGAGGAGGTTAGCATAATCCCTTTGAGTGTTGTTTGAAATAAAAGTATTAAATAATTGTGTGAAATAAAAGTATTTTTAATTGAATTTCAGTAATATTTCTATGTTTGTTTGCAGCTTCATGATATCCATAATAAGAAAATATCTATATTCATAATCAGGGTTGGTAAGGTTTGGGAGAGAATGGATTAACCCACAGTTTAAACCGTCCTGTCCAAAGCCCTTTTACTCAAATTATGTCACAATTTTATCTGAACAATATTTAAAAGGTAAAATAAACATAGAACTAATAAAATGTTGATAATTAAATCTATACTAGAGAATATTTGTTTTTAAAATTAAAATGTTTTATTAATATTGTTTATTACTATAGTTTTGTTGGTGAAGTTTGACCTTGCCATACAGGTTAAGCTATTAGGGACTAAGTGTTTGGTAAGTCATAAACATGATTATTTATCCATAGTACTATTTAAGAATACTTTTATTTCATTCATGTTCAATTCTTTTAGCATATTGGTGATACATCACCAGTGTCAGTAACAGAAACTGATGTTATGCTTTTCAAAACTATTAATACATTTTTCAGTTATTTTGTATATCCAATTTAAACTATTGGGGATCGTTTTAATTTATATTTAAAAACAATTTTTTAAAAAATATATGTCTTTTTTTATCATCCTGATGCAGAAATTGTAACATTTTTTTAAAAAAAATATTGTGAAAAATAAAGTTTAATTTTTAAACAAATTGATTATTTTTTTTAAAAGATTTATTGTTACTTTTAATATTGCATTATTTATCCTTAGGCAAAAACATAATTTATCAGTATTAAAAGTATATTTATATTTAAAGGATAAGGTATGCACTTTTGTTGTTTAATGAATTTTAGAGCTTCAAAAATTATAAACCTTTTCCTGTTATATATATTACATAATTTATATTATTATAATAAGTTAAAGTAAATTGCATAAAAAATATCAAATATTTATTGATAAATGTTATTATTATGTGTACAATGGTTACACATATATATTTTTTAACTTTTATCAAAGTTCAAGGTCTTGGACACTTTAAGACAATTTTAGTCAGTTTAGGACAGTAAAACCCAAGTGTCCTGTCCAAAACCAGTTTAGGACGTTCAAAACCACAACAATGTTCATGATAATAATACTTAGATTCCTTTGCTCTTCAATACAAGTCAGTTAGGAAAACAAAACTTAAAATTTTTTTCATTTGTCCAGTAAAAGAGTGATTCAAATTTAATTAATCAATGCAATCTTTTTTTTACTCTTTTATAAAAAATTTGCTTTAAAAATAGCAATTACAATTGAAAAAAAAAAGTGTTAATCAGGCTGTAAATCTACCACCGGAATGCAATTTAGCAGTGAGTTGTGAAAATCCCAGTTGTGAAACAGACGGTCCAAAAATAATGAAGAATACACTTTTTGACTCGTGGTCAATATCTCCAAACCAGGGTTTCAGAACTGGGTGTTTTGTGTTAGGTCAGTGTCAACAGGACTAAGAATTAACTACAAGAATCAGGTTTCTCACTAGTATGAACAATGCTGTGTCTCATCAGATGACTGTTGCGTGAAAAATTCTTATTACATATACAACAAGAATAAGGCTTCTCTCCAGTATGAACACGAAGGTGCTCAGTCAGACTACTGTTGCGTGAAAAACTCTTATTACATATACTACACAGATAAGGTTTCTTACCAGTGTGAACACTACAATGTCTAGACAGAAGACTTTTTTGTGAAAAACTCTTATTACATAAACTACAAGAATAAGGTTTCTCACCAGTGTGAACATGACTGTGTTCAGTCAGAAGATTTCGATATAAAAAATTCTTATTACATAAACTACAAGAATAATGTTTATCAGTGTGAACATGATTGTGTTCCGCTAAATGATATTTTTGTGAAAAACTCTTGTTACATAAACTACAAGAAAAGGGTTTCTCACCAGTGTGAACACGAAAGTGTCTATTTAGATCACTTTGATATAAGAAACTCTTATTACATATACTACAAGAATAAGGTTTCTCCCCAGTGTGAACACGATTATGTTCATTCAGTTTACTTCTGTTTGAAAAACTCTTATTACATATACTACAAGAATAAGGTTTCTCACCAGTGTGAACATGACTGTGTTTAGTCAGAAGATTTCGATATAAAAAATTCTTATTACATAAACTACAAGAATAATGTTTATCAGTGTGAACATGATTGTGTTCCGCTAAATGATATTTTTGTGAAAAACTCTTGTTACATATACTACAAGAAAAGGGTTTCTCACCAGTGTGAACACGAAAGTGTCTATTTAGATCACTTTGATATAAGAAACTCTTATTACATATACTACAAGCATAAGGTTTCTCCCCAGTGTGAACACGATTATGTTCATTCAGTTTACTTCTGTTTGAAAAACTCTTATTACATATACTACAAGAATAAGGTTTCTCCCCAGTGTGAACACGATAATGTTCATTCAGTTTACTTCTGGTTGAAAAACTCTTATTACATATACTACAAGAATGAGGTTTCTCCCCAGTGTGAACACGATTATGTTCATTCAGTTTACTTCTGTTTGAAAAACTCTTATTACATATACTACAAGAATAAGGTTTCTCCCCAGTGTGAACACGATAATGTTCATTCAGATGACTTCTGTTTGAAAAACTCTTATTACATATACTACAAGAATAAGGTTTCTCCCCAGTGTGAACACGATAATGTTCATTCAATTTACTTCTGTTTGAAAAACTCTTATTACATACACTACAAGAATAAGGTTTCTCGCCAGTGTGAACACGATTGTGTTCATTCAGATGACTTCGATGTAAAAAACTCTTATTACATAAACTACATGAATAAGGTTTCTCAACAGTGTGAACATGACTGTGTTTAGTTAGATACCTTTTTTGAGAAAAACTCTTGTTACATATACTACAAGAATAAGGTTTCTCGCCAGTGTGAACACGATTGTGTTCATTCAGATGACTTCGATGTAAAAAACTCTTATTACATAAACTACATGAATAAGGTTTCTCACCAGTGTGAACATGACTGTGTTTAGTTAGATACCTTTTTTGAGAAAAACTCTTGTTACATATATTACAAGAAAAAGGTTTCTCGTCTGTGTGAACACTACTGTGTTTCATCATGTGATTAATATATGAAAAACTCTTGTTACATATACTACAAGAATGAGGCTTCACACAAGCATGAAAAGTACTATGCTTAGTCAGATCACTCTTAAATAAGAAAAACTCTTATTACATATACTACAAGAAAAAGGTTTTTAACTAACATTGACACAACTGTATTCAGTCACATTATTTTTTTTGTAAAAAACTCCTAATACGTATATTACAAGAGTCAGATTTTTAACCAGCATAAGTCCGATTGTGGTCAGTTGGATGACTTTTCTATGAGAAACTCTGATTACATGTTTCGCAAGAATAATTTTTCTCACCAACTTCAAAGGTCATCGTATACTTAGTAATATTAGTATTTGTTCCAAGTCTCATGTATCACATTGAATAAAAATATGTGCCTTTACACAAAGTTGTTGTAGATAATTAATATCAAAAATGTTACTGAACTGTAATATTGCTTCTGCTTCAAATGCTAAGTTTATCAGAACAATTCAATAAAAATTAATACATATTTTTTTAAAAAAATGTGATTTTCTGAATAAGAAGAAAAGCAGTTGAGACTGATTTTACATCAATTGAGACTGACTTTAATTTGCATATTATAGGTTGAGAGTTTGATTTTTCAACAAATATTTTATCATAAGCACAGAGATACGAAAGTTTGAAATTAGTGGGGACAATAAATTTATTTAATATGCCTCATAAAATTTAGTTATCCTAACCTATTACTATTGTTAGTTGCTTAGCAAGCGAACAACATAAATTTTTATGTTATTCTGAACACTACTTAAACAAGACAAGGTAACATATTTCACGGGTAACAAACTTTTCACATAAACATTATGAAGAGATTTCCTGAGACTGTTTGTATATTAGACACTTTAACACAAACTGCTGAAATAACTTTTAAACTAAAGTTTCAAATGCCTATTCACGAGTTCAAGTAAATTCTAAATAATACTTTCAATGACAGTGTCCGTCTCTAGATTTATAATAAAGATTTCCTTATGTATAAAGATAATGGCGCCATATGAACAAGATCTGTAACAGGTAAACAGTTTATAGAAATTACGCTTTTACATTATTCTTCCCTATTCATTGCCAATGTCTTTTCGATAAACATTGTGTAAGTATCTTAGTGCAAACGAACTAAAATCAATGAATATATTTCACTTATATTAAAGCAAGTATTGCTATATAACATGATGCACAAATTTCGAGCACGCTTTTCTGATTTGGATGATTGACACCTGATTTAGTGTAGTAAAGTGAGATGAGATCTTTGGTTAAGCTTATAGCTTTCTATTTTCATTAATAAGGCTTTCGGTGAAGCTAGATTGGCGATCGGTCCCGCAGTGGACTGATCGTTAAGACACTGTTCCCAGCAGATCACCGAAGTCAAGCATCACTGGCTGCGGTCAGTGTGCGGGTGGGTGACCCACTTGGATCAGTCTGCGTAGGGACCGAGGGTGTGCGGTATTGGTCCTCGTTAAACTGTGCTACCGTAAAGTGCTCGACTTCGCGCGCAGGTCGTCGGGCTACCGAAGCGGGGGTGGCATCCCCTCCGCGGAGGATCAAAATTGTGATGGCATGTCTTCGGATCATCCTCCGGGATGTTTCCCAGACCGTCGCCAATAGCCCATTGTGCAGCTCTAGTGCGACGTAAATTAACAAATAACAAACAAACAAGATTGGCGATCGATATGGGCTGCAGGTGGCGTAGAGCAGAACTCTCTGCCTATGGCAACAGATCGCATGTTTTCCCCATTGGCATGTGGGGCCTCCATGGCGGAGCGATATCGCGCGCCAAACGCTCTGCTAAGCGTGGAGGTGGCGGGTTCGAATCCTGCTGTAACCCTGGATGTAGTCTTTGTGATGTCCTTTTCTGTATTGTGCTATCTGTGTCTTTCTACTTGACAAAGGTTTATAAGCCTTAAAGAGTACACAAGCCTGCAAATGTATGTTATACCAATACCCAGTAGCGTGTGGAGAGTCATAGAGGTTGGAAGTACGTTGGTTTCTCTCTTGATTTTGATATAGATAAATATCTTTTAAGTTGGAAAACTATATGAAACTGAAAACTACATTACATTTAGTTCTAAAGAAAAGCATCACGGACATTTAGAAAAATAATTTTATTAAATAAAAAGGAAAAATATTAAATAAAGGGAAAATATCCTAGTATACATTCCTATACAACTGAAAAAAGGAGAAGGGCCAAAGGCATGGAACCGGTCTCCTCCCAGATGGCGTATTCGAGCGTTGCGATAGCCAATGGATGGTGTTTTCTACACTAGGGAACGCTGCAAGCTCGGTACCGCCTAAATCTCCGGGTTACTGTTTCCGTTGTATTTTAAAGCCATTTGGCATCATTGTGTTTTGAGATTCTTGCAAACAATGTTTTTAATTACTTATTACCTGTGTTTACAATGCTAAAAGTGTTAACACTAACGTAAGATGGTGCACAGCTTGCAACAAGAACAAACAGTAATAAACTTATGGAAAGAGGCCATGTCAAGACTGCCAAAAAAGCGAGTTATTCAAAATCTAGCAACCATGTCACCTTTTTAACAATATATCTCTAAAAAACTAAAACAAATTTTCACTTCAAACTCACCAGAATTACATATTAACATTAATATCTTATGAAATATGGCAGATTTGAGCTCAGAAATTATCTAATTAATTTTTTTTATTGAAAACATCGTCTATCAGAATAACATGTAATAAGCAGCTGCAAACTTTTTAACCGGAACTAGAGTAGATGCCGAGCTCGAGATTGTTTACATTTCTATTGAAAGCACCATCCATAGACAGATATGATACGATGGAAGGTTGACTGTATATTGGAGATCGAATGTGGGGTAAAGCAGTACTCTCTGCCAGAATACACCATCTGGGGAAAAGACCGGTTCCATGCCTTTGGCCCTTCCCCCTTTTCCGTTGCATAGGAATGTACTACGATATTTTTTCTTTTTTGAATATTTTTCGTATTTAATTGCTAAAGATAATTTTTAAAATTTCCAAGACGCTTTCTTTTAGAACTGTGTCTAATGTAGTTTTCAGTTCCATACAGCTTAGTAACTTTAAAGATAATATATTTGAAAATGAAGACAGAAAGCAACGTACTTCCTGCTTCTATGACTCTCCACACGCTAATGATGAAATCATGTGAAAGATAATATATATATATTTCTTATATATAATATATATTATCTATAAGATAAAAAAGGGCAAATGAAGTATGATGCATTGTTTTTTTTTGCGATGAAATTTGTAAATAGGTCATCGGTCTTTCTCCTTCCCCTTTCTTCTTATTAAATTTATATTTTTTTGTGCTTTGTTTCAAAAAGTATATTAGTTTTTGAACTTTTTTATTTTATTTCTTTTTTATGCGTTCTTCAAAAATACGCGTGTAGCTGCAGAGTTTAAACTTTAGTCCTCTAAATTTCCTTTCTCATTTGTTTTTTTCTTTTTTATGACAATTGTTATAAAAGAACGCGCTGATTTTACGAATTAAAAATTGTTTACATTTGTATTAATATATTCATACAGGAGATACTCCCAGAACCTGTTTAGTCAAGCTTCTGTCACCAGTCAATTGTTAGCATAGTGCAGAGATTTCTTTTTTGCATACATAATTAAAATAATTTTACCGCTGTTACATTTTTAAGCCATTTTCCCCCTTTCTAATAAAATACTCAATAATAATGAAAAAATACATCAACTTCAAATAAAAATTTAATTTGCTCGTAACACAAGGGTTAAGAAAGCAAGAAAATCTGTCAATGGCGTAAAAAAGGAAAGATTTTTTTACAAAAATTGATTCAGAAAATTATTAATATAATCAATGATATCACAATGGTATCTGTAGGGTATGTAACTTCTGTAAATTTACTATGAGACATTCCTAAGTTGTAGCTTGAAGGCAGGTAGGTAGCACATTTTAGGACTGTACATTTACACCCCAGCATTCATCACAATCTATTCGTTTTGTTATAATGATAAAACACAGAGGCGCATTTCGATATTCTCTCGATGCCCTCTACTGAGGTGAGGTGAAAATAAATTCAACACAAAAACGAAAAAGCTTGCATTTAAATTTAACATCAGTGTTCAATATTACTCTTAATAAAGTAAGGAGACTTTTGTTAGTTTTCTATTTTAAATTGAACTGAAAATGAAGCTAGCATATGTTCTAATCATCCATTGGATACCTTGTTAAAAATTTCACAGCCAAAAATTTTACTATTGTAAGTCTTTTGACACGAATTTATAACTATTAGCTTTATTTTAAGCATAATTCCTCAAAAAAAAAAAAAAAATCTAATTTACACTTATTTTGTGCCAGTTCAGCAAAATTTTTTAACAATTTCACTCCTCCCTCCCCTTGAATATTATTAGAATCAATGCATTTCTAACTATATATAAATTCAGCGAGTATTCACTGTTGAATCCTGGAAAAGTTAAGCTCTAAATCTCTTAAGTTACTAACAATTTCATTAATTTCAATAATATTTCCGATTCAATAAAATCGATCGAACAAAATTCTTGGCAAAGAGGACATGTAGTTTTTCTAAGGGACAGTAATATATGATTGATATTTCTACTTATATGCAAAGAAACTAAAGTAGGGTTAGAATTTTGGGAAAAAACGATTATTACAATTATCTCTTATCTCCTATTTCATTCGACTGCTTTGCAATAAGGTATGACATTTTTAATGAAAATCTGTATAAAAAGTTCTTTTTAATTTTTTTATTTGTTATAATTACTTAGTTTCAATTGTGCGCTGAATGAAAACAAATATTGCGAACTTAATTCTTATATTAGGCAAAGAATAAACATTAAATGTAAAATGAACATTTTTATGACGTTGTATTTAACCTGGATTTTTTTATTAAAATAAATTTGTTTCCTTTTAAAATATTTTTGTCCGTCGTAGGGTTTACCTTTTTTTTTAGATAAATACGTGTCCCAATAAATACAGGACTATTAAGTATGCGACATTTGCTGCTTTTCACTTTTATTATGTTTGCTTTCGCTGTTATTTTAACACTGGACATAGATTTTACTCTATTTTATTATTTTTCAATGAGAAAGTAATAATATTTGAGTTTAGAGCAGTATAGCCGCTTTCATATGTTGTGATATCAAGATTTATGAAATATAGAATAGATGTAGGAGTATGAAAGTTGTGTGAGAATTTTAAAGAGAATTTAATATATTGTTCATCTCAGATTTGCATAGTGCTCTTTGCCTCTCTCTTTTTTTTTAAAATTTTATTTAATTTATCCAAAATACACAATATATAGAAAAGATGCTACTGATAAGCAATTGGTTTGAATTTTATTGGATTTTTCGAAAAATACTTATTGTTCTATTTCTTTTAAAGTGATTACCTTATTAGAAATTTAAAAAAAAAAATCATTTGCGACAAATTAAATGTTTTCTTACAGTATTCTGTAAGTTTCTTCAAATCAAAACTTTTGAGCAATTACCGACGTTTAATCTTAACCTTTATAAGCTTAATATGTAATAAAAATGGAATAACATGTTAATGAAAGGAAAGTATAACATACGATAAGAAATAGTAAGAATGTAACAAAAACACCTTATTTTGAAACTTTATAAAGTAAAATTTCTTTTCAACCCAATTTCAATGAAAATATTACTGACTTTAAATACTTATTTTATTTTATGTATTTAATAAGTTCATTTTTAATTATTTTAAATAACTTAAGTCAAAAACTTAATTTTACATTATATATTAAATTAAAGTATTTAAATCAGAGCAAATTTTCAGTTGTCAACCTTCACATTTATTTAATTATTATATATTTCTATATTTGATGCTTGAAAACAAATTTGTTTCATTTTCTTACACAGTTATATGTTTAGAGTTATTACTTTTGCAATATTTAATATCTTTTCATTTTTGATAACAGTTATTTTGTAATATTTTATTTTTAATATTGCATTATTTATCCTTAAGAAAAAACATAATTTATCAGTATTAAAAGCATATTTATATTTAAAGGTATGCACTTTTGTTGTTCAATGAATTTTGGAGCTTCAAAAATCATAAACCTTTTCCTGTTATATTATATAATTTATATTATTATAATAAGTTAAAGTAAATTGCATAAAAAATATCAAATATTTATTGATATTATTATGTGTGCAATGGTTACACTTATAGATTCTTTACCTTTTACCAAAGTTTAAGGTTTTGGACACTTTAAGACAATTTTAGTCAGTTTAGGACAGTAAACCCAAGTGTCCTGTCCAAAACCAGTTTAGGATGGCCAAAACCCCAACCCTGTTCATAATAATAATACACACTTAGATCCCTTTGCTCTTCAATACAAGTCAGTTAGGAAAACAAAACTTAAAATTTTTTTCATTAGTCCAGTAAAAGAGAGATTCAAATTTAATTACTCAATGCAATCTTTTATTTCATTCTTTCATAGAAAATTTGTTTCAAAAATAGCAATGAAAATTAAAAACAAACTGTTAATAAGGCTGTAAATCTACCACCGGAATGCAAGTTAACAGCGAGTTGCGAAACCCCTAGTCCAAAAATAAATCATTATTTCCAAACCAGGGTTCTGTTACTGGGTGTTTCGTGTTAGGTCAGTGTCAACGATGAATACAGGACTAAGAATTAATTACAAGAATCAGGTTTTTCACTAGTATGAACAATGCTGTGTCTTATCAGATTACTGTTGCGTGAAAAATTCTTATTACATATACAACAAGAATAACGCTTCTCTCTAGTATGAACACGAAAGTGCTCAGTCAGACTACTGTTGTATGAAAAACTCTTATTACATAAGCTACACAGATAAGGTTTCTCACCAGTGTGAACACGAAAGTGTCTTTTTAGATAACTTTGATGTGAGAAACTCTTATTACATATACTACAAGAATAAGGTTTCTCACCAGTATGAACAAGAGTGTCTATTCAGATGACTTCGATGTAAAAACCTCTTATTACACATACTACATGAGAAAGGTTTCTCACCAGTATGAACATAACTGTGTTGAGTACGACTACTTCTGCATGAAAAACTCTTATTACATATACTGCAAGAATAAGGTTTCTCACCAGTGTGAACACGTTTGTGTTCAAACAGATTACTTCTGTTTGAAAAACTCTTATTACATATGCTACAAGAATAAGGTTTCTCACCAGTGTGAACACGATTGTGTTGATTCAGATGATCTCGTTTCAAAAAACTTTTATCACATAAACTACAAGAATAAGGTTTCTCATTACTGTGAACATGACTGTGATCAGTTAGATACCTTTTTTGAGAAAAGCTCTTGTTACATATACTACAAGAAAAAGGTTTCTCCTCTGTGTGAACACTACTGTGTTTCATCATGTGATTAATATATGAAAAATTCTTGTTACATATACTACAAGAATGAAGCTTCACACAAGCATGAAAAGTACTATGCTTAGTCAGATCACTCTTAAATAAGAAAAACTCTTATTACATATACTACAAGAAAAAAGTTTTTCACTAACATTGACACAACTGTATTCAGTCACATTATTTTTTTGTAAAAAACTCCTAATACGTATATTACAAGAGTCAGAGTTTTAACCAGCATGAGTTCGATTGTGGTCAGTTTGATGACTTTTCTATGAAAAACTCTGATTACATGTTTCACAAGAATAAGTTTTTTCACCAACTTGAAAGGTCATCGTATACTTAGTAACTTTAGTATTTGTTCCAAGTCTCATATATCACCTTGTATAAAAATATGTGCCTTTCCATAAAGTTGTAGATAATTAATGTCAAAAATGTCACTGAAATGTAATATACTTATGCTTCAAATGCTAAGTTTATCAGAACAATTAAATTAAAATTGAATAAAAATTAATATATATCGTATAAAAAAAATATGATTTTCTGAATAAGACGAAAAGAAGTTGAGACTGATTTTATATCTAATATTGATATGGAGAGAATAAAGAAAAGGTAACAGAAATATTAAAATTTTTAATAATACTTAAAAATCATAATAGGGGTATCATTAAAAATGTTTGAAAGTAATCAATATTTTATCCTTCGTAAACGATCAAACTTGCTTTGATTATTCAGTGTAGCATTAAAAATAAATTTTAATGCTGTAATTATGGTTATATAAATATGTTTCGGTTGCAATATGATTTACTGTGAAACAAAAAACTAACCTTAAGAATTTAATAATATGAAGAAAGTTTAATGATATAGACTTAAGGCAAAACGAAGTTACACATTATATGTTGATAATTTGATTTTTCAACAAATATTTTATCATATGCACAGAGATACGAAAGTCTCAAATTAGTGTGGACAAAAACTTTATTTAATGTGCCTTATAAAAATTTAGTTATCTTAACCTATTACTATTGTTAGTTGCTTAGCAGGCTAACTAAATAAATTTTTATGTTAATCTAAACACTGCTCAAGCAAGACAAACATTGCTCAAAAAACATATTTCATGAGTAACAAACTTTTCACATAAACATTATGAAGAGATTTCTTGAGACTGTTTGCAAATTTAGACACTTTAGCACAAACTGCCGAAATAACTTTTAAACTAAAGTTTTAAATGCCTAGTCACGAGTACAAGGAAATTCTAAATAATATTAGCAATGATAATGTCCATTTCTAGATTTATAATGAAGATTTCCTAATGCATAAAGAAAATTTCGCCATATGAACAAGATCTGTATCAGGTAAACAGTTTATAGACATTAAGCTTTTAAACTATTTTAAAACACTTTTTGTCATTTAATGCCTTGAATTATTCTTCCCTATTCATTGCCAATGTGTAAGTATCTTAAGGCAAACAAACTAAAATCAATGAATATATTTCACACACATTAAATCAAGAATTGCTATAAAACATAAATCACAAATTTCGAGCACATTTTTCCTGATTCTGATGATTGACACCTGCATAAGTATAGTGGAGTGATATGAAATCTTTGATTAAGCTTATAGCTTTCTGTTTTCATTAATGAGGCTTTTTTGCTAGCTTGGTTATTGAAATGGGCCACAGGCGGCGCAGAGCAGAACTCTCTACCTATGACAACGCTTCACATGCTTTCTCCATTAGCGTGAGGAGAGTCATAGAGGCAGGAAGTATGTTAGTTTCTGTCTTCATTTTCAAATACATTATTATCTTTCAAGTTACTAAGCTGTATGGAACTGAAAACTACATTAAATATAGTTCTAAAGGAAAGCGTCATAGAAAATGTTAAAAATATTTTTATTAGTTAAATACGAAAAATATTAAGAAAATGAAAAGTATCGAGTACATTCCTATTCACCTCGTTTTCTAAATAAACAAACAAACTGCTAGTTCAGCGGAAGTAACTTCCCCCGGTCCGTGCGAACTTCCGCTACATCGCTATAGCCTTCTTATTATTACGTTTTGCATTAGATTGTTGGCGTTTTCTCTTATCTTGACAGCGTTTGTTGTTTGGAAATAAAAATTTGTTTTATTAAATCGAAGTGCGCTTTTCCCATTATCACAAGTTGAATGATGATGGAAAGAAAAAATTTTCATTTAATATTCAGTTGTCTGATCCTTTTTCTGGAGAGTTATTTTAAAGTTTAAAATATGAAATGCAATTAAGTTTTTAAAAGACACTGGTCTCTAACAGCTAAATATTAAGTTAAGCACAGCTTAAAACCTGTAACTTTTAGATATGACATTAAAAGAAGTACAAAATATGACTTTATTGTCAATTTATAACAGAAATTTTATTTTCTTCAAAAAATTAAATTTCATAATGGAGATATTTTTTTTTCTTCCTTAAATAAAAGCAATATCTTCAATTCCCGCATGCAAACACAAAGACAAGAGATATGTTACTTCATTAAATTTTCTTAAATGCATTTATTTTATTTTCCTTTCGGAAGTTTAATTGTTTAAAGCAGGCGTGGTCAACACTGAGCATCTTGTGCACCACTTTTAGCGTAAAAAATCTTGAACATGGCAATTATAAATTTAAATTTTATGTCAAGTCAATAAGGGCTACCGTGTTAATGTTGTTCATTGAATTATTACACGTATAGTAACTTTTTTTTCTAGATCAAATTAAGCTATATGTCAGTAAATATCACAGATGTTATCTTTAAAATCTTGAGAAAATTGAATTGTTTCTAGTGAAATTTAAACAATGGCTAACATTTAATCCATCAAAATTTTTTGCTCATCATTTTCATATATTTAAATAAGCAAGAAAATAATAAACAGAAAATTACGCTTAATTACTTTTTTTTTTAAAAAAGAAACAATTTTACAATTACAAATAATAAGGAGAAAACTTACAAGGATACAAACACTAATGTGATTTCTGTATTGTTTTAATTTTAACTAATTCTTTTATAATAAAAATTTGTTTAAAAAATTATATTTTTTCAATTTAAATTGAGATTGTGAGCCACACAAAATGCCACCTCTGGTTCAAAGTAACTTTATTTTTTGTATGCCAAATATAGCACACACGAATCTGAATTATTTAGAATTAAAAGTCATGTTTCTATATTTAGATATTACCTTAAATTTTACATTGCATTATGGGAAAGTACCAATTTTATTTTAAATTACGCTTGATGAAATCTTGAAATTTAAAGAATAAGAATACTGTATATATTAGATAAAAAAAATTGGAAAATTTTAAGAAATATATATAGAAAAGTTCTTTTTTTGAGATTATATAAATTTTTAACAACTCAAAATTTCAGGAAAAGGACAACATGGGCCCTTGGCTTCATCACTAAGTAGAAATAAATATAGTTAGTGTTAAAAAAAAATAGTGTAGAGCTTTATTCTGTAATAATTCCAAGTAATGTTTGCGTATAGATCTTTATATTTAGTTATTTAGAGACTTTAAAAACAAACACACTTCAAAGAACCTTTATTTCTTTTTCAACTTTTATGTATTCAAAGAACCTTTATTTAACTTTTATGTATTTTTCCTAAAAATGAATTTTTCATATTAATTAGCGATGATTGAATCAGCATAAATTAAAACATTAGAAAAGAAATAAGTTCCGGTTGCTCCGGAAGTTTATGCGGACCATAACGTCTGCAAGGCGTTATACAGATAAGGTGAATACAACTGAATGGAGGAGGAGAGAAAGGATGAAGGGCCAAAGGCATGGAACAGTTCTGGCGTATTCGAGCGTTGCGATCGTCTAGACACAGCAGATACGATACGATGGATGGTTGACTGTATATTGGAGATCGAACCCTCTATCTATGGCAACACTTTCACCATCAGAGAAGAAGGAAGTGTGGCATATGTAACTTTGTATTAACCGTTTTATGTTAGCTTCGGTTTTTGTATCTCATCAGGTTGTTATTAAATGTGTTCGTTCGTTATGTTAGATCATACTCATCTATTTAATTATTTGTTAAAAGATACACAACGGTCTTTATTTTTTAATAGATTAATAATTTTCAGTTAAGAAACTATATGGAACTGAAACCTACATTCAACATAGTTCCAAAAGAAAGCGTCGTGGAAATTTGAAATATTTTTTTTGGATATTTAAGACCGAAAAATATTAAGAAATTGGAAATTATAGTAGTACATTCCTATACAACTGAGAAGAGAAGGAGGGAGAAGGCGGTCTTCTCCCCAGATGGCAGAATAAGAAGAAATTTAAAAGACTTCCTGTGTATCCCTCCGCTTAAGTTATGCTTAAGAGGCGATGTGTGAACTGGCTTAATAATCTAGGAACAGGACCGGATTAACCTATAGGCACACTAGGCACGTGCCTAGGGCCTACAAAATTCAGGGGCCTGCGAAAAACTTGGGAGACACAAATTTGTTGACAAAAATAATTTAGCTTTAAAAACAACAAGTGTATTTTGCACAAAATTATGAAGATACAAATAAAAATATAATATTTTTCGGTAATAAATTATTTTACAGAATCTTATGATCTAATATGTTACTTTTTTTGCTATTTTTGGATTCAACGAAATCTTGTATTATGCTGTCGAATTCCAAACTACGCAAAATGTCGTATTCAATAGACATAAGTGCGAGCGATGCCAAACGATCTTGATTCATTGCTGAACGCAAATTTTTTTTTTATCAATTTTAATTTGGAGAAAGATCTTTCTCCTTCTGCATTTGCATTCATAATTCCTTCTGCATTCATAATTTCAATAATAATTTTGCATTCATAATTCCTTCTGCATTCATAATTTCAAAAGATTTACTTTTGACAATGTTAATTTCCCTCACTTAGTTATCATAGTAGTATCATGAAAACCAGGGCTCGAAAAACCACCCGTCCGCCCGTCCTCGGCGGACAACAAATTTCTCGAATCCGACGTCCGCGCGGACGGCCATTTTCCCTGTTAATGTTCGTGATACATTTTCAATTTTTGTTATCTTACAATCTTTTTTGAAGCAGTAGATAAAGAAAATTTTCTCAAGAATGGGTGTCATTAAAACTTAAGATACGTAACACCGTTAAATACCAGAAAACTTCAGCCCTCCGAACCCAAGCTATTTATGAAGACCTAATGCAGCAAAATGACCGACAATACAGCAACATACTGCGCATGGTGGAATTGATAAACAAGAAGCGTTAAACGCAATTATGAAAATCTACCTAATGGAAAACCGTTTCAGATTTCTGTGCAGAAACCTCTGTAAATCATTGGCTTGTTTGTGAAACTGGCAAACGTCATATTTGATTAATTTAAATAACGCAGTACCCTCGGATAAATTGACATTCCAGATACCTTGATCTTTGTCATTTAAATTATTTCATAAAAGAAATACTAGGTTACTATTAGTAACCCAGTATTTCTTTTATTACTGTATAATGTAATCCCAGTAACTATTAATTCATTGTGCAATTTATATAAATGTTTGTAATAAATAAGAGTAAATTATATTTTTTATTTATTTAGAAGCGACGGGTTAGCTTCAAAGGAGGAAGGTACATTGTTGGACAAGCCGTCCTCGGGGACGGGTAAAATTTCCGAGTTTTTTCGAGCCCTGATGAAAACTATGAAGCTATTTGTAGTATAAATATTTCTTGTAATTAATCTCACTATCAATTTCACTGTTTTCTTTGCTGATTTGTTGTTGTATTGTTGACGTGAAGTGTTTACATAGTTATCGATCGAACTAATCATAATGGTATTATCGATATCAACTGCAATATCGGCAGTACGTCGGTATTGCAGATAAAGTTCGATAAACAAATTTGTAAATTAAAATCCATATTGATAAAAATGTAAAAAAAATATGCAAGAAAATTTTAGCATATATTTTGAAAAGAGGGGAGGAGTGGGGGGAAGGAGGGGAGGGCCCAAAAACGGCTGTGCCTAGGGCCTACAGGTATAATCCGGCTCTGTCTAGGAAGTTTTATTATTTTGATTTAATGTTTAAATTTACACGCATTTTTACCATTCATAAGAGTTTTCAGTAATTCATAAATTCTAACAGGTCGTGAGCAGCAAACAAATGTAAGAAAGTTAATATCACGACATAAATAAAGTGGAAGGCTTGCCACGTTTTGCTCCTTATTTGGCTATAATTGTATAAACATCGCCACACTCAATTTTAATGGTTAAAGGGGTTCCCTCAAATATGCATTTATGCAGCCGGTATTTTAAATTACGAAATGAAACGCAGACACAATTTTTTTTTTTAAAGATTCATTTAGAATATATTTTATTTGCAATTTTTAATCATTTTTTCGCGAATTTTTTTCTCAATTGTTGTTTCTTTACGCTACAAAATCTATAAGAAACATGAAAGTTTGAATGCGCGTAGAAAATATGCAAAGAGTTAGAAAGAAAACACGAAAATACAATTTGATTATTATTATTATTTTTTTTTATAACCGCCGTTGAACAACCAAATCAATTTTGAGTTTGCGCCCTAACAACCAGGCTATCCCGGCCAAATTTATTAGCTTATTTTATAACAGTCATTGCACAACCGACCCAATTTCGAGTTTACGACTACTAATATTCCACTCCGTAGCCTTGTCATTTTGAACCCAATCCAGCAGTCCCTGGAGCAGGTGAGGCCCGTTATATTAATACTGTTTGTAAAAATAAAAAGAACATTTCGTAAGCTGATATTATTTAATTGCTGTTTATATTGAAAACGTTTCTTCATTATTTTTTCTTTCTTTTTAATTATTTTAAGTACAATTATTAAATTTTAGTGCATGAAAAAAATTGTCCTTATTTATGTACATTTTTGGCTTATATTTTTAAGGATTTATTAAAGGGTCTATTAAACATTAGAGAGAAGAAATGACCAAATGATCCAGCTTGTTGAAAATACGGATTTTATTTATGACAGACGTTATTAAGGTTAAGAACTAAAAAAATATTTAATCTTTTGAGGTTCATTTAGAAAATAAATATTTTCTCTCCTGCCCACTGTTCCGCATGGACTGATCGTAAAGACACTCCCAGTAGAATACCGAAGTCAAGCAGCTCTGGCTGCTGTCAGTAAGCGGGTGAGTGACCACTTTGATCAGTCTGCGTAAGGACCGTGGGTGCTCGGTATCAGTCCTCATTAAATTGTTCAACCGTAAAATGCTTCACTTCGCTCGCAAGTTGTCGGGCTACCAAAGCAGAGGAGCCATCCCCTCTTCAGAGGATCAAAATTGCGATGGCATGTCTTCGGATCATCCTCAGGGATGTTTCCCAGACCGTAGTCAATAGCCCATTGTGCAGCGCTAGTAGGACGTAAATAAAGTAGCTACATACCATCTAGTCCAATACCTTAAACTAAACTCAGTGACGCGACAGCCCATAGAGGGCCAAGGCAAGGGGCGGATCTACTTAAGGGCTTTTTGGGCTGCAGCCAAGGGCCCCGTGGATACAAAGGGCCCCAGTCCCCACTGGAAACAATAGGCAATATTTTGAATTCAAAAAATATCTAATATTAAAAAAAATGGTGGGGTGGATCTTCTTTTTCTTTCTTCTCTTCCGAACGATAAAATGTTCCATGACAATCTTTCGTAATTGGAGAAAAATATCCCTTATGAACCTTAAAATAGAAAAATGCTTGGCGTTAAAAATGATCTAAGATGAAATAACTGATTTGGAAAACTAGATATATAAAAAATATTAATATACCTTCAAAAGAGTATGTTCTCCAACATCAGAAAGCTTGTCAATTTTCTTTCCTTTGGGGTGGATCCTCTTTTTTCTTTCTTCTCTTCCGAACGATAAAATGTTCCATGACAATCTCTCTTAATTGAAGAAAAATATCCCTATTGAACCTTCAAATAGAAAATACTTGGCGTTAAAAATGATCAAAGATGAAATAACTGATTCGAGAAACAAGATATAAAAAAAATATTAATATACCTTCGAAAGAGTATGTTCTCCAACATCAGAAAGCTTGTTAATTTTCTTTCCTTTGGGGTGGATCTTCTTTTTTCTTTCTTCTCTTCCGAACGAAAAAATTTTCCATGACAATCTTTCTTAATTGGAGAAAAATATCTCTTTTGAACCTTTAAATAGAAAATAAAGCATGCTTGGAGTTAAAAATGATCTAAGATGAAATAACTGATTTGGAAAACAAGATATATAAAAAATATTAATATACCTTCTAAAGAGTATGTTCTCCAACATCAGAAAGCTTGTCAATTTTCTTTCCTTTGGGGTGAATCTTCTTTTTCTTTCTTCTCTTCCGAACGAAAAAATGTTCCATGACAATCTTTCTTAATTGGAGAAAAATATCCCTTTTGAACCTTTAAATAGAAAATAAAACATGCTTGGCGTTAAAAATGATCAAGGAAGAGATAACTGATTTGAGAAACAAGATATATAAAAAATATTAATATACCTTCTAAAGAGTATGTTCTCCAACATTAGAAAGCTTGTCAATTTTCTTTCCTTCGGGGGGGATCTTCTTTTTTCTTTCTTCTCTTCCGAACGAAAAAATGCTCCATGACAATCTGTCTTAATTGAAGAAAAATATCCCTTTTGAACCTTAAAATAGAAAATGCTCGGCGCTAAAAATGATTTAAAATGAACTAACTGATTTGGAAAACAAGATATGTAAAAAATATTAATATACCTTCAAAAGAGTATGTTCTCCAGCATCAGAAAGCTTGTCAATTTTCTTTCCTTTGGGCTGGATCTTTTTTTTTCTTTCTTCTCCTCCGAGCGAAAAAATTTTCCATGACAATCTTTCTTAATTGGAGAAAAATATCCCTATTGAACCTTTAAATAGAAAATACTTGGCGTTAAAAATGATCTAAGATGAAATAACTGATTTGGAAAAGAAGATAAAGAAAAAATATTAATATACCTTCAAAAAAAAAATGTTCTCCAGCATCAGAAAGCTTGTCAATTTTCTTTCCCTTGGGGTGGATCTTCTTTTTTCTTTCTTCTTTTCCGAACGAAAAAATGTTGCATGACAATCTTTCTTAATTGGAGAAAAATATCCCTTTTGAACCTTTAAATAGAAAATACTTGGCGTTAAAAATGATCAAAGATGAAATAACTGATTTGAAACACAAGATATATAAAAAATATTAATATACCTTCAAAAGAGAATGTTCTCCAACATCAGAAAGTTTGTCAATTTTCTTTCCCTTGGGGTGGATCTTCTCTTTTCTTTCTTCTCTTCCGAACTAAAAAATGTTCCATGACAATCTTTCTTAATTGGAGAAAAATATCTCTTTTGAACTTTTAAATAGAAACTAAAACATGCTTGGCGTTAAAAATGATCAAAGATGAAATAACTGATTTGAAAAACAAGATATATAAAAAATACTAATATAACTTCATAAGAGTATGTTCTCCAACATCAGAAAGCTTGTCAATTTTCTTTCCCTTGGGGAGAATCTTCTTTTTTCTTTCTTCTCTTTCGAACGAAAAAATGGTCCATGACAATCTTTCTTAATTGGAGAAAAATATCCCTTTTGAACCTTTAAATAGAAAATAAAGCATGCTTGGCGTTAAAAATGATGAAAGATTAAATATCTGATTTGAAAAACAAGATATATAATAAATATTAATATACCTTCAAAAGAGTATGTTCTCTAACATCAGAAAGCTTGTCAATTTTTTTTCCCTTTGGGTGGATCTTCTTTTTTCTTTCTTCTATTCCGAACGAAAAAATGCTCCATGACAATCTTTCTTAATTGGAGAAAAATATCCCTTTTGAACCTTTAAATAGAAAATAAAACATGCTTGGCGTTAAAAATGATCAAAGATGAAATAACTGACTTGAGAAACAAGATATATAAAAAATATTAATATACCTTCAAAAGAGTATGTTCTCCAACATCAGAAAGCTTGTCACTTTTCTATCCTTTGGAGGGGATCTTCTTTTTTCTTTCTTCTCTTACGAACGAAAAAATGTTCCATGACAATCTTTCTTAATTAAAAAAAAATATCCCTTTTGAACCTTGAAATAGAAAATGATTGGCTTTAAAAATGATTTAAGATGAAATAACTGATTTGGAAAACAAGATATATAAAAAATATTAATATACCTTCAAAAGAGTATGTTCTCCAACATCAGAAAGCATGTCAATTTTCTTTCGTTTGGGGTGGATCTTCTTTTTCTTTCTTCTTTTCCGAACGATAAAATGTTCCATGACAATCTCTTCGTAATTGGAGAAAAATATCCCTTTTGAACCGTAAAGTAAAAAGAATTCTTGGCGTTAAAAATGATCAAAGATGAAATAACTGATTTGAAGAACAAGGTATATAAAAAATATTAATATACCTTCAAAAAAAAGTTCTCCAACATCAGAAAGCTTGTCAATTTTCTTTCTCTTGGGGAGGATCTTCTTTTTTCTTTCTTCTCTTCAGAACGAAAAAATGTTCCATGACAATCTTTCTTCATTGGAAAAAAATATCCCTCTTGAACCTTTAAATAGAAAATACTTGGCGTTAAAAATGATCAAAGATGAAATAACTGATTTGAAAAACAAGATATATAAAAAATATTAATATACCTTCAAAAGAGTATGTTCTCCTACATCAGAAAGCCTGTCAATTTTCTATCCCTTGGGGTGGATCTTCTTTTTTCATTCCTCTCTTCCGAACGAAAAAATGTTCCATGACAAACTTTCCTAATTGGAGAAAAGCATCCCTTTTGAACCTTTAAATAGAAAATAAAACATGCTTGGCGTTAAAAATGATCAAAGATGAAATAACTGATTTGAAGAACAAGATATATAAAAAATATTAATATACCTTCAAAAAAAAGTTCTCCAACATCAGAAAGCTTGTCAGTTTTCTTTCTCTTGGGGTGGATCTTCTTTTTTCTTTCTTCTCTTCCGAACGAAAAAATGTTCCATGACAATCTTTCTTCATTGGAAAAAAATATCCCTTTTGAACCTTTAAATAGAAAATAAAACATGCTTGGCGTTAAAAATGATCAAAGATGAAATAACTGATTTGAAAAACAAGATATATAAAAAATATTAATATACCTTCAAAAGAGTATGTTCTCCTACATCAGAAAGCTTGTCAATTTTCTATCCCTTGGGGCGGATCTTCTTTTTTCATTCTCCTCTTCCGAACGAAAAAATGTTCCATGACAATCTTTCCTAATTGGAGAAAAATATCCCTTTTGAACCTTTAAATAGAAAATACTTGGCGTTAAAAATGATCAAAGATGAAATAACTGATTTGAAAAACAAGATATATAAAAAATATTAATATACCTTCAAAAGAGTATGTTCTCCTACATCAGAAAGCTTGTCAATTTTCTATCCCTTGGGGTGGATCTTCTTTTTTCATTCTTCTCTTCCGAACGAAAAAATGTTCCATGACAATCTTTCCTAATTGGAGAAAAATATCCCTTTTGAACCTTTAAATAGAAAATACTTGGCGTTAAAAATGATCAAAGATGAAATAACTGATTTGAAAAACAAGATATATAAAAAATATTAATATACCTTCAAAAGAGTATGTTCTCCTACATCAGAAAGCTTGTCAATTTTCTATCCCTTGGGGTGGATCTTCTTTTTTCATTCTCCTCTTCCGAACGAAAAAATGTTCCATGACAATCTCTCCTAATTGGAGAAAAATATCCCTTTTGAACCTTTAAATAGAAAATACTTGGCGTTAAAAATGATCAAAGATGAAATAACTGATTTGAAAAACAAGATATATAAAAAATATTAATATACCTTCAAAAGAGTACGTTCTCCTACATCAGAAAGCTTGTCAATTTTCTATCCCTTGGGGTGGATCTTCTTTTTTCATTCTTCTCTTCCGAACGAAAAAATGTTCCATGAGAATCTTTCCTAATTGGAGAAAAATATCCCTTTTGAACCTTTAAATAGAAAATACTTGGTGTTAAGAATGATCAAAGATGAAATAACTGATTTGAAAAACAAGATATATAAAAAATATTAATATACCTTCAAAAGAGTATGTTCTCCAACATCAGAAAGCTTGTCAATTTTCTTTCCCTTGGGGAGGATCTTCTTTTTTCTTTCTTCTCTTCCGAACGAAAAAAAGTTCTATGACAATCTTTCTTAATAGGAGAAAAATATCCCTTTTGAACCTTAAAATAGAAAATACTTGGCGTTAAAAATGATCCAAGATGAAATAACTGATTTGGAAAACAAGATATATAAAAAATATTAATATACCTTCAAAAGAGTATGCTCTCCAACTTCAGAAAGCATGTCAATTTTCTTTCCCTCGGGGTGGATCTTCTTTTTTCTTTCTTCTCTTCCGAACGAAAAAATGTTCCATGACAATCTTTCTTAATTGGAAAAAAATATCCCTTTTAAACCTTTAAATAGAAAATAAAACATGCTTGGCATTAAAAATGATGAAAGATGAAATAACTGATTTGAAAAACAAGATATATAAAAAATATTAATATACCTTCAAAAGTATATGTTCTCCAACATCAGAGAGCTTGTCAATTTTCTTTCTCTTGGGGTGGATCTCCTTTTTTCTTTCTTCTCTTCCGGACGAAAAAAGTTTCCATGACAATTTTTCTTAATTGGAGAAAAATATCCCTTTTGAACCTTTAAATAGAAAATAAAGCATGCTTGGCGTTAAAAATGATCAACGATGAAATAACTGATTTGAAAAACGAGATATATAAGAAATATTAATATACCTTCAAAAGAGCATGTTCTCCAACATCAGAGAGCATGTCAATTTTCTTTTCCTTGGTGTGGATCTTTTTTCTTTCCTCTCTTCCGAACGAAAAAATGTTCCATGACAATCTTTCTTAATTGGAGAAAAATATCCCTTTTGAACCTTTAAATAGAAAATAAAACATGCTTGGCGTTAAAAATGATCAAAGATGAAATAACTGATTTGAAAAACAAGATATTTCAAAAATATTAATATACCTTCAAAAGAGTATGTTCTCCAACATCAGAAAGCTTGTCAATTTTCATTCCCTAGGGGTGAATCTTCTTTTTTCTTTCTTCTCTTCCGAACGAAAAAATGTTCTATGACAATCATTCTTAATTGGAGAAAAATATCCCTTTTGAACCTTAAAATAGAAAATACTTGGCGTTAAAAATGATATAAGATGATATAACTGATTTGGATAACAAGATATATAAAAATATTAATATACCTTCAAAAGAGTATGTTCTCCAACATCAGAAAGCTCGTCCCTTATCTATCCTTTGGGGTGGATCTTCTTTTTTCTTTCTTCTCTTCCGAACGAAAAAATGTTCCATGACCATCATTCTTAATTGCAGAAAAATATCTCGTTTGAACCTGTAACGAGAAAATACTTGGCGTTATTAATGATCAAAGATGAAATAACTGATTTGGAAAATAAGATATTAAAAAATATTAATATACCTGCAAAAGTATATGTTCTCCAACATCAGAAAGCTTGTCAATTTTCTTTCCCTAGGGGTGGATCTCCTTTTTTCTTTCTTCTCTTCCGGACGAAAAAAGTTTCCATGACAATCTTTCTTAATTGGAGAAAAATATCCCTTTTGAACCTTTAAATAGAAAATAAAAATTTGCTTGGCATTAGAAATGATCAAAGATGAAATAACTGTTTTGAAAAACAAGATTTATAAGAAATATTAACATACCTTCAAAAGAGTATGTTCTCCAATATAGAGCTTGTCAATTTTCTTTCCCTTGGGGAGGATCTTCTCTTTTCTTTCTTCTCTTCCAAACGAAAAAAAGTTCTATGACAATCTTTCTTAATTGGAGAAAAATATCCCTTTTGAACCTTAAAATAGGAAATACTTGGCGTTAAAAATGATCCAAGATGAAATAATTGATTTGGAAAACAAGTTATATAAAAAATATTAATATACCTTCAAAAGAGTATGTTCTCCAACTTCAGAAAGCTTGTCAATTTTCTTTCCCTCGGGGTGGATCTTCTTTTTTCTTTCTTCTCTTCCGAACGAAAAAAAGTTCTATGACAATCTTTCTTAATTGGAGAAAAATATCCCTTTTGAACCTTAAAATAGAAAATACTTGGCGTTAAAAATGATCCAAGATGAAATAACTGATTTGGAAAACAAGATATATAAAAAATATTAATATACCTTCAAAAGAGTATGTTCTCCATCTTCAGAAAGCTTGTCAATTTTCTTTCCCTCGGGGTGGATCTTCTTTTTTCTTTCTTCTCTTCCGAACGAAAAAATGTTCCATGACAATCTTTCTTAATTGGAGAAAAATATCCCTTTTGAACCTTTAAATAGAAAATAAAACAGGCTTGGCGTTAAAAATGATGAAAGATGAAATATCTGATTTGAAAAACAAGGTACATAAAAAATATTAATATACCTTCAACTGATTTGAAAAACAAGATATTTAAAAAATACTAATATACCTTCAAAAGAGTATGTTCTCCAACATCAGAAAGCTTGTCATTTTTCTTTCCCTCGGGGTGGATCTTCCTTTTTCTTTCTTCTCTTCCGAACGAAAAAATTTTCCATGACAATCTTTCTTAATTGGAGAAAAATATCCCTTTTGAACCTTTAAATAGAATATAAAACATGCTTGGCGTTAAAAATGATCAAAGATGAAATAACTGATTTGAAAAACAAGATATATAAAAAATATTAATATACCTTCAAAAGAGTATGTTCTCCAACATCAGGAAGCTTGTCAATTTTCTTTCCCTAGGGGTGAATCTTCTTTTTTCTTTCTTCTCTTCCGAACGAAAAAAAGTTCTATGACAATCTTTCTTAATTGGAGAAAAATATCCCTTTTGAACCTTAAAATAGAAAATACTTGGCGTTAAAAATGATCCAAGATGAAATAACTGATTTGGAAAACAAGATATATAAAAAATATTAATATACCTTCAAAAGAGTATGTTCTCCATCTTCAGAAAGCTTGTCAATTTTCTTTCCCTCGGGGTGGATCTTCTTTTTTCTTTCTTCTCTTCCGAACGAAAAAATGTTCCATGACAATCTTTCTTAATTGGAGAAAAATATCCCTTTTGAACCTTTAAATAGAAAATAAAACATGCTTGGCGTTAAAAATGATGAAAGATGAAATATCTGATTTGAAAAACAAGGTACATAAAAAATATTAATATACCTTCAACTGATTTGAAAAACAAGATATTTAAAAAATACTAATATACCTTCAAAAGAGTATGTTCTCCAACATCAGAAAGCTTGTCATTTTTCTTTCCCTAGGGGTGGATCTTCCTTTTTCTTTCTTCTCTTCCGAACGAAAAAATTTTCCATGACAATCTTTCTTAATTGGAGAAAAATATCCCTTTTGAACCTTTAAATAGAATATAAAACATGCTTGGCGTTAAAAATGATCAAAGATGAAATAACTGATTTGAAAAACAAGATATATAAAAAATATTAATATACCTTCAAAAGAGTATGTTCTCCAACATCAGGAAGCTTGTCAATTTTCTTTCCTTTGGGGTGCATCTTCTTTTTTCTTTCTTCTCTTCCGAACGAAAAAATGTTCTATGACAATCATTCTTAATTGGAGAAAAATATCCCTTTTGAACCTTAAAATAGAAAATACTTGGCGTTAAAAATGATATATGATGATATACCTGATTTGGATAACAAGATATATAAAAAATATTAATATACCTTCAAAAGAGTATGTTCTTCAACATCAGAAAGCTCGTCCCTTATCTATCCTTTGGGGTGGATCTTCTTTTTTCTTTCTTCTCTTCCGAACGAAAAAATGTTCCATGACAATCTTTCTTAATTGGAGAAAAATATCCCTTTTGAACCTTTAAATAGAAAATAAAGCATGCTTGGCGTTAGAAATGATCAAAGATGAAATAACTGTTTTGAAAAACAAGATTTATAAGAAATATTAACATACCTTCAAAAGAGTATGATCTCCAATATCAGAGAGCTTGTCAATTTTCTTTCCCTTGGGGTGGATCTTCTTTTTTCTTTCCTCTCTTCCGAACGAAAAAATGTTCCATGACAATTTTTCTTAATTGGTGAAAAATATCCCTTTTGAACCTTTAAATAGAAAATAAAACATGCTTGGCGTTAAAAATGATCAAAGATGAAATAACTGATTTGATAAACATGATATATAAAAAATATTAATATACCTTCAAAAGAGTATGATCTCCAACATCAGAAATCTTGTCAATTTTCTTTCCCTTGGGTTGGATCCTCTTTTTTCTCTCTTCTCTTCCGAACGAAAAAATGTTCCATGACAATCTTTCTTAATTGGAGAAAAATATCCCTTTTGAACCTTTAAATAGAAAATGAAACATGCTTGCCGTTAAAAATGATAAAAGATGAAATAACTGATTTGAAAAACAAGATATATAAAATATATTAATACACCTTCAAAAAAGTATGTTCTCCAACATCAGAAAGCTTGTCAATTTTCTTTCCCTTGTTGTGGATCTTCTTTTTTCTTTCTTCTCTTCCGAACGAAAAAATGTTCCATGACAATCTTTCTTAATTGGAGAAAAATATCCCTATTGAACCTTTAAATAGAAAATAAAACAAGCTTGGCGTTAAAAATGATCAAAAATGAAATAACTGATTTGAAAAACAAGATATATAAAAAATATTAATATACCTTCAAAAGAGTATGTTTTCCAACATCAGAAAGCTTGTCAATTTTCTTTCCCTTGTTCTGGATCTTCTTTTTTCTTTCTTCTCTTCCGAACGAAAAAATGTTCCATGACAATCTTTCTTAATTGGAGAAAAATATCCCTTTTGAACCTTTAAATAGAAAATGAAAAATGCTTGGCGTTAAAAATGATAAAAGATGAAATAACTGATTTGAAAAACAAGATATATAAAAAATATTAATATACCTTCAAAAGAGTATGTTCTCCAGCATCAGAAAGCTTGTCAATTTTCTTTCCCTTGTTGTGGATCTTCTTTTTTCTTTCTTCTCTTCCGAACGGAAAAATGTTCCATGACAATCTTTCTTAATTGGAGAAAAATATCCCTATTGAACCTTTAAGTAGAAAATAAAACAAGCTTGGCGTTAAAAATGATCAAAAATGAAATAACTGATTTGAAAAACAAGATATATAAAAAATATTAATATACCTTCAAAAGAGTATGCTCTCCAACTTCAGAAAGCATGTCAATTTTCTTTCCCTCGGGGTGGATCTTCTTTTTTCTTTCTTCTCTTCCGAACGAAAAAATGTTCCATGACAATCTTTCTTAATTGGAAAAAAATATCCCTTTTAAACCTTTAAATAGAAAATAAAACATGCTTGGCGTTAAAAATGATGAAAGATGAAATAACTGATTTGAAAAACAAGATATATAAAAAATATTAATATACCTTCAAAAGTATATGTTCTCCAACATCAGAGAGCTTGTCAATTTTCTTTCTCTTGGGGTGGATCTCCTTTTTTCTTTCTTCTCTTCCGGACGAAAAAAGTTTCCATGACAATTTTTCTTAATTGGAGAAAAATATCCCTTTTGAACCTTTAAATAGAAAATAAAGCATGCTTGGCGTTAAAAATGATCAACGATGAAATAACTGATTTGAAAAGCGAGATATATAAGAAATATTAATATACCTTCAAAAGAGCATGTTCTCCAACATCAGAGAGCATGTCAATTTTCTTTCCCTTGGTGTGGATCTTTTTTCTTTCCACTCTTCCGAACGAAAAAATGTTCCATGACAATCTTTCTTAATTGGAGAAAAATATCCCTTTTGAACCTTTAAATAGAAAATAAAACATGCTTGGCGTTAAAAATGATCAAAGATGAAATAACTGATTTGAAAAACAAGATATTTCAAAAATATTAATATACCTTCAAAAGAGTATGTTCTCCAACATCAGAAAGCTTGTCAATTTTCATTCCCTAGGGGTGAATCTTCTTTTTTCTTTCTTCTCATCCGTACGAAAAAATGTTCCCTGACAATCTTTCTTAATTGGAGAAAAATATCCCTTTTGAACCTTTAAATAGAATATAAAACATGCTTGGCGTTAAAAATGATCAAAGATGAAATAACTGATTTGAAAAACAAGATATATAAAAAATATTAATATACCTTCAAAAGAGTATGTTCTCCAACATCAGGAAGCTTGTCAATTTTCTTTCCCTAGGGGTGAATCTTCTTTTTTCTTTCTTCTCATCCGTACGAAAAAATGTTCCATGACAATCTTTCTTAATTGGAGAAAAATATCCCTTTTGAACCTTTAAATAGAATATAAAACATGCTTGGCGTTAAAAATGATCAAAGATGAAATAACTGATTTGAAAAACAAGATATATAAAAAATATTTATATACTTTCAAAAGAGTATGTTCTCCAGCATCGGAAAGCTTGTCAATTTTCTTTCCTTTGGGGTGCATCTTCTTTTTTCTTTCTTCTCTTCCGAACGAAAAAATGTTCTATGACAATCATTCTTAATTGGAGAAAAATATCCCTTTTGAACCTTAAAATAGAAAATACTTGGCGTTAAAAATGATATAAGATGATATAACTGATTTGGATAACAAGATATATAAAAATATTAATATACCTTCAAAAGAGTATGTTCTCCAACATCAGAAAGCTCGTCCCTTATCTATCCTTTGGGGTGGATCTTCTTTTTTCTTTCTTCTCTTCCGAACGAAAAAATGTTCCATGACCATCTTTCTTAATTGCAGAAAAATATCTCGTTTGAACCTGTAACGAGAAAATACTTGGCGTTATTAATGATCAAAGATGAAATAACTGATTTGGAAAATAAGATATTAAAAAATATTAATATACCTGCAAAAGTATATGTTCTCCAACATCAGAAAGCTTGTCAATTTTCTTTCCCTAGGGGTGGATCTCCTTTTTTCTTTCTTCTCTTCCGGACGAAAAAAGTTTCCATGACAATCTTTCTTAATTGGAGAAAAATATCCCTTTTGAACCTTTAAATAGAAAATAAAAATTTGCTTGGCATTAGAAATGATCAAAGATGAAATAACTGTTTTGAAAAACAAGATTTATAAGAAATATTAACATACCTTCAAAAGAGTATGTTCTCCAATATAGAGCTTGTCAATTTTCTTTCCCTTGGGGAGGATCTTCTCTTTTCTTTCTTCTCTTCCAAACGAAAAAAAGTTCTATGACAATCTTTCTTAATTGGAGAAAAATATCCCTTTTGAACCTTAAAATAGAAAATACTTGGCGTTAAAAATGATCCAAGATGAAATAATTGATTTGGAAAACAAGATATATAAAAAATATTAATATACCTTCAAAAGAGTATGTTCTCCAACTTCAGAAAGCTTGTCAATTTTCTTTCCCTCGGGGTGGATCTTCTTTTTTCTTTCTTCTCTTCCGAACGAAAAAAAGTTCTATGACAATCTTTCTTAATTGGAGAAAAATATCCCTTTTGAACCTTAAAATAGAAAATACTTGGCGTTAAAAATGATCCAAGATGAAATAACTGATTTGGAAAACAAGATATATAAAAAATATTAATATACCTTCAAAAGAGTATGTTCTCCATCTTCAGAAAGCTTGTCAATTTTCTTTCCCTCGGGGTGGATCTTCTTTTTTCTTTCTTCTCTTCCGAACGAAAAAATGTTCCATGACAATCTTTCTTAATTGGAGAAAAATATCCCTTTTGAACCTTTAAATAGAAAATAAAACAGGCTTGGCGTTAAAAATGATGAAAGATGAAATATCTGATTTGAAAAACAAGGTACATAAAAAATATTAATATACCTTCAACTGATTTGAAAAACAAGATATTTAAAAAATACTAATATACCTTCAAAAGAGTATGTTCTCCAACATCAGAAAGCTTGTCATTTTTCTTTCCCTCGGGGTGGATCTTCCTTTTTCTTTCTTCTCTTCCGAACGAAAAAATTTTCCATGACAATCTTTCTTAATTGGAGAAAAATATCCCTTTTGAACCTTTAAATAGAATATAAAACATGCTTGGCGTTAAAAATGATCAAAGATGAAATAACTGATTTGAAAAACAAGATATATAAAAAATATTAATATACCTTCAAAAGAGTATGTTCTCCAACATCAGGAAGCTTGTCAATTTTCTTTCCCTAGGGGTGAATCTTCTTTTTTCTTTCTTCTCTTCCGAACGAAAAAAAGTTCTATGACAATCTTTCTTAATTGGAGAAAAATATCCCTTTTGAACCTTAAAATAGAAAATACTTGGCGTTAAAAATGATCCAAGATGAAATAACTGATTTGAAAAACAAGATATATAAAAAATATTAATATACCTTCAAAAGAGTATGTTCTCCATCTTCAGAAAGCTTGTCAATTTTCTTTCCCTCGGGGTGGATCTTCTTTTTTCTTTCTTCTCTTCCGAACGAAAAAATGTTCCATGACAATCTTTCTTAATTGGAGAAAAATATCCCTTTTGAACCTTTAAATAGAAAATAAAACATGCTTGGCGTTAAAAATGATGAAAGATGAAATATCTGATTTGAAAAACAAGGTACATAAAAAATATTAATATACCTTCAACTGATTTGAAAAACAAGATATTTAAAAAATACTAATATACCTTCAAAAGAGTATGTTCTCCAACATCAGAAAGCTTGTCATTTTTCTTTCCCTCGGGGTGGATCTTCCTTTTTCTTTCTTCTCTTCCGAACGAAAAAATTTTCCATGACAATCTTTCTTAATTGGAGAAAAATATCCCTTTTGAACCTTTAAATAGAATATAAAACATGCTTGGCGTTAAAAATGATCAAAGATGAAATAACTGATTTGAAAAACAAGATATATAAAAAATATTAATATACCTTCAAAAGAGTATGTTCTCCTACATCAGAAAGCTTGTCAATTTTCTATCCCTTGGGGTGGATCTTCTTTTTTCATTCTTCTCTTCCGAGCGAAAAAATGTTCCATGACAATCTCTCCTAATTGGAGAAAAATATCCCTTCAGAACCTTTAAATAGAAAATAAAACAAGCTTGGCGTTAAAAATAATCAAAGAAGAAATAACTGATTTGAAAAACAAGATATATAAAAAATATTAATATACCTTCAAAAGAGTATGTTCTCCAACATCAGAAAGCTTGTCAATTTTCTCTCCCTTGGGGTGGATCTTCTTTTTTCTTTCTTCTCTTCCGAACGATAAAATGTTCCATGACAATCTTTCTTAAAGGGAGAAAAATGTCCCTTTTGAACCTTTAAACAGAAAATAGAACAAGCTTGGCGCTAAAAATTATCAAAGATTAAATAACTGATTTGAAAAACAAGATATATAAAAATTATTAATATACCTTCAAAAGAGTATGTTCTCCAACATCAGAAACCTTGTCAATTTTCTTTCCCTTAGGGTGGATCTTCTTTTTTCTTTCTTCTCTTCCGAACGAAAAAATGTTCCATGACAATCTTTCTTAATTGGAAAAAAATATCCCTTTTGAACCTTTAAATAGAAAATAAAACATGCTTGGCGTTAAAAATGATCAAAGATGAAATAACTGATTTGAAAAACAAGATATATAAAAAATATTAATATACCTTCAAAAGAGTATGTTCTCCAACATCAGGAAGCTTGTCAATTTTCTTTCCTTTGGGGTGCATCTTCTTTTTTCTTTCTTCTCTTCCGAACGAAAAAATGTTCTACGACAATCATTCTTAATTGGAGAAAAATATCCCTTTTGAACCTTAAAATAGAAAATACTTGGCGTTAAAAATGATATATGATGATATAACTGATTTGGATAACAAGATATATAAAAAATATTAATATATCTTCAAAAGAGTATGTTCTCCAACATCAGAAAGCTCGTCCCTTATCTATCCTTTGGGGTGGATCTTCTTTTTTCTTTCTTCTCTTCCGAACGAAAAAATGTTCCCTGACCATCTTTCTTAATTGCAGAAAAATATCTCGTTTGAACCTGTAAATAGAAAATACTTGGCGTTAATAATGATCAAAGATGAAATAATTGATTTGGAAAACAAGATATTAAAAAATATTAATATACCTTCAAAAGTATGTGTTCTCCAACATCAGAAAGCTTGTCAATTTTCATTCCCTTGGGGTGGATCTCCTTTTCTCTTTCTTCTCTTCCGGACGAAAAAATTTTCCATGACAATCTTTCTTAATTTTAGAAAAATATCCCTTTTGAACCTTTAAATAGAAAATAAAGCATGCTTGGCGTTAGAAATGATCAAAGATGAAATAACTGTTTTGAAAAACAAGATTTATAAGAAATATTAACATACCTTCAAAAGAGTATGATCTCCAATATCAGAGAGCTTGTCAATTTTCTTTCCCTTGGGGTGGATCTTCTTTTTTCTTTCCTCTCTTCCGAACGAAAAAATGTTCCATGACAATTTTTCTTAATTGGTGAAAAATATCCCTTTTGAACCTTTAAATAGAAAATAAAACATGCTTGGCGTTAAAAATGATCAAAGATGAAATAACTGATTTGATAAACATGATATATAAAAAATATTAATATACCTTCAAAAGAGTATGATCTCCAACATCAGAAATCTTGTCAATTTTCTTTCCCTTGGGTTGGATCTTCTTTTTTCTTTCTTCTCTTCCGAACGAAAAAATGTTCCATGACAATCTTTCTTAATTGGAGAAAAATATCCCTATTGAACCTTTAAATAGAAAATAAAACAAGCTTGGCGTTAAAAATGATCAAAAATGAAATAACTGATTTGAAAAACAAGATATATAAAAAATATTAATATACCTTCAAAAGAGTATGTTCTCCAACATCAGAAAGCTTGTCAATTTTCTTTCCCTTGTTCTGGATCTTCTTTTTTCTTTCTTCTCTTCCGAACGAAAAAATGTTCCATGACAATCTTTCTTAATTGGAGAAAAATATCCCTTTTGAACCTTTAAATAGAAAATGAAACATGCTTGGCGTTAAAAATAATCAAAGAAGAAATAACTGATTTGAAAAACAAGATATATAAAAAATATTAATATACCTTCAAAAGAGTATGTTCTCCAACATCAGAAAGCTTGTCAATTTTCTCTCCCTTGGGGTGGATCTTCTTTTTTCTTTCTTCTCTTCCGAACGATAAAATGTTCCATGACAATCTTTCTTAAAGGGAGAAAAATATCCCTTTTGAACCTTTAAACAGAAAATAGAACAAGCTTGGCGCTAAAAATTATCAAAGATGAAATAACTGATTTGAAAAACAAGATATATAAAAATTATTAATATACCTTCAAAAGAGTATGTTCTCCAACATCAGAAAGCTTGTCAATTTTCTTTCCCTTGGGGTGGATCTTCTTTTTTCTTTCTTCTCTTCCGAACGAAAAAATGTTCCATGACAATCTTTCTTAATTGGAGAAAAATATCCCTTTTGAACCTTTAAATAGAAAATAAAACATGCTTGGCGTTAAAAATGATCAAAGATGAAATAACTGATTTGAAAAACAAGATATATAAAAAATATTAATATACTTTCAGAAGAGTATGATCTCCAACATCAGAAATCTTGTCAATTTTCTTACCCTTGGGTTGGATCCTCTTTTTTCTTTTTTCTCTTCCGAACGAAAAAATGTTCCATGACAATCTTTCTTAATTGGAGAAAATATCCCTTTTGAACCTTTAAATAGAAAATAAAACATGCTTGGCGTTAAAAATGATCAAAGATGAAATAACTGATTTGAAAAACATGATATATAAAAAATATTAATATACCTTCAAGACAGTATGTTCTCCAACATCAGAAAGCTTGTCAATTTTCTTTCCCTTGTTGTGGATCTTCTTTTTTCTTTCTTCTCTTCCGAACGAAAAAATGTTCCATGACAATCTTTCTTAATTGGAGAAAAATATCCCTTTTGAACCTTTAAATAGAAAATAAAACATGCTTGGCGTTAAAAATGATCAAAGATGAAATAACTGATTTGAAAAACAAGACAAACAAAAATATTAGTATACCTTCAAAAGAGTATGTTCTCCAGCATCAGAAAGCTTGTCAATTTTTTTTCCCTTGGGGTGGATCTTCTTTTTCTTTCTTCTCTTGCGAACGATAAAATGTTCTATAACAATCTTTCGTAATTGGAGAAACATATCCCTTTTGAACCTTAAAATGGAAAATGCTTGGCGTTAAAAATGATCTAAGATGATATAACTGATTCTGAAAACAAGATATATGAAAGATATTAATATACCTTCAAAAGAGTATGTTCTCCAACATCAGAAAGCTTGTCAATTTTCTTTCCCTTGAGGTGGATCTTCTTTTTTCTTTCTTCTCTTCCGAACGAAAAAATGTTCCATGACAATCTTTCTTAATTGGAGAAAAATATCTCTTTTGAACCTTTAGATAGAAAATAAAACATGCTTGGCGTTAAAAATGATCAAAGATGAAATAACTGATTTGAAAAACAAGATATATAAAAAATATTAATATACCTTCAAACGAGTATGTTCTCCAACATCAGAAAGCTTGTCAATTTTCTTTCCCTTGAGGTGGATCTTCTTTTTTCTTTCTTCTCTTCCGAACGAAAAAATGTTCCATGACAATCTTTCTTAATTGGAGAAAAATATCTCTTTTGAACCTTTAGATAGAAAACAAAACATGCTTGGCGTTAAAAATGATCAAAGATGAAATAACTGATTTGAAAAACAAGATATATAAAAAATATTAATATACCTTCAAAAGAGTATGTTCTCCATCATCAGAAAGCTTGTCAATTTTCTTTCCCTTGAGGTGGATCTTCTTTTTTCTTTCTTCTCTTCCGAACGAAAAAATGTTCCATGACAATCTTTCTTAATTGGAGAAAAATATCCCTTTTGAACCTTTAAATAGAAAATAAAACATGCTTGGCGTTAAAAATGATCAAAGATGAAATAACTGATTTGAAAAACAAGATATATAAAAAATATTAATATACCTTCAAACGAGTATGTTCTCCAACATCAGAAAGCTTGTCAATTTTCCTTCCCTTGAGGTGGATCTTCTTTTTTCTTTCTTCTCTTTCGAACGAAAAAATGTTCCATGACAATCTTTCTTAATTGGAGAAAAATATCTCTTTTGAACCTTTAGATAGAAAATAAAACATGCTTGGCGTTAAAAATGATCAAAGATGAAATAACTGATTTGAAAAACAAGATATATAAAAAATATTAATATACCTTCAAAAGAGTATGTTCTCCAGCATCAGAAAGCTTGTCAATTTTTTTTCCCTTGGGGTGGATCTTCTTTTTCTTTCTTCTCTTCCGAACGATAAAATGTTCTATGACAATCTTTCGTAATTGGAGAAAAATATCCCTTTTGAACCTTAAAATGGAAAATGCTTGGCGTTAAAAATGATCTAAGATGATATAACTGATTCTGAAAACAAGATATATGAAAGATATTAATATACCTTCAAAAGAGTGTGTTCTCCAACATCAGAAAGCTTGTCAATTTTCTTTCCCTTGGTGTGGATCCTCTTTTTCTTTCTTTTCTTCCAAACGAAAAAATGTTTCATGACAATCTTTCTTAATTGGAGAAAAAGTTCCCATCTGAACTTTGAAAATGAGAATAAAGCATGGTTTGCGTTAATCATAATCTACGATGAAATAACTTCAATATTTTTTGTAAGATTACAAGTTTCGTTTTTTATGTTTTTCATATACTAGCTTTTTAATTTTTGGCGAAAAGTGTTTTTCTCTTCTTAAGATTTTGGTGAGTTAAAAATTGCAGATCATCTTGTTTTTTGAGGAAATCATACCTATTTGTATGTAATGACATTTTTTAAGAAATGTATGAAATTTTAATGAGTGAGTAATTATTTTGTGTTTAACTACTTCCACATTAACTATTGAGACATAAATACTTTCGGTTGTCCTTGGTGTCAAAAGTCATTAAAAATGGCTTCACGTCATGGAAAAAGGCTATTTATTTAGAGTTTTTCCGTCAAAATCTAAAAATCAAAGTTTTTAATCAATTATAAAAATCTTGTGCTGTCAGTGATCCACAAAGGCACATGTTTCTTTGAATGCATACCAATGAGTTGCAAAATAATCAACATATGGATTTTAAACAACTTGAATGACCTTTAAAGCGCAAAAAACTGAACTTTTGTACTGCTTTCACACTATTTACTGCCTTCTTTAAAGCTATGCAACTATAAAATTTGTTCGAATAGAAACCTTATAATGAATAAATGGTTGGGTGAATGAATTGATGTATCAAATTCAACGTAGATGGAAAATGAAGTATGCAACGAATCAGTGACTAGGCGAATCAGTAAATCGACATATTAGTAAATTGGATAATCATCGAGTGAGAAATTTAGCGGGAATTGAATCAGTTTATAAGAAAATAATAGTGATTTTAATTCTATAGATTTTGGGATTACAATAGGGTGTTTGTTTTTTTTTTCGTCAAGTTAAAAAAAAATTTGACATTAAATTGGAAACAGTTTTGAATAAGTGTTACGAAACACAAAATAATACCTTCAGCTTTTTTTCCCCCATATATTACGGGGAGGGATACCGTTACTAAAAAAAGTGAATTCAATTTGTGTGAATATGATCACAAAATTTAAAACTTTTTCATTTATGCAGAAAAAATAATTAAAAATTTATTGTTTACTCTCATTAAAAAAATAAGGTAACTTATTTTTAATGTTTGTACATTTAACGAAATTATAGAACAAAAAATAGAGTTACTCATAATAAATTATAGTTTAACTCTCATAGTAACTTTTAATTTTATTATGATTAAGCTTCGCACGCTTAGTTTATTCTAATACCTTTTAAGCTCATTATTATCATTTATTATTTTATTTTAATTATAAATATTGTATTTTTCCTGCATGATAATTTGTTAGATAAAAACATCAAACAAGCTTCAAAATTATTTTAAAAAATACTGTTATAAAAGGATCTTACTTATTATTCTTATTATTAAAATTTATTATTTCATTTTATTTACAATTTTTGTATTTTTCGGTGGGATAATTCGATAGATCAAAAAATCAGTAAGCTTTAACGATAGTAAAAAGCACTGCTCTAAAAATATGTTATTTGAAACTTTGTGTTTAGTGCACGTATTACTTATTATTATATGTATTAGTCTTGTGCATGCATTAGTAATTAACTGTATGTATTTAAATATTATTTCACTTTCACTAAATATTATATTAAATATTTCGACTCACAATTTTTAATCATCGGACAGCAGCTTCTGTTTACTTCATCATTTAGGCTCTCACAGTTTTTACTCATTTTCAAAACACAACCTTCTACCACGAATTCAAGACACAAAATGATTCTTATAATGTTTTTTACTTATTGTTGAAATTAGTTTGCAACAATGGACATTTTTACATAAAATAGTATTTTTTACTAACGGCAGTGATTGTTTATTTACATCTAATTGCTCTCTTGAAACAATGGTGTACACAGGTAAGCAAAAATTAAAATTAACTCAATATCATTTCATTTCTAGATAATATGAAAACGCACAAAACGAAATTCCGATATATTTACAAATTCAAAATTTTCGATTCTCTAGAAATTTGTATTTTTAGAATCTGAGTAAAAATATGTATAAATTAGGGTATTAAAAATAACATAACTACCGATTGATTTGAATAAGATTATCATAGTTGTCTAAATGTTAATTTGAGTCATTCTTTTTATTTTACTCTAAACAAGGATTCGAAAATATATATTAAAAAAAAATTACGAAATACGTATAATGTATTCTTCTTTATAGTGAGGACATTTAAATGGCAGGTCAACAAGGTCACCTAACTCCAATAGTTAAGCTGAGGAAAAAGGGGGCAAGAGAGAATATATATATATATATATATATATATATATATATATATATATATATATATATATATATATATATATATATATATATATATATATATATATTAAAAGTTGACTCAGAATATTGGGTATCATTTAGAATTCAAAAATTTTGAACATTTTGCACCACAATTTAATTAACACGTTGAATGCCACGCTAATTTTATAGTGCTTGCCCGTCTGACCAAACGGTAACTAACTACAAATTGAATTTGCAAATATTAGACAGATTTTGCTAGGTTTTTATAGGGTATAACATGACATATCTGAAGAAAGTGATGAATTGTATAAGCTTACGAATTGCTTAGAAATAGTGGTGGATAAAAATCTACTAAATTGAATTTATTGAACCAAGAATAACGATTAATAAACTACCACTTGAAAATATTTATTCGCTGTCCGGAGCAAGTTGGCATCTCTGTGTATATAAATAAAACTATTTTTGTGTGTCCTATATTGCATTAATTTCTCCAAACCATTTCAGTAACGATAATAATATTAAAAAAATAAAAAAATTATGTGTTTTCCCTTTCCCATTCATCTTTAACTTTAACTTAAAACCGCATCAATAATCCAAAGTAACCGTAATGGATGATTAAGACCAGAGGTACAATTTTTACCACGAAACCATAATAAAACCATAATAAACATCTTGAACCATAACAGATTATTAAAATTGTGCATTAATAACCCAATACAAACTATAAATTTCAAATATAATTTGTATTTATGAATAACTTCTCAAATTTCAACAAATAAATTCCAAAACTCTTGAAACGCAAAATTTTTTTTCTACTAGAGCAAAAGAAGAAAAATTCCGTTTTCCAGATGGTTTTTAAAACTAAAGAAATTCTTTTTCGTTCGTAATCATGCATTTTATACATATTGTGAGATTAAAAAAAATTAAGTGAGGTTAGATAGTATCATGAAAAAATTGATGATGAAGTAGTAATGATGGTTTGATTTTAATGCAGGACTATTCATAACTGTGTCAGATATTTCAAAACGCTAAATTTGGAAATAAAAACTGAAATGTATAAAGCAGAAGCGGGCCTTGATGTTATTACTGAAACAGTTACGGGTTTCTTAAAATGTGTTGTTTTTGATATTGTTGTCTTAATTCTATTCTAAAAGAAACGGGTGCTAGCATTGATTTATTTTGTAAGGGTAAACTAACTTCAAACATGTTAACTATTGAATAGCCTTTGTTAAATTGCCATCTGAAGCAATTTCAAATAGTTACTTAGCTTCAGAAGTTGAAGTCGAATGTAAATATAAACCCGTTTCGATTAGGTCGATAACAGATTAAGTAAATTCCTAGTCCTAGTGTTTTGATTTTATTGGGCACCTGGGTCGCGAAGCGACCCCTATCCCATTCATCTGGAATTTTGACACTGTTTTAGTTGAGCATTGAGGTAAGCAGGAAGTGGAGTTGCTTTTATGAATGTTTCAAGCACTTTGCTTGAATAACTAAAAAAGAATCAAAAAATAAAATGAGCAGCTTGCTCTATAGTTGTGTTTGTTTGATTTTGGAGTTGTTCAGAGTTGTATCAGCATGAGGAAACGTTATTTTCAGAAGGGTTGACGAAATTATTTGTTTTGATAGTTATGATATGAGGCATCGGAGGTGAAATGTGCAGCTATTGGTCTGTAGTTTTTATCTTTGATATAATTTTCAAATTTAAAGATTTCATTAAAATTTGCTGTTTTACATTCCATGGCTTTGTCGAAAAAATCTGCGTCAAGCTTTTGTATATGCTGTGATAGAGTTGGTATTTTGAGGTCTGTATGTATATTGGTATTTCGGATGAACCATCTTGCACAGGTTATTTTTCTAAGGATCTTGTTTTGGAATTGGTTTAATCTCTTCAGTAGATGTTGAGGTATCCTTGTCCAGGCAGGTGAGACATAGGTAAGTATTGGGCGGATCATTGCTGTATATAATAGCTTCTTCAGTTTAAGTGACATATTCTGATTATATATTAATGGTTGTATGGCTATTATTGCTGCATTTGCTTTATCTATTATACTTTTGATATGATCATTCCAGGTGAGTTTGCTATTGATTATAAGGCCAAGATAATTTGCTTTTTTAACTATTGGTATTGGTATATTGAAAATTTTTGATTGAAGTTGTGGAAGTATTTTAATTCTTCTTTTTTGTATAATTAATCTTTCTGATTTTCCAGTGTTTCTGCAGTTTTCCATTTTAAGCACCAGTCTTCCATTTCATATATATGGTCCTGTAGTTTTTGAAGAGCATGATTTGGGTTTCTGGATTTAATAATAATACCGGTGTCATCTGCGTAATAGGCTGTTATGCTGTTATAATCGGCTTTGTTTATAGGAAAATCGTAAGTGTATAATATGTATAAAATCGGTCCCAGAATGCTGCCCTGAGGTACTCCGGCTGTGATGTTTCTCTTTGTAGATTTTTTGTTTTTGATGGTGACTTAAAATTTTCTATTAGAAAGATAACAGGATAGGAGTTTGATTATGCCGGGTGGAAAATTTAGCTGTATGAGTTTATATATTGTGCCAGTGTGCCATACTTTATCAAATGCTTTAGATATGTCGATCATCAGGAAGGCTATTGTTTCTTTATTTATGATTGCTCTGCCAGTGTGGTCTATTATTCGGAGTAACTTCTTGGTGGTATGATTAAGAAAATTAAAGTAAATGTTAGCATTAATAGAAAGTATCAACGCAAAATAAAGTGATAAAAGAGTATAGGCGAGCTGCATAAAGACGATATTCTCCGTGTAAGTACAAAAATGGTGAATCAGATTTTTAAAAAAAGAGGTCTTGAATTACTGATGAATTGGGAAAAGAAAAAAAATGAGTTTGAAAAGTAATAATTTGAAACCAAAGAATTGTTCAACCTAGGTTAGAAAATAGTTAAATGCCAATTGAAAAATGTTTGTAAAGGGATCATAAAATCAGTAGCTACTGGTACTAATTAACATAATCCTTTGAGAAACATTAGTGAAACCTAAATTGTCGACAATTTTATCAATTTTCTGCCCATTATGTTTGTTTGGCCATTGACCGGTCACGATTTTCGACTTTACAATCGGGTAAATACACATATTAAATTGAAAATGTTACATATGAAACGGTGCGTCCTATATACGTTAATTTACTAATTCAGAAAATATAATTGTGTAAGCAGACATGCAATTTTATTTTTTGACTCTCAAAATGTGGGTTTACTTAATATGGGTCCTTAAAATACGACTCTAAATAAAATTAGTAAAAGCAATCTAGGTTGCAGGCTCATACCTTTTCTTGTATTTCATTTTTGCTGGAAAACTAATTGCATGATTTGAGAAATGTTTTCGTGCAACTGCAACATATTTTTCTCAAAAATAATATATTGCAAAAATAATTTTAAATTAATAATACCTATTTTTTATGATTTCATTTTAATTTGAGAAAAAATTTCAGAGCTGTACTTTTGCCTCGCGTTAAATTTTACCAGCTCTTCATACAGTGTAGAAACATCAGTTTATTAAACAACTATTTCATCTTAAGCAAAAATAGATGTGACAGAAATAGATAATGATCTGTAAGATTTGAAACAAGGTAATCCTTCTTTTTACCTCCTGAATATTAATTCCACAGAGCGTGCCATTAAAATCATTTATTCTTCAGTTCTGTAAGTTTTAAGAATGTGTGGTAATAAGAACTACAATTTTGAAAACCACAATTTCTGGTTAACAGCTACTAAAAAACTACCAAATAAATTTTTTAAAAACGCATTATTTGGTTTTTATTATCAGCGTTACGTTTTATTTTTTAAAATAGATAATTAATTACCATAGACTACGGTAAATTAATCAGAATATTTTTCTCCCTGTAGTTCCTACCTACTAAATATTTTTCCGAATAAAAAAAATAAATTTTGACACTCCTTTTGAGTTAAAACTCTGAAATTACACTGATATCAAATATTTAAGATTTCGGAAAGCCCTTAAAATATTTTCCTTTCAACTTATTTGAATCTAAAATTCTTGAAGTTAAACAAAACAAGAATTAAATTTTTTTTAATAGCAAAATTTTTATCCATTTGAGAAGAAAAATTTTATATTTCTCAGATGGCTACAAATATCCAATACAAAATATATTAGTTTGTATTGTTCTATTTCATTCCTATTTTGGCGTCTCGAGACTGAAAGATTTTTGGAAGAAAAAAAATGGAAGTAAAATGTGACAGTTTAATGAAAAATGTGATTATGTGATTTTTTTTTATTGCTTGAAGAACACAAAATGGGGTTTTCTTTAGATGCATTTGTTCAATGATTTCGGCCAACATCTGTTCTCAAATATTAATTGATAAGAAATATCATTGATTTATTTTGTGCTAGTATTGAATCCCTTTGCAAGAATAATCAAAATTCAAACATGTTAACTAGAGAATGGGCTTTTGTTAAATCTTCATCTGAAACAAATCCAACACATAGCTTCGGAAGATGTAGCCAAATGTAAATATTAGCACGTTTTGATTAGGTTGATTACATATTAAGTAAATTAAAGTGAATGTAGGCATCAATAAAAAGTATCAATGCAAAATAAAGTGGTAAAAAAGTATATAATAAAGTATGTATAATATAATAAGTAATATAATGAAGTATATGTAAGACGATTCTCGTTGTAAGTACAAAACTGGTAAATTAGATTTTTAAAAAATAGCTCTGAAATAACAGGTGAAATGAAAAAAGAAAAAAAAACTTGAAAAACTGTAAATTGATACGAAGGAAACGTTCAACCTAGGTTAGAAAATATTGAAATGGTAATTAAAAAATAATGTATGTAAGTGATCATAAAATCAGTAGCTACAACAAATGTTGATACTTGCCAGCAGATTGGACTAAATTTACAAACTGAAAACTAAGAATTGTTCAACCTAGGTAAGAAATAGTGAAATATCAATTGAAAAATAATGTTTGTTAGGGATCATAAAATCAATAATCTACTGCAACTGCTGGCACTAATGCAGACTGGTACTAAATATATATGTTGAAACCAAAGAACTGTTCAACCCAGGTTGGAAAATAGTGAAATGGCAATTGAAAAATAATGTTTGTTAAGGATCATAAAATCAATAATCTACTGCAACTGCTGGCACTAATGCAGACTGGTACTAAATATATATGTTGAAACCAAAGAACTGTTCAACCCAGGTTGGAAAATAGTGAAATGGCAATTGAAAAATAATGTTTGTTAAGGATCATAAAATCAATAATCTACTGCAACTGCTGGCACTAATGCAGACTGGTACTAAATATATATGTTGAAACCAAAGAACTGTTCAACCCAGGTTGGAAAATAGTGAAATGGCAATTGAAAAATAATGTTTGTTAAGGATCATAAAATCAATAATCTACTGCAACTGCTGGCACTAATGCAGACTGGTACTAAATATATATGTTGAAACCAAAGAACTGTTCAACCCAGGTTGGAAAATAGTGAAATGGCAATTGAAAAATAATGTTTGTTAAGGATCATAAAATCAATAATCTACTGCAACTGCTGGCACTAATGCAGACTGGTACTAAATATATATATTGAAACCAAAGAACTGTTCAACCCAGGTTGGAAAGTAGTGAAATGGCAATTGAAAAATAATGTTTGTTAGGGAATCACATAAAATCAGTAGCTACTGGTACTAATGAAAATAATCCTTTGAGAAACATTATTAAAGTCGAAATTGTCGACAATTTTATCAATCTTCTACATATTGTGCTTGTCTCAAAAAATTAATTCCGATCACTAACCCGTGTTAATTTTCGATCTTGCAATCGGAAAATCACATATTAAATTGCAAATGTTATACGGTGCTTCTTAATGTAAATGTAATGAAAATGTAAGCGGTGCTTCTTAAATACGCTAATTTTCTAATTCAGGAAATATAAATATCTCTACACATATAATTGTTCTAAATGGACAGGCGATTTTATTTTTTGATTTTATTTACTGTCATCCTTAAAATATGAATTTAACCAAAATACGACTTTGGTAAAACATTTTACACAATACTTTTGCCTCCCGTTAAATTTTTACCACTTCTTTACTCTCTGTAGGAGAGTAAATCAAAAAAATGAAGAATTATAATATCAGAAATAAATTTGGTCACCTTAAGCAGAAATAGTTGTCGATAATTTATAGTGACACTTATTAATTAAAAGTAAGAAATGCTTGCAAGTTAAACGAAAAGGAAAAAAATCATTATATTTCTTTATGATTACTGCTTCGCTCGTTTAGGTAATTTTTATAGTTTCACATATATTAATTATATTTATTAAGCTCTATTGTATTATAGAAAACACTAAGCAAACGCTTAAGTAGTTTAATTTTAAAATTAATTATATGCATTGTAAAGAAAGAATATCATTAATTTTTGAATCTCATTAAACCGTTGGCTGACTTTATTTTCTTTTTCTTTTATATTTAATGAAATAAATATTTAATGAAATACTGTGACTTACAATTTTAAGTCATCTTTCTAACCTTTACATTTTCTTTTTTCAACGGCATCTTTTATTTCTTCAGTTAGTCTTCAAAAACTTTCTCTCAACTTCAAAAAATAACCTTCACACACGAAATCCAAACGTAAAATGAACTTAATAATGATTTTTATATATTGTTCAAATTAGCTGGCAACAATGGGTACTTTTATAGCTAATAATATTTATTACTTTTCACTGTAATTGTTTAACTACATCTTTTAGCTTTGTTGTAACAATGGTGTACACAAAAATTTTTTTTTAAAAACCAACTCAATAGCAATTGTTGGAGAGTGAATTTATTTAATTTTTCGAATACACAAGGAGTCATAATTTACATAGATTTGATATTTAAGTTTACACAATTAGTATTTTAGCAGTATTTTTCGCAAAATCCACCCCCAAACAGATATTTTTAAAATCCCTGTAAATATTTATGCAAAAATTCCAAATTAACATAACTAATGTTCTGTAAAGTATGAAAGAATCGTTTTATTTTATCTCCTAAATCCTAATTTGAGTTATTCTTCTGTTTAACTTCAGGCATGATTTTCAAAATATATATTTATACTATAATATATATTTCAAAAGGTCCTCCTCTCCTCTATAATCCTCTCTAGTAAAAAAATTTGACAAGTGGGTCAATGCATTGCCAAGGTTAAACTAAAGGAAAACAAAGCCAGAGAGGACATGCACTTTTTATTTTATAACCGTCGTTGAACAACCGACCCAGTTTTTTGGGTTTACGACTGCTAATGTTCAATTCTATTTTCCTTGTAATTTAGAACCCAATCCAGAAGACGAGGGAGCTCCTGGATCGAGTATTGGGAGAAATTTGCCTTCGTGGAGGACTTTTTGATGGAGCTAACCCGCATTTGCGTTACATGGAGACCACGAGTGTTGAGTACGGCAAGAAATATACCCTATTTTTTCCACTCCTATATTTTACTTAACCAAATTCTTAAAAGAAATACAAAAAATGTTCTACATATTTCTAAACCTAAACTAGAGTTCTATTGTACAAGTTAAAAGTTATTGAAGACATAAGAAAACGCTTTTACCTAATTCTCCACAATACAAAAATTATCTAATTCTTATTTCATAACGTAACAATCCTCCCACCGTTTTGATTGGTGGTTTGCTTAACTAATCAAAACTATTTATATTTTTATGAATTAAATGAATGAAAATTATGAAGTTAAAAACTATTGTTCCGAAAGTCCAAGTTTCAGTTCAAAAATTTAATTGGCACTTTAATTAGTCTTCCACTTCTCGTTCATGCCTTACTCAACACTCGTGGTCTTCCTCTACCTGAAAGTCATTCTCTGGTTTATACTATTGTTCCGAAAGTCCAAGTTTCAGTTCAAAAATTTAATTGGCACTTTAATTAGTCTTCCACTTCTCGTTCTTGCCTTACTCAACACTCGTGGTCTTCCTCTACCTGAAAGTCATTCTCTGGTTTATTCTTACATGCTTCATTATTTACTAGATTAGGTTCAGCTGGTGAGTAAATTTCGAGTGGGAAAATCTTCGCATTCCTGACCAGTTCACAGGATGGAGTTTTAAGGCGAACCACTCGTACTTGCCCATCTTTACCAGGAAAAACATCAATTATTTTAGCCATTGGCCATAAAATTCTTTTTTTTACCGTCAGTTTCGATTAAAACAATATTTCCTACTTTCAAAGGTTCTGCCGGTTTACTCCTTGATGGTCGTTGCAATAATTGCCCAAGATATTCACTTCGAAATCTTTCTCTTAAACCAATGCGCAAATTTTGCTGGTACCTTAATTTTTTATTCAAATTTGCTTGATCAAGTTGATCTAAATCTGGCACTCCGACATCATCTATTTCTTTCAAGAACATAGCTGGCGTCAATGGAATGAGTCCTTGTTCCGAGACATAAGTGAGAGGTCTAGAATTTATTGTTGTCTCACAATCACAAAGGACGCTCATCATTTCTTCATAATTTAAAACTGATTGGCCTAAAACTCTACGAAGAAGTTTTTTAACCATTTGCACCATTCTTTCCCAAAATCCTCCCCACCATGGGGAAACAGGAGGATTAAAGTTCCATTGAATCCTATTCACAGATGCTTCGATTTCGATCATTTTCCAATCTAATGATTTAAATAGGTTCTTAGCTCCTGTAAAATTGGTGCCATTATCGCTATAAATAACTTTTGGTCTTCCTCTTCTGTCTATAAATCGTCGTAAACCAAACAAAAAACTTTGTGTTGAATGAGAAGTTATTAATTCCAAATGTATGGCTCTGTAGACAGCACATGTAAATATAATTATCTATGCTTTGCATTTTTCTCCAAGCATCAAAGGTCTCGCCAAATCTATTCCTGTTGCTTCAAACACTAATGCATCTTTGACTCTGTTTTCAGGTAACATTCCTGGATTGCATTCGATCCTCGTAGTCTGGTGTCTTTTACATCTCACGCAACGAGCTAAAACTTAGCGAATCGTCTTGCGAGCTCTTATAATCCAAAATCGTTCCCTTAATTTAGACATCAATATCTGAATCCCCGCATGGCACATACTTTCGTGCATGTAAAAAATCATTAATTCCACAAGTTTATGTGTGCTTGGAAGCAGTATAGGACTGATAAAGCTTTCAACATCTTCTCTTTCAGTTAACTTGGTGCTTACTCTTATGATACCTTCTTCGTCTTTAAAGACGCATAAAGACTTTAACATTGCGCTATCTTCGTCTTTAAATGGCTTTTGCTGAATCTGCTTCATTAATACTTTTTCAGCCTCATTCAATTCGTACAACTTCAGCTCACCAATCTCTCGTTCGGTTCTTGTTTTCTGAGCATTTTTAAGGAATCTTAGAATCCATGCCGTCATTCTTAAGATTTTTATGTAACTCGAAAAATATGCTAGTATCCATGAATTTTCAGTGTTCTCGCAGGTAAGAGTTGCTACAACAGCTTTTCTCTGCTCTAAGTATATTTCCTCTTCATTTTCTATTGTGTTAGAATTAGGCAACTCTTTTTTAGACTTGAACAACCAAAGTGGTCCCTCCCACCATTTAGTTTCTATAGCTTTGAAACAGTGCATCCTCCAGATGCACTGTCTAGATGCTCTAATACCAGGAACATGTCTCCAATCCTTGGGATCACTACATTCGCGTATTTTCTTCACTCTGTTACAAACGAATGTTCCCCAGGGAAGGTCATTCTTCTTAATCCAGAACAAGGCAGTTGTTGAATCCGTCCAATAATATCTTTCATTTAAGAGTTCAACTTTTCGTGACGAATTCAGATAACTTAGCGCCAATATAACAAGCTAATAATTCAAGTCTTGGAATCGTAATTTTTCGCAGTGGAGAAACACTTGACTTTGCCTGTAAAAGTTGCACTTTAATTTCATCTTGCGATTCACTTCTAAGAAAAATGACGGTTGCGTGCGAATTCGTTGAAGCGTCAGCAAAAACATGCAAACTACCCTTAATTTTATTAACTGCTGTTGCTTGGCGAAGAATTCTAACTGATGATAATAAAGGTAAATCCTCAAGCCAAACTAAGAATTCCTTTTTCAAACCTTTTGTTAATACGGTGTCCAAATTTAGTTTTTCTTGCTAACTTCTTTGCAGAATCAATTTTGGTATCAATGTGACTGGACAACTAAGTCCAAGTGGATCAAATATTCTTTGACCTATCACTGTGTGCTTTGAACACTGTATGCCGTGTGATTGGCATATCTTTCATTTTCATTTTTGGTACATCACAAAACAAGGAATCTTCTCGTTTGTCCCACAGTAATCCAAATACTTTAGTTACTTCAGCTTTATCTTCATCATTATGTATTTTCGTATGCTCCCAGCATCTTAAGTCAAATTTTCCTTTGACCATCATTTCGGTCAATTTATTGATGAAGTTCCGCAATTCCTCTTCAGTATTCACTGAAGAAACACAATTATCCACAAAAGAAGATAATAACTTCTCGGCAATTTCAGAGTCAAACTGTCTCAAATAAAATTTGATAACTGCTCCCAAGAAGAAACGGACTGCAGTTTACTCCGAACACTACACGACAATGTCTGAAAATTTTTATTTCTGTCTGATTATCTTCCTTCCACCACAAGAAACGTAAGTAGTCACGATCTTTATCATTTACTGAAATTTGAAGAAAGGCACCTTTTATATCGGAAATTGCCCCGATGTTATTTTCTCTAAATTTTCGAATTATAACGGGTATTAGTTCCAGCAAATTTGGCCGCTTGGCTAAGCAATCATTTAATGAAAAATATCCTTTCTGCTTGTCAGACGCATCAAAAACGGGTCTCACCGGAGTTGTCAAGCTGTTTTTAAAAAATGCTCTGTGAGGAAGGTAATGTGCACTATTGCTTTTAAGTTGTTCAGGGACTTCTTCTATAACACCTTCTTTACACCAATTTTCAGAAACTGTATTGTAGTAGAAAAATCTATTAGCTTCATTAAGTTTTGCTGTAGTAGATAGTAATCCTTTTTCGGCTACTTTTCTATTGTCAGGTAAGATGTTCGCTTCTTTGATCAACGGTAAATAAATTTCATACCGTCCCTCAGAATTCAATTTAACTGTTCTTTCGAAGTACACTTGAACTGCGTCTTCTATTTCCTTTTGATCTTTTATTTCACGTGCATCTGTTATTGCTTCAAGTTTCCAAAGGTCCTATGACAGTATTCTGAGTTAATAGATAAATCAAAATATTCGAATGATTGGTCTCAATTACTGAGGGTTTCATTTTTCCCATAATGACTCATCCTAAATAAGTTTCTGCTGCAGTTAAACCACACTCCATGTTGCATACTTTCCCAGTGTAAAGTCTTCCTGCTTCATCGGATCCAATTAATAACTCAAAAGGCTGTCGATGATTCCCAATATCACTAAGTGAGATGCGCTTCAGTACCATTTCTTGTACCCAAGGTCCATCATGAAGTCGTGGAACAAAACTGCAAATTTTATGTTGATCCAAAACTTGCATATTACAACTATAACTATTTTTCAAATCGGTAACTTTAATAGAAAAAAGATTATGAATTTCGCTGCATGATTTTGACCCTCGAAGTAAGTTATAAATCAGTGTTTGAGTATCAATTTGGCGAAATTTCAGTTCCTCAACAGTGCTCAGAATATATGAGCGTTGAGAGCCAGTGTCAATTAATGCTCTTATAGTACATTTTCCTTCTTTACTCTCAATATTTACCATTAAAGTTTGAAGGAATATCTCTCCAGAACAGCAGGAATTCGCAAGTATTACATTTTGGCATTCACTCGAATCGATTACTTAATCATCTTTTACTTCGGGCTTGTTTGGCGATAATTCTGCTCACATGATCGACCAATGTCTCTTAGAACAGATTAGACATTTAACAGATTAACAATATTTTGCTTTATGTCCAAACTTATGGCATATAAAGCAAGCTTTCTTATTCTTAATTAGTTCTTGCTTCTGATGGTAAGCCAATTTGGCTGCCGTAAAACAGTCTTTACTGTCATGGTTTTTGTCGCAAAATAGACACCTTTTATCTACCACAGTCCTCGACCTTTTACTTCCAGAAAATAACTCATTTGCTGTTGGTATAAATAGATCAGCTTTATTCCTCCTTTCTTTCTTAGTACCAGCAGCGATAAATTTGAATCCAGTTTCACCAAAGAAGTTCGTTGTTCTCCTTCCCCTTCGTTTCTCAGAAACGATAGCAGTTGCTTCAATTTAATCTTAAAATCTCTTCAGGAATGCACGATTCAGCCAAAGGGAATAACATTGCTGCATATTTGTCACTGGCCATACCTATTGACTCTAAAAAACGAAGGTAGGATTCCAACTTATCGTATAAATGAGTTACATTTATTCTTCTCGGTAGTTCTGTGGCATTTTTAATAACTAGATTCAATAATTCTCTGACATAAAATTCGATTGATAATTCTTCAGCACCAAATCTATTTTTTAAGCATTCAATAACTTTATCATAATTCTCAGCAGTGGCGGGGAAACTCTTCACGATTTTTCTAGCTCTGGAACCAACTACGGTAGCTTGATATAAATAAGGGAATTTATCTTCTTTTTCCATTTCTAGGTCATCGTGAATACGCTTAAACTGATTCCAGAATGTAAACCAATCCTTAATGTCACCTCCGAATTGTTTCAATTCAATCTTGGGTAATTTTAATTTTCGTCTGCTTAGCTTTTGACGACGAACTAAGAGAAGCCAAGGAAGGTTCAACTTTCTTATTGTAATAATCTGCAATTTCTACACGAGCGAGATCCATTTTTTCACTATACTCTTCTGTACTTGTATGCTCTATTTCAAATTCTTCATCAGTTTCAAACTTTTTTTCTAGTACTCTTGAGTCAAATTCATTAAATATTCCATACAGTCGTTCTAACGTGGCACTTTCAATTTTTAATACTCCATCATCTGGTAACTCTTTATTTAATTCTTCGAATAAAGTATTAAACGTTTCGGTAAAAGAAGCTCTTGTTGCTCCACGTTTTCTTAATATTACATCTATTCTTAACAATGATATTAAACTTAACTTTTAATTTTGATCAATGAAATAAATCGCGTAACAAACGTATTTACAGTAACTAACCTGTTACTATTGCCTTTTATCAAGTCCGGGGTTACCACAAATGTTGAATACGGCAAGAAATATACCCTATTTCTTCCACTCCTATATTTTATTTAACCAAATTCTTAAAAGAAATACATAAAATATTCTACATGTTTCTAAACTTAAACTAGAGTTCTATTGTACAAGTTAAAAGTTATTGAAGACATAAGAAAACGCTTTTACCTAATTCTCCACTATACAAAAATCATCTAATTCTTATTTCAAAACGTAACAACGAGAACCTCCCACTGTTAGCCTGACGTCAAGGGGATTCTAACCCATGATCCGTCTACCACTGAGAATATTTCCCGTCAGCACTGTGGTCGGTGCAATCAGGTTGCGGAATTCGTATCGACTGGGATTCGAACCCGGTTCGCCGCATTGGAAGGCGAACACTCTATCCCTTGAGCCATCGCGGCTCATGTCGAGAATATAATACATTTACTGCAATAGTATGCTGCTATTGGTCTTTTGCTTTCAGTTAAATTTTCATCTTGGAATATTTCATTGAAATTTGTTGTAGACAGAAATGACCGATTTGCCAGGGCTAAAAGCGTATGTATACCAAGACAGAAAAAAAACAAAAACTGGCATGAAAGATATTTCATTTTAGCATTTTTATCGAAAGAAATAAGAATTTCTGTAACAACTAAGATTTTTTCTCACAATTATAGCTGTTGTTGTAGCTGTAGTTCATTTATGTCGCACTAGAGCTGCACAATGGGTTATTGGCGACGGTCAGGGAAGCATCCCTGAGGATGATCCGAAGACATGCTATCGCAATTTTGATCCTCTGCAGAGGGGATGGCAGCTTCGGTAGCCCAACGACCTGCACGCTAAGTCGAGCCCTTTAAGGTTGAACAGTTTAACGAGGACCTATACCGCACATCCTCGGTCCCTACGCAGACAGATCCAAGTGGTCACCCACCCACACACTGACCGCAACCGGTGATGCTTGACTTCGGTAATCTGCTGGGAATCGTGTCTTTACGATCAGTCCACTGCGGGAATCACAGTTTTAACATATATATAGAACTGCTTTTTTTTTCAAGAAAATGTAGATATTGATGAATAATTTAAATAAGAGAATAGATTTGCTTATCCCGGTAACTATTTAAATGGTTTTACCACCAGTGTTTCCTCTTTTCCATGGAATTTGGTCATTGCTTGAATGACGTAGGATGTCGCTTTTAAATTTATATATTGAATATATATACTAAATATGTATATTGAAACCAAAGAACTGTTCAACCTAGGTTGGAAAATGGTGAAAAGGCAATTGAAAAATAATACATGTTAAGGATCATAAAATCAATGATCTACTGCAACTGCTGGCACTAATGCAGACTGGTACTAGATATATATATTGAAATCAAAGAACTGTTCAACCCAGGTTGGAAAGTAGTGAAATGGCAATTGAAAAATAATGTTTGTTAAGGATCATAAAATCAATGATCTACTGCAACTGCTGGCACTAATGCAGACTGGTACTAAATATATATGTTGAAACCAAAGAACTGTTCAACCCAGATTGGAAAATAGTGAAATGGCAATTGAAAAATAATGTTTGTTAGGGAATCACATAAAATCAGTAGCTACTGGTACTAATGAAAATAATCCTTTGAGAAATATTAGTGAAACCTAAATTGTCGTCAATTTTATCAATTTTCCAGTCATTATTTGTCTCAAAGAATTAATTCCGGTCATTAACTTGTCTCATTTTCGACTTTGCAATCGGGAAATCACATATTAAATTGCAAATGTTGCATTTGAAGCGGTACGCCTTAAATACGCTAATTTACTAATTCAGGAAATATAGGTTCATTATTTTCATAGGTTCATAGGTACCTAATTACAATTATACATATAATTGCTCCAAATAGACAGGCAATTTGATTTTTTGACACTCAAAATATGTGTTTACTGTCATATTTAAAATATGAATTTGAGTAAAATATGACTTTGATAAAAACATTTTAGAGCATTACTTTTGCCTCCCGTTAAATTTTTACCAGTTCTTTATTCACGGTAGGAGAATTTTATCAAAAAAACAAAGAATTATAATAGCAGAAATAAAATTTGGTCACCTTAAGCAAAAATAGTTGTCTATAATTTATAGTGACACTTTTATTAACTAAAACCATAAGATGCTTGCAAATTAAACAAAAAAGTGAAAAAAATCATTCCATTTCCAACTTCTCATGTTTAGGTTATTTTTATAGTTTAACATTATTAATTTATTGCATATATTAATTTATTGCATTATTATCATTATTGCATATTTATTAAACTCTATTGTATTCTAGAAGACACCAAACAACGCTTAAATAGTTTAATTTTAAAATTAGTTATCGGGATTGTAAAGAAAAAAATATCAATTACTTTTGACTATCATTAAACCGTTAGCTGACTTTATTTTGTTTTTCTTTTATATTTTATGAAATAAATATTTAATGAAATACTGTGACTTACTATTTTAAGTCACCTTTCGTAACTTCATCTTCGGTCAACAAATTCTTTTATTTCATCAGTTAGTCTTTAACAAGTTTTTCTTAACTTCAAAAAACAACCCGCACACACGAAATCCAAACGCTAAATGAACTCAACAATGATTTTTACGCATTGTTCAAATTAGTGCATATAATTTGTTTCTTTTTACTGTAATTGTTTAACTACATCTTTTAGCTTTGTTGAAACAGTGGTGTACACAAAAATATATACCTTAATAGCCATTGTTAGAAAGTGAACTTATTTAATTTTTAAAAACATAAAGAATCCTGATTTACAGAGATTTTTTATTAAATTCTACCCAATAAATAACTTAACAGAGTTTTTCGCAAAATCCACCTTAAATATATATTTTTGAGATCCTTGTAAAATTTATATTATGCAAATTACGGATTCCAAATTAGCATGGAAAATGTTCTATAGAAATTAAAATAAGGCAATCGTTTTTTTTTATCTCCAAAATGTTAATTTGAGTTAATCTTTTGTTTTACTTTAGGTATGGTTTTTAAAATATATATCTAAACTAAAATATGTATTCCTATTTGTAGTAAAAAAAATTGGACGAGCTAGTCAACGGATTGTCCAATACCAAACTAAAGGAAAACAGGGCCAGAGGGGACTTGTGCTATCAGAATTAGAAAAATTTAAATGTTTTAACTAGATTCTACGCACCAATTTTTTTTAATTAAATGGAATACCTACAGTGACTGCAAATTCCGAGTTAAAGTTCTAAAATTAAGGGGATACTAAAGCAGTTAAAATTTCCAAAAGCCTCATGTTTATAATATTTGAACCTCTGTTTCCCCCCGCAATCAAACATGTTTGCATTGCATATATAGTACTTGATTAAATGTCGAGAGCATTTTATGGAACTTTTAAATATTTTATTTATCCGCTAATGAAGAAGTATAAATTCAAAGTTTTATTCCATTTACTTCGGTCTTGAAGTTATTTCCTTCATAACACAGGATATTTTTTCACATCATTATCATTTTTGTTTTCATGGTAAACATTTTTCTGGATGAATTTTATCAGTTTTACATCTCTGGAAAGCCGCAATAATAATCCAAATTAAACGTAACAGATGATTAAGACCAGAGATAGAGTTTTAGTCACGAAATCATAATAACCATCATAAATCGTAACAAATGAATAAAACCCTGCATCATCGGCCAAATAGAAACCAAATATTTTAAACAATTTGTAATTATCATTAACTTCCCTAAATTTCAACAAAACAATTCAGAAGTGCTTGAAATTCTCCACTTGAGTAAAAGAAGAAAAATTGTACTTTTTAGATGGCTTTAAATAACTAAAGAAATTCGTTCGTGTTCATGTATTTTACATTTATTGAGACAACTCGAGACTGAAAGATTAAAATAAAATGGAAGAGAAGTTTAATACTGTAATGAAAAAAGTGATGATGAAATAGTAATAATGGTTTAGCTTTAAGACAGGACTGCTTTATCACAAAAGGCTAAATTTTCGAAGAAATAAAAAACTAAGATGTATAAAGTATATATGAGTCTTGCACCAAATACTGAAACATTTCAGGTTTTATTTACAGTTGTTATTTTTAATGTTTACCTCTTAACTCTGTTTTAAAACATACGGGTGCTTGTATTGATTTATTTTGTAAGGGTAATCGAAATTCAAACAGGCTAACTGGAGAAATGGTGTTTGTTAAATCACCATCTGAAACAAGTCCAAAACTTTACCTGTCTTCGGAAGTTGAAGCCGAATGTAAATATGGACAGGATTTTGACTATATCGACTGCTGATTAAGTATATGAAATTTCAAGTCGAGTCTTATAAAAAGTAAATGATGTGTTCTGTACAAAGACGATCAAAAAAAAAGTTTTCTTGGTTTAAATACAAAACTGAAAACAAAGTTATGTGGGTTAGTTTCATTCAAAAGTCCTCCACAAAGGTAAATTTCTCCCAATACTTAATCCAAGAGTTCCCTTGTCTTCTGGACTGGGTTCAAAATTACAAGGCTAAGGAGTTGATCATCAAATCAAAAATATTTTCTAAACTTTTATTCATGCCTGTGATGCTTCATTAATTGGGGTAATAGTTACTGATAGTGTTGTGGTAATAACTGCTATTGAAAAATAGAAACCTAAAATACTAATATAAATACTAGATAGGTATAGGTATCAAGTTTACGTAGTGTAATAAAAGGTTTTTACCCACCCCTGATCGCATAAGTACCTATTATGATCCAGATAGCAAAATAAAGTTTATTTTCACCCAGCAAAAGCCATTTAATGTAAACCTAAAAAGGTTTGTTATGCGATTTATGTGTAAACCTTCTAATCTTAAAACGAGATCTGTAACAATTGCTCTATTCTACACACATTACCTTCATCCAAAGCCTTGGAAAAGAAGGCTCCACATAAAAACCTTAAATCGAGGTTGACTAAGGGTCTTCAAGCGTGAAAAAAAATCATTTAATAGAGCTAGTCTCAAAGTGAAAATAATCTTAAATCTAGGTCATTATAAGGTTTCTTTTCTCAAAGTCTTGTATGCTCGGCTAAAATCCACCTTGTCGTGAAATTTTAATGGAGAATGCAATTTGATCCTATCGCTAGTGTGACGTCATCTAAAACGTCATTATGGACCCACGTGACCATTTTACCTAAACGACAATACTTTTTAAGAAAGCTTTAAAAGTAATTTGTAATGCTTTCAGAATGTAAGTTTGAAACTGAAATATTTCTGCTATATTGAAAAGGTTTTTAGTAAAAACATTTTCGTTATTATAAAAAGTATCACTTGATATCGCTTGAAACAAATCATAGAAAACAAATTTTTACAAGTGAATGTAGAATATTTCAAAAAGATAAAGACGAAACGTCATTATCCTTAAAACTTAAAAACTTTGATCGTCGAGAGGAAATGGCACTTGTTGAAGATGGATGTGTGGTTTGCCACTAAATTTTAGTACAGTAGGTCATTTTAAACATATTGACCGGAGAATCACCTGAAGATGTCAGTAATAACGACTCAGTAAAATAGCTGATTCTTAACTGATATCATACATAAACTTAAGACAGAGGAACTTAAAATTTTGAGCTACATGTAAAATCTCCTTAGAATCAGGGAAACGTTTTGCTCAGGAATTAAATTGTCATTTTGATGAATGGATTTTAAAACTAAAAGAATAACCTTTGTCGATTTTAAAAATTTTATAAACAATTAGCAAGTGAAACTTGTAGTTAGGAAAGATATGACAGTCAAAAACTTGGCGATTAGGGGAAGTTTCCAAATAAGAATTTCCTCATTTAGAAAAAGGCTCATTTAATAAAGATTTTAACAAATTTATCGCCAAAATAATGTCTTAAAAACAGTGTAATGAGAGAAAATTTTGAAAGTAGAATATGGATCTAATTTACTTCCTTAGTCCCCTGAACTAAATAAGAATATAGAAATTATTGTTTCTTGTCTTGCATGTAAAAACAGATTCCTGGCACTAATTATATTATTTCAACTAAAGAAAATGGTGGAAAAAATGCCTATTTTACAAGATATTGATGTGACTTAAATCATAAAAAAATAAGTGAAACTCGAAATGGGTGATATCTGATTAAATTAATACCCTTTAGCACTAGACTTTGATTTAAGTCAATCAATTATCAAATCAGTCCTACTGAGAAAATCTCTAAATAAGAATTTTAAAAAAATTGGAAAACAAGAAAAGTATACATTATTAACCTATTGTTAAAAACAGATCAATTGCCAAAACTTTTAAAAAGTACCGATTCTGAACAAATGTTACAAAATAGGGAATTACTATAAAATTACTGAATTACTTTAAAATTAATCAATCACTTTAATTCTTCTCATGAAAATTTTGATTCTGAATGTTGACATATTGGAAAAAAATTAGTCAACTGTAGTTGTCGATATTCAAATTTTGATTGTGCTTACAAACTTCTTATTAGAAAGGATTCATGGATTCGACTAGTAATTTCCATGATAAAAATATCAGAAAAGGTAAAGTGTATTAAATGAATTTCAGCGATAAAAGCACCTTTAAAATAAAGATACGAAATTCTGCAGAAAAAGTAAGAACTTTGCTTAAGTTTATTGAATACCCCGGCAACTTGTAAGAAAAATCATCAAAGAAATTGGAACATTATAAAATACATAAATAAATCTAGTAGAGTAAGCAATGGAACAGATAATAAAAAAATATTTTGTCCACAAATTCATAAATTTAATTAATAATAAAGAAATTGAGCTTTCGATCTCTAATTTTTGCAATTACCTAGATAATTGGTAGACTTTAAAGCTTTGGTAAAATTTAATTTCTGATTTAATTCAATTTAATTTCTAATTTAATTCAAACACTTGGGAATTGGTTGAAATTGGAGACATTTTGGCAAACCTTAGGTACTTTATAAATCCTACTTAAAGATATAGAATGCAGTTAGATTTAGCTTTGTTCTTCAAGAAGTGATTGGTTTTAATTATGATTGAAATTGTGGTTATTAATTTGAAATGTTGTAATTTATAAATTTAAACTCAATTGTTTTAACCTTGATGCACTACAATCTTGATTTTTTACTTGGAAATCGTTATAATACTACAGATATGTTAGTATTTTTCAGTACTTATTAGTGATTAGGATCGTATATTGGCGATTGCTTTTTCAATTGTCGCCAACAAGAGCAGTGCTACCGATAACGGATAAGTGCCAAGATTTAATACAGAAATCGAATGTATGTATAATTATCATTTTATCAAAATTATCGACATTTAGCAATAAAGCGCAAAGTTTTTCCTTTTAAACAGCCTATATTATTTTTATGTTGGTCAATACATTCGCTAAATAAACTTTATCCACACTCAAAGCAATATTATGCTTAATAATTATCATTATGTTGGTGTGTAGAGTTATCGATGTTGATCAAAATATTCTCGATTTTGATATGTCTAATTATCAGGAAATATGGCGTTTTCGCCAAATTTATTTATCGGTTACTAGCGACTTCCTGACCAGTATCTGGAATTGTTTTTTCATGGTTCTCTATAGCCAATAACTATCTATGTTTCTGAAGTAGTAGCATGTTAACTTTAAAGACATTTAATATATTGATTGGTGGACCAAATGGTGAGTGAAAAATTGATTATTAGATTAATATCAATTATATTATTAGATTATATCGGGTGAATTTTTTTCTCCTTTGAATTCCTGGATTTCAAATTCTGAATTTTTTCTATCTGGATTTTAAATTATTTTTACTTACGGTTTTTACTCAGCTTTAGCTACTTCATATTCGTTACAGTTACTGCACCTTCATCATATAAGCGGCGAAATTTTCAGTTTTTGGAATTCAAATACAACCGACAGTCACAAAAGTTGAACATCAAATGAATTTTAAAATTGATTTTAGATATTGTTGAAATAAAATTTTAGTTATTGTTGAAATGAATTTTAGTTATTGTTGAAATGGGTTTAAACAATGCACACTGTTACAAAAACATGATTTGCTATTTATTAATTCAATCAATTGTTTCACTACTTCCATTGTTTTGATGACGCGATGGTACATGCAAAACTAAATTGTCCCATTTTCCCTGATCTTAACATGCATTTTTAAAATCCTATGACCCTTTATATTGTTTCCAAGGATATTCTTATGAGCAATTAAACTATTTACGAATGTCATAGTTGCAGCTTTAAATGCATAAATAAGTAATTCTACTAATTTTTGCTAAAATATATTATTTTTCCATTTAAACTTACTCTATATTTTATTAACTTTTACGAAATTTGAAACTTTAAAACTGTCTGCTAATGACAAAACATATTCAGTTTTATTCGTAATAGCTAGTTTTTACTTTTTTTAACTAATAAAATGGGAGTTAATGTAAATGACACCAAAATTCATTTTATAAAATTCTAGATTTTTTTAGCTGAATTCCGTTAATACGACATTCCGTTAATACGACATTCCTAAACGATGAAATAGCCTTAATGTATTTTTAGAAACGAAAACTGGCACATATTGAGGGTCAAATTCAAGTGGCTGAGAAGAAAGAGCGCTCACCAGCCTATGAGATGACCCAGGTTTGAATAGCAGAGTTGACCGGTCAATACGAAATCTACATCGGACTCACAATGACCACAGTACTAACATAAAATATCCTTACAAAGAAAGTTCCCTAGCTAAACTCATAAAATTCAATAAATTTTTTATGTAGAGTTAGATCTAGAGGTCCCCGGTCTAAACCCTCTTGCCCCCTGCATTCCTTTTGAGCCGCGATGGCTCAGGGGATAGAGCGTTCGCCTTCTAATGAGTTGAACCAGGTTTGAATTACGGTGATGGCTGGTTGATTCGAATTCCGCACCCTGCTCCCACCGACCACACTGCTGGCGTAATATATGCTCAGTGATAGACGAATCATGGGTTAGAGTCTCCTAGCCGCTAGGCTAACCATGGGATATTTTTGTTGTTTTCCACTCCGTGTAATGCAAATGCAGGTTAGTTCCATCAAAATAACCTGCACGAAGGCAAGTTTCTCCCTATACTTGACCCCGGAGTTCCCTTGTCATCTGGATTGGGTTCAAAATTACAAGGCTATGGAGTTGCACATTAGTAGTCATAAATTCGCAAATTAGGTTGGCTGTTCAACGACGGTAATAAAATAAAATTAAAGGAGTTAGAAGAAAGTAATCTGTCCCTTAACTGCTAAATTGCATTAAGAGAGGATTAAAATAGTATTGAAAATCAGGTAATGGTTATCTAACTCATACTGTTACTGATACTTAGCAATTTATTATTTTTGAAGAAAAAAATGCAATAAATTTTATCAACTTTTTACTTAATTAAAATATAAAATATTTTTAAAAAAATTTTCACAGCCATCATATCATTTGAAAATAGAGCATGCATTTCATCTGTACCTAGTACTCAGTAAAAGATATCGGATTAAAAGTATCGGAAATATGAGGCTCTTAAAAGAAGCGCATAAGACATAAGCACACTTTGCACCAGCTACATCGAGAAAACACTCTGAGTGCACAGCTTTCTGAAGCGCTTAAGCGCCATCCACAAACTTCTCAAAAACAAATTTTTGAATTTCATGAAATGTATGCAATTTAATCCCAGAAAAGTGGATTTGCTTTTACCTCAAATGCAAGGTCTTCTGGTACGAATACCTGGTACGAACCTGCGCCTCCTCTCCTGAGATGGAGGTCTATCATGGCTACTGGTTTTTTCAAATTTCCGAACGCCTTATTTTAAAACGTGGTAGATTTACCGTAAGTTATTACTTACCACAAATACAACAACCGACAAGGATTATTAATAAACCAATACCTATTTTTAAACATATACCTGTTTAACAACCACAAATGTGTAATTCTTATTCTTATTTTTTTTTGCCGTTTAACTAAAAAAGAAAAAAAACAAGAAAAGCACCCACTGCCTTAAAAATTCGCCAGATTTTCAGCAGGCTTGCTGATATTGGCAAGTGGCATATGTAAAGACCGGGGTAGACTGGTTGGTAGGGCGCTAGGCCCGTGTCTAAGAGGTCGTGGGTTTGATCCTCGCCGGCCGAAGACACTCCGTGCAGTAAAATGGTGACTAATGCATGTTGAATCTGTCGAGTCACAAAGTCCTCCATGTTCCCATAAAAGATCACACCTCTGAGGATACCGATCCAGAAGTTTCCTTGTCTTCTGGATTGGTTCAAAATTACAAAGCTACGGAGTTGAACATCAGTAGTCGTAAACATAAAACTGGGTCTACTGTTCAATGACGGTTATAAAAAAAAGTGTCATGAGCAAAAACAACAGAGCCGTGAGGGCTCAGGAAATAGAGTGATCGCGTTCCAATGAGGTGAACCGGGTTCGAATCCCAGTGATGGTTGGTCGATTCGAATTCCGCATCCGGCTTGCACCGACCACAGTACTGACGTGAAATATCCTCAGTGATAGACGGATCATAGGTTCCCCCTTGCAGCCAGGGAATTATGATATCCATAATTCCCATTCTTAATAATATGTTTCTATGGACAACAGAAAAAAAGAAACTTAAGTAAATTTATTTCTCAGGAGGTAAGCAAATGTTTAAGTATATTAGGAGGTAAGTCATTTACTCATTTAATACATTAAAAACTGTGTATTTATGTACCGTTAGAATTGTTTTATATGAATGGTCACATAACAATTGCTTTTTTTATGTTCGTATATCAAATTTCATTCATATAGTACTTCAATTCATGATTTTACTGTATTTTTTGTGCTTAGATTTTGCTCTTATTTTATATTTTTTTAAATTAAGACCTATAAATTTTTTAAATTGGAACTTGGAATCTTTATGCGTTTTAGCAACATTGTTTTCATTCAAAAATGAAATACAACCTTCAATTTCAAAAAAAATCATATTTAATTTAATTCAAAAAACGCATTTAGTTAAATAAAAAAGCTGTGAACATTGTTTCGTTGAGAACAACTAAGAAAATGTCATCATTTAAAGTATTTTAGCTTGAATAAATCACTGTTTTTCAGTCAATGAAAAAATAAAGTCATCCGAAAAAAATTTTCATTTCCTTGTTTTGATAATTCTTTCTACATTTACGAGAGATTTTCTTACATCGATTCTTTAAGCTCAGCTTCATCTTTATTTTATTGAAATTAAACTAATTTCAAGTCCTTTACTTTCATTACAACAAGACACATTTGACTGAAAGAAGAAACAGACAGAAGTTGAGAAAATGATTATTAAATACACCTTCAAGTTTCAACATCCAATTAAACTTGCTTTGATGTTAATTATACCTACATTTCTCAACTGTAAATCGTCAGAATTCAATTGTACATGTGTTTTTTCCATACCTTTACACTAATTGTAACGCACACACACTTTTTGTTTTCCTTTTTGATAAGGATAATAAAAATACATATCAAAAGCGGTACTTAGAGAACACACTGTATATTATACATTAAGTATTGTATCTATGCTCGCAAAACTGGCACATTTTAATCAAATTATTTAAGATTTTGTATACTCTATGTTTCCAGAAAGACAAAAAGAAAATTGTTTTTTGTTCCTTCAATTAATGTAACTTTGAGCAACAAAAAAAATGTAACAATACATAAGTTAATAAAAGCAAGTTCATGGGAATTTAATTTTATAACTGTAACATAACATAAAACTTTAAGAATGAAGTCCAAAATGAAGTTGGCAAAAGAAGTATTAAACATTTTTATTCAACAACAAAACTTTCTATAGTTCATCAAGAAAAGATACTCAATTTTAGTGTCAAGTAATCTAGAGAGTGTCAAGTAATCAGCACCCAAAGTCGAGCACTTCACCGTAGAACAGTTTAACAATGACCAATACCGCGCACACTCGATCCCTACTCAGACTGATCCAAGTGGTCACCCACATGCACACTGACCACAACCAGTGATGCGTGATCTGCTGGGAACCGTGTCTTAACTATCAGTCCACAGAGGAACTTGTTCTTCGAGGGAACCTAACTACTTCGAGTTTGTTACTTCTAACATTACTACGTATCTTGTTGGAAAGTGGTTGAAATTTTAACTGCATGATGACCCGTTTTTGCACACAGAAAAAAGTTACTTAAGACTTAGTAATAAAATAAAAGTAAATTTTTAAAAAAAATGTGTGCTGAATAAGGTAATTTCAAGGTGATTTTTCTTTTAATTGAATAAAAAAAAAGAAAAGAAAAAAAATCAGGATCAGGGAAATTTTGAGCTATGAAACGCGACTAAAGAGAAATATGATTGATTTTGTTTCTAAGCTATACAAATAAATAAATAAATAAATAAAATTTCCTACTCAACGAGTGACCAAGCCTCCTCCCATGTTAGATACTTTAAAAATCCGTATCGTGTTCCAGTACTTTTTTATCACAAATCAAGCATTTGTGTTTGAATCCTTTTTTATCTGAACAGAATAAATAAACATATAAAGCATTTGTGTTTAAAAGCTTATTTACTTAAACAGAATGAATTGAAAACGGCCTTGGATGATAGAAACACGAAACACTTTTTAAAACAGCAAATGCAATATTTTATTGCATTCTAAGTTCAGAGACATTCATTTTAAAATTAGAATACAATAAATGGCTTGAATGGGCTTTCCCTTTCACAATCGAATATGGTATTCAAATAAAATAAAAAAATATTTGCAGTGGTGCTGCAAAATGCTATAGAACCGCCATTACTTTTCAGGAAACTTGACTTACTTATGCTAATTTTCCAAGTAGCTACATTTAATAGCATTTAAACTTATTGACATTAACAAAAAAAGGCTTTTGCGTTACAAAAAAAAGAGATAATTCAGCGATATCTACGATATTAAGATCCATGGTACGACCATCGCGATGTTTATGCATCTAGCTAATGTACATCCATGAATTGACCGTCTAACTGTGGTAAGTTTTCACATTATATAGGTCTTACACTATATAATTAAAATGTTTCATATTGAAACAAAATCCTTGTAAATACTTTTTGGACAATATTGCATAAATATTTATAACATACAGTCCGTGACCAAACTATTAGACGCTCTATAAGATTCTATGCAAAATCTTAATTATCAGGTGATATTATACAGTTTTATTGTTTTTGCACTGCTGAAACTGGTTTGCACTTGTTTACGTTTGTGTATAAATTGTTTAAATTAGACGATATATAATATAAATTCGACGTTTGGACAAATTAAACGATATATTACATAAATATAGAATATTTACTATATCAGGTATTATGTTAGTATATCATTATAATTAGACCAAATTATTAGACGTACTGTAGTTTCTTAATAATGACATGTTTTGCACGAGTTTATAGGCAATATTTTTGTATTTAAACATACACCGAAGAGCCATTACATTATGACCACCCTCCATCTATAACAATGGGCTCGCCCAGGTTTTCATGGTTTCTCGCCCAAGAACAATGTTTTCATGGGGCACATTAGGAAACATAATCCTCATAGAACAATCCCTGACGTCTGTAAGCAACTAGAACATAATTGCTGACCAGGTTCCCCCATTAATGGCAACAGTTTTTCCTGCGGTGAATGGTGAATACCAACAGGATAATGCACCATGTCATAAGGGTCGAATCGTCGAGGAACATTCCAGTGACTTTCAAGTCATGTCTTGGCCCCTAAATTCACCTGACCTTAATTCAATAGAGCATTTGTGGTACTACTTGGAAAACCAAATTCATGCTGCCATGCTACCCCCCTGCAATGTGAGGGAATTGCAAGACCAGTTGGTGAGCGCTTGGTACCAGATACCTCAGACTTCCTATCAGCACCTTGTGGAATCAATGCCACAGAGGGTGCTAGCAGTTTTAAGGGCTAAAGGTGGTCCTACATGTTATTAGCAGGATGGTCATAGTCATAATGTAATGGCTCTTCGGTGTACATGTAATGGGTTTTTATTCTGGAGATTTTTTATATACTTCCTACTTGTATTTATTTTTAACGTATTGCATTACAAGGTTAACCAATTGATACACGAACGTAAACAAGTGCAAACCGGTTTCAGCCACGTAAAAACAATAAAGCTGTATAGTATCACCTGATAATTAAGATTTTGCATAGAATCTTATAGTGCGTCTAATAATTTGGCCAAGGGCTGTATTTTCGTTCCGTGTAAGTTAAGGGAACTATTTTAAGTAAAAAGCTTTTAGTCTTATTTGACTCTAATAATGTAACCATCATAATTTAACCATCATAATTATCATAAAAATTATGATAACCATCATAATTTTTTTAATTCTTTCCAAAGTTTCTAATGGCAAAAATATTTCAATGTCGTTAATCTAAATGACGTTAAAAATCTTTTAAACTTATAATGATTTGTGAAAGAAAACTTTTTTTTGTTCCTTTTCATATAACATTTCACATTACATTTTTCTGTTACTTTTTACATAACTAGAATATTAATTAGCGAACCCGAATATTTATGCTTCTTTTAAAAAAAAAGTGTTTTGTAGCTCTTTCGCCAAGATAAGTTAAAAAGCCACAGTTTAAGTAATTCACACTTGAAGCAAGTCCATAATTTTAAGCCTTGTTTCCATCTTTTACCGTAAAGAACTACCTGGCTTTTAGAGCAGACAAATAGCTTAAATATTTTCTAAGTTATAAAACTTAAACAAAAAAATTTTGTGCCCGGATAAAAATTTTCCAAATCAATAAATAATACTGGTGAATAATTTTTGCTATTTGTTGCATGAATTTTTTGAACGGATCTTGGATATTTTCGCGTTGCTGATTATAAATTTGCAGTCGGTCTTGCTCTACGTGTTACAATTTTTATACAATTCAATGATATAGTCCTAACCAGGAATTTTTAAAATTAACTCGAGAGAATAATATGCGTCCTCACTTCCCTGTTACGTAAATAGTATAATGTATCGGCAAATATTATAATGTATAGTATAATGTGTCGTCGAATAATACATTCTGTATGTATTTACATACAGTGCATGTATATATCTAGTAATTATGTATGTATGTGCAAACAATGTAGACAAGAACTTTTGTACATAATGAATGCATGTATTTTATGCAAATACTTGTTTATGTAAAATGTATATCTTTGTTCATGTACGTATGTATGTACAGGCACTTGTTTGTAAGAACATAAATTGCGCAATGTATTGCACAATGTATGTCTCGTGCGTGAATCTGCAATTTATTTATATCTTATGCATCTATGTGGTATATATATATATATATATACCACTTGGACATGGGCCCAGTGCCCTACCAACCAGGCTATCCCAGCCCTATGTATGTACTTATGAACATAACTTAGTTTTTAGGGGCCGGAATAGCCTGGTCGGTAAGGCGCTGGGTCCATGTCCGAGAGTTCGTGGGTTCGAACCCAGCCGGCCGAAGACTCCCCGTGTAGTAAATGGTGACTGATGCACGTTAAATCTGTTGAGTCTCAAAAGTCTTCCATGTTCCCATAACAAATCAATGCCTCTGGGGTTACTGGATTGGAGATCGATCGTTCTCTGCTTCAGGTCAAAATTACGATCTGTGGATGAATGATCGGATGTATGAGTGGGTCCGCCCTATAAAACGTGCTATGACGTGTGTGTGGCTGAAGACGAATTCTTGGCCGCAGGATGGCGCCAGTCTGCCTTTAATTTGCTCGGTTTCACCAAGCAGGCTTGCCCGTGTGTCAAGTTGCATTAGAAACAACAACAACAACTTAGTTTATGAGCATACGTAAATGTATACATTATTTTCACATGTGTTCATACACATACTGTTTGTGTATACGAACATACAAACTTTGCATTTGCGTACAAGCGATTTCCCAGGTAGCCCAGATTTGCATACAAACTATATCCCAGAATAGAATCCCAGATTGCAAAATAAGGTTTCTTTTCATTCAACAAAGGCCTTTTAATGTAAAACTAAAAAGGTTTGTAATACGGTTTATGTGTAAACCTTCAAACCTTAAAACGAGATATGTGACAATCTGCTCTATTTTACGCACATTACCCTAATCCTAAACCTTGGAAGACAACCTTCTATATAAAAATCTTAAATCGAGGTTCGACTTTGGATTTTCAAGCGTGAAAAAATCTTTTAATAAAGCTAGTCTCAAGGTGAAAATAATCTTAAATCTAGGTAATTATAAGCTTTCTTTTTGCACTCTTCCATGCTCAGATAAAATCCACCTTGTCTTGAAATTTCAATGAACAATGCAATTTGATCCTATTGCTAGTGGTCCCGCAGTGGACTGATCGTTAAGACACGGTTCCCAGCAGATCACCGAAGTCATGCATCACTGGCTACGGTCAGTGTGCGGGTGGGTGACCACTTGGATCAGTCTGCGTAGGCACCGAGGGTGCGCGGTATTGGTCCTCGCTTAACTGTTCTACCGTAAAGTGCTCGACTTCACGTGCAGGTCGTCTGGCCACCGAAGCGTGGGTGCCATCCCCTCTGCAGAGGAGCAAAATTGTGTTGGCATGTCTTCGGATCATCCTCAGGGAGGTTTCCCAGACAGTCGCCAATAGTGCGACGTAAATGAACTGCAACAACAACAACCTATCGCTAGTGTGACGTCAGTTAAAAAGTCATTATGGTCCTAAGTGACAATACTTTTCAAAAAAAGCTTTGAAAAATACTTTTTAATCCTTTTAGGATGAAAGGTTTGAAACTGCAAGATATTTTGCTTTATTGAAAAAAGGTTTTTAGTACAAACATTTTCGGAGCAATAAAAAAGAAAATTCAGATACAAGGTTGCCGTAAGATTACATGCTTTCTGGGAATAATTGTTAATACTCATTATTTGAAAACACGCATAAAAAGAATTATCAACAATAATTTAAATATAGAAGATAAAATACGATTGAACTTTTTTTTTAAACTACATATACATTTTATTTCAGGTATTGAATACTTTTTGAAAAAAAGTATATGGAGATGGCATCTTTAAAAGAAAAGATTAAATATGTGTTTGAGAGATCTTATATTCTAAGTTTCGCTGAAATGGCAAAGACATCGTCTCTGAAAAGAATATTTTTCGCATTTTTCATATTTACTTCAAGTTTGGTTGGTTTCCTATATCAAATGTACGAATTTTCAGCTATTTATCTGTCATATGCTACTGAACAGACAGAACTCTCCTCTAATCCAAACTACGTGGAATTACCGGCGATCTCATTATGCAATGTCAACTCGTAAGTTTTCAACCCTTCTCTTTTGCTTGTATCAAATTAGTAGCACGTAAAAACCAAACATTGGATACTTGCAAGTGACGCTACTAAATGATCAGTCAATCAGGCTCGTCAACATACGCGAGTAGCAACTAATCAGGTTTGGTACAAATGCGTGGGAATCGGGTTTGACACAAACTCGTGGGTTGGCCAAGCATGTTCCACGCACGTCGTTTGCAAGTATTCAAATAAATCTGATATGAAAATTTATTCAGCTTGATAATAAAATTTGATGCAAAGATTCAAAGACATATACTTTGTTTATATTTATACATAATTATTGAGGGAGCTTGCATTCATCAAGGAACCTACCTTAGAGCCGCGATAGCACAGGGGATAGAGCATTCGCCTTCCAATGAGGTGAACCGGGGTTCGATCCCGGCGATGACTGGTCGATATGAATTCCGCATCCAGCTTGCACCTTGCACAGTGCTGGCGTGAAATATCCTCAGTGGTAGACGGATCATGGGTTAGAGTCCCCTTGCCGTCAGGTTAACGATGGGAGGTTCTCGTGATCTTCCTCTTAATGCAACGCAAATGCAGGTTAGTTCCATCAAAAAGTCCTCCAACAAAGCAAAATTTCCCTTGTCTTCTGGATTAGGCTCAAAATTACAAGGTTACGGAGTTGAACATTAGTAGTCGTAAATCCCAAAATTGAGTCGGCTGTTCAACGACGGTTATAAAAGAGAGGAACCAACCCTTGGCCGGGATAGCCTGGATGGCAGGGCACCAGGCCCATGTTCAAGAGGTCGTGGGTTCGATCCTCGCTGGCCGAAGCCTCCCCGTGTAGTAAATGGTGACTGATGCAGGTTAAATCTGTCGAGTCACAAAGTCCCTTATGTTCTCATAACAAATCAATAAATCTGGGGGTACTGATTCAGAAGTTTCCTTGTCTTCTGGATTGGTTCAAAATTACAAGGCTACGGAGCTGAGCATTAGTAGTCGTAAACCCATAAATTGGTTGGCTGTTCAACGACGGTTATAAAATAAATAAATAAATAAAATTTCAACCTGTAAATTGTATGAGAGATACGCTTGAGGCAGACGTTTAACCAAGGTTTGTCTGTATATGTGACTGCAGCAACTTTGAAGAGCCTTTGATAGCTCTGTTGTGTTTATTGGTATCTTCTTACGGGCATCCCCGTCTAGGTTATTCCACAAAAGTTCTATTAGATCAGGAGAATATGGTGACTACTTCAATGGGAACCGTAAAATGGAAACTTAAATTCGTCGTTCCAGAGAATCCTCTACCATAATGCTTTGGTCTAGTTTTATTTTAATACTTTTTTTGCAAATACTAAATTGAAAAAAAATAAGTTAAAAAATTTACTTTTTTCATTGTTATCGGCAAAGTCTTTACCGCAACCTCTCCCCCAAAACGAAAATGCTATTCTAAAATCTATTCGGAAATTTTGGGAAAACATAGCTATGAACAAAGGATCTCGAAATTTATTTAATCATAAATGGCAAACAATTGTGGATATTGTATTACATTTAAATAATTAAAAATATTTCATACACGTAGGACCAAGACAATGCAATAATTCTATTTTTAATGAAGGGCAAAATATTTGCTTTGAGGCACCCTACAGACCGAAACTTTCTAGCCTGACCTTTGTCAGTGGATATTTTCACATACATTTTATTACCCATAAGCAAAATGGGTCTTGTTTTGGATTTGATGGCGTACAGACACTTTTCAACTGTGATCCAGAGTAATAGTAAACAGTGCGCATGTTATTTAGCATGTTTGAAATTACTCCTTCGAACCATGAAGATTCAGTTTTAAAACGTGAAGATCCTATAATTAAATCAAAATTTATTCAGGGTGTATTTTTTTTTTTTTTTGCAAATTTGAAATAACTAATAAAAGTTAATTAAGTTTAAGTTGATTGATTAATGGATTTGTTTAAAAAATATATTTTATTATTTTTTTTCCTCAACTTGATTAAACATAGTTTAGCAAACCAAAAATCTCCGTTCCCTTTATGCTTAACATTTAAAAAAAAATTATTTTTGTCATTTTTTAAAGCAAGGCTTTCAGGAGGAATATAGAAACATATAGTATATAGAATATATATATATATAGTATATATAGTATATATAGAATATATAGTATATAGTATATAGAAACACAAATAACACTGATAAACATTTTTTTTTCTTTTTTGTTTCATGAGTTTTTTTAAACAGATCCTAGATACCTTGGCATTGATAATTTCAAATCATCTGCAATTTGTTTCTCTATCCAAGCAACAGTTCTTTTAAACGAACTTTTTAATCTATTTTTTATCGAAATGTGCAAATTTAAAAAACTGAAACAGAGGTCACAGAAGTATTGAGACAAACTTCCACGAGAGTTAAGGCACATCATGGGGATTAAAATTGCATAGGATTCCATCCCCAGAAATATCACCATACACCGATCGCTAAGGGAGCTTTCTTACTTATTAATTGTTTCTCCGTGCTTATCAAGTGCTCCCAGCCGCGTACAACGACATTTCCGGTAATGAATTCCCTTGCTCTTTTGATCCTGAAGATGTCCCTTAAACCCCCTAGAAGTATGTCGCATTATTTATGTAAACGTTTTTAACCCTTTGACAGTGTTGACCTAGTCCAGTTCGGGCAATTACAACGTGCATTATTTGTGGAGCCCGAGCTGAGTTCGTTTCCACTTCAGGATACTTAATTCACTATTTTCCTAATAGATGGCATTAGTGGTCCTAGTTTTTCAGGGATCACGACTTCAGTCAAGGGTGGGAAATGTGGATGGGGTTTCGGGATATACCATACCGTAAAAGATTTGTAATTTATGTATTGAAAATCATATTGTTGTGTTTTTATATTATACTCACAGCAAAAGCCTTTCAATCCTTATATTCAGCTTCAAAATTTTGTTTAATTTGCTCTATATGAGTAAGATGTGTGTGTAATCCGTTACTTTTTTATGTGTATGTAAAAATTATAAATACAGTAGACATTGCATTTAAAATTTTACTTTTGCAATAAAAAACCATTTTCTATCTTTTATAATGATATAAAGAAAAAAATTAAACAGTCGAAAAAATTTCTATTTTTCTGAAATATATGCTACTTTTAAGAGGTTAAATTGTACATTTCGATATGAAATAGACAACTAATTTTAGATTTGAAATAGCAAAACTAATTTTAGATTTGAAATAGCAAAACTAATTTTAGATTTGAAATCATTACACCCGACCAAATCAAGTATTTCTATAAAATAAAACGAAAATATGTTCTCTAGAAGAATTGTTTTGGTACTATTAATTGCTCTGAAACGGCTGTCTGTCTATTTTAATTTTTTTTAAAATTACTTTTGCTTCACATGCTAGTTTTTGCATTATCTAGATGAACAATAGTTAGATTTTAAAAATTTAATTAGTTTGTCGAAACTAAACTACTTCAAAATCACAACCCAAGTTAAAATTTTTGATAGTTTTTCATTGATGGACCAACATAATCTTGATGGTAGCCATTAATAATTCCATCATGGACCATTATATTTTTGATAGTAGCCAACATAAGTGAACATCACCTCAATATAGAAATTCGGACTGATTTATGATGGCCCAACATAAGAATAGCAACTGGTTTTGATGGTTTGTTCATGTTAAACCATCAGAAATTTCCATCATTTTTTAGAAATCAAATGTTGGAATGATCATGAACAACCATCATCCCAATGTAAGAATTCGGACTGATTTATGATGGTCCAACTTAACAAAATCAAATTGTTTTGATGGTATATTCTTAAGAACCAACAAGAATTCCCATCAAACCATCTTGGAAATGTATGGTTGGAACCATCATGAACCACCACGGATCATGGATGGTTCATGAGAATCAAACTTCCTTAGTTGGTAAACCATATTAGTATTAATGTAGTATTTTCCATCACGTAATGATGGAAGTTTGTTGACATATCAAAACCATGAACGCATAATGAAAAATGTTGGATGATGGTGACCATCAAATGATGTTGGACCATCACGAATCACACTGAAAACAACACAAACCATCAAAATATATTGATGGTACCATCAAGAACTTTGACTTGAGGAGCTTTATTTTACTATTTCTATGTTTTAAAGGCATCGGAACAGTGAAGTATGCAAGTTGAATGACAGCTCCTCTGGCTACGTTAAGGAAGCAAACGTTGGATGTAAAGAATATCCCAAACTATGTGAGGAATCTTTTAAGAAATATAAAGTGGTAAGTTTCCTTAATTATGCATCACGAAGACTTTAAGAAAAGGCTTTTGCTTCTTAGGGATATCATTGATCATATAATTCAATTTGACGTTAAATAGTAACTTAGAAATGTCACTGCGATGTTTTTATTTGGCAGCGAAAATTATGGACGTGAACGGTTTCATTTTTCAAAAAGGCTTTTGCTTCTTAGTGATATCATTGATCATATAATTCAATTTGACGTTAAATAGTAACTTAGAAATGTCACTGCGATGTTTTTATTTGGCAGCGAAAATTGTGGACGTGAACGGTTTCATTTTTCAAAAAGGCTTTTGCTTCTTAGTGATATCATTGATCATATAATTCAATTTGACTTTAAATAGTAACTTAGAAATGTCACTGCGATGTTTTTATTTGGCAGCGAAAATTCTGGACGTGAACGGTTTCATTTTTCAAAAAGGCTTTTGCTTCTTAGTGATATCATTGCTCATATAATTCAATTTGACGTTAAATAGTTACTTAGATTTAATGTCACTGTGATGTTTTTATTTGACAACGACTCCATTTTTCGAAATAGCTTTTGTAGATAAGTGATATAATTAATCATATAATTCAGTTTGATGCAAAATAGTAACATAGAATTGATGTCACTGTGGTATTTTTACTTGACAGCGTTAATTATCGAAGTCAAAGTCTCCATTTTTCAGAGAAAAACATTATATTAATATCCCGGTTCGAAATTAAATGAATCCTAACCCATCCAGTTTTTAGATAAAAAGAATTGTGAAAGGTGTGTTAGCGGACACTAATGTCTTCTAAGCAGACTTCTGGCGTTTACTTCAAGAAAAATATTCATGAAATCACGAGGGAAAAAAAAGAATACTTTTTTTTCTCTCGAAAACTTCACATTTAGGTATACCTTTAATTATTCTGAAATTTTTACTGTATAATACGTTTAGGAGATAAAAACTCGGAAATAATTCATTACTTTATTGTAACTGAATAATGATGAAATTTCGAATATAATGCATTTTAACTTTTATTTCCTAATAGTCATGTCTTTCTCCTGAATTCGAAAAAATGCTGGAAACTGAAGAGATCTGGAAAGCAGCTGAAACTTTCGCTCACACTGAAAGTATGTTTTATTCGTGCTTCGAAATCATTGGAAACGAAAGAAAGATATGCGAGTAAGTAACATATACTGTGTTCCATATACATAACCTCTTCACTGTGGTTGCCTAGTGTTGTATGCAATGCATAGGGAAAGTATGTAATACTTCTCATATTTCATACCTTGCCCAAAAAACTTCTGGCATTATATACAACGCCTAGGCATTCTATAGAATGCCTGCAAATGCCAGATTCTAATTTATTGACAATCGAACGGAAGTTGCCGTTATCATTAACTGTTGAGAAACAGACGAAAATTAACTAATTTTACTAATTATAAAGAGGCTAGAGTGGAGAAGAAATTGAAAATTTTGCTGCCTGTAACATTAAACTGAAACTTTTCTTTTCTAATGACAGGCACTGAACTTTTACGTTCTTTGCCTGGGAAGATGCCGTGAGTATTCATTTAACGCTACCCAGTGGGCACCTGTGAACCTAAGTCACGGAGGCGAGCAACTTTACCCACTCCGCACTGTCACAGATACCCGTTTATAGGGTGGGCCACATTCACACGTCAAGCAATGGGGAACAACAAACAGAGAGAAACATCCATGCCTTGAGCGGTATTCGAACCCGCAGCCAGGCACCATCTGGCCAGCATTAAACTGAAACTGATTATATTAGAATTACTTTCCAGAACTAAAATCTTCTATTCAGTCAATCGTATGCTTGTATTAAATGGTCTAGAGATTACGTTCTAACAAAGTAACAAAAAACAACTAATAAAATAAAAAGTTTTTGCCTAGCTAAATACTACTTTCTCTCTCCATTGCTGTACACCATACTTTTCAAACACCCTACACAGTAAAAAAATATTTTCTCATGAGTTTTGATCGTGGAACAATAGGGCACTGTGCAATATTTATAACTACGATGCTGAAGGTTTTTGAGGTTCTTCCTTCGCTAAATTTACAATTAATTATGTATCGACAACAATCAAGGTAGGTGTAAATAACACTTATATAATTTGTCGATGGAAAGAACTACCCTTGACACAAAGTCTAATGATGTCTGCGGCTATGGAAACAAGACGCAGCTCATTTTAAAGAGAGGAGCTCCTTTCTCTCTCCCTATTCTCTTTCTCTCGGCGACCCAAACCAAAACCTAATAAATATTGACCCAACACCCCAGCTTAGAATAGTTGTACCTCGTACCCATAGTAACCGTCACAGTTTCATACGAATGGTGAGGGGAATTCCTTCCATAGACCGACTATAATAAGCGATTGCTAAAATGTTTTATGTACAGTAACGTCACAAGTAATATGCGTCAGCGACCAATTTAAAAGGCGTTTTAAAAATAATGAACTTGTTTGAATGCAATTTAATTGACATTTTCCAGTGTAATTTTTCAAGCTCTTTCATTTTAAAAAGATTTTAAAAATCACGTTTGTAAAATTGCAAATGGTTTGCTAAATTGAATATCTTATTGGTTAACTATTAGTTGGTAGCAGATCTACTTGTTTTTATTTAGCTTTTTGAAACCGGGAGATAACCCTTTCGACCCTTAGATGTGGATTTTATGACAACCGTCATTAATTTTAAAATTAGACTTATATTCCATAGATCATGTCTCATCACGTTGTGAAAAAATTGCACGGTTTTGGCTTTTTGAATCGGCTTCTGGTTGGTAACAGATTTATTTGTTTCCACTTAGCTTCTTTAAACCGGAAAAAAGACCATTTGGAACATTTACTCATGGAATAACTGATAGGAGTCCAACTAGCTGCTACACTTTTAATTCTGCTGTTAGAAATCCAAATGCTCCAGGAAAATATTTACTTAAATCATCCAGTAAGTATAAATTTCAGAAATCTAAAATCAAGTGTTAAAACATTTAAAAAAAATTTTTTATTAGATTTGTGATAGTTGTTACCTAAACTAAACTGGGTTACGTAGCGACCCATAGAGAACAATGCAACCCATAGAGAGCAAAGCAACCCATAGAGAGCAAAGCAACCCATAGAGAGCAAAGCAACCCATAGAGAGCAAAGTTTTCTTGACCTTGGGCTCTAGTGTTCAGTAGCAGATATTCCAATACCCTGTGGGAGAGGGAATGGAGCATTCACCTTCCATTGAGGTGAACCGGGTTCGAATTCCGCATCCAGCTTGCACCGACCACAGTGTTGGATGGATCAAGGGTTAGAGTCCCCTTGCCGTCAGGCTAGTCATGGTTGGTCTTCATGGTTTTCCTCTCCATGTAACGCAAATGTGGGTTAGTTCCTTCTAAAAAAGTCCTCCATGAAAGCGAAATTGCTCGCAAAACTTGATTCATGAGTTTCCTTGTCTTCTGGATTGGGTTCATGATTACAAGGCAACGAAGTTGAACATTAGAAGTCGTAAACCCAAAACAATTGGGTCGGCTGTTCCACGACAATTACAAAATTATTTTAAAAAAATACTCCGCACTAAAGGGATTGCTCTTCAAAACTGGCGCATCTAATTTATTCATTTCATACGTATGCTGAATTCTGTAACATCACAAACAATTTTAAAAATATTTTTTTGCAAAAGACAAAACAAAAAAAAACTATACTTTTGTATTCATTTAGTTGTTACAACAGTAAAAAAAACTGAAAAACAAGTGGTCAAAGCTAAAAGTCCCTTATGGGATATTTGACACCAGTTGACCTCAACGGGAGAATCAGTAGCTGGATTGAAAATAAACATATTTATCTTCAAGCATCGATGGTCAGAGTCAGGAAAAGAAAAACAGAAAGCGAAAATCATGCTGTTTCTTATCAGGGCTAAAGAGAATAGAAGGGCTTGTTCTCTCCGCTCTTAGAGCAGAAGCTACGATTTCCCTCCTCATGACGTCACTGTGTCCACAGATCTCGGAGATCGCAAGCAAAGATATTATGATAACTTTGCATCTTTCTCTTTGTAAAAATAAGATATGCTTTTTTTGGTTATTAGCCTTCAAACTTTACGTAATTAACACATTATTTCCGTTCATAAACATAGTTTTAAAAAAACTTTCTTGGTTATTATATTAAAACAAATACCATTTTAAACTTATAAAAATGTTTTGCTAGTTGGTGAAAATGACACGATAAATACTTTATTTTAAAAAGTTCAGTTTTAACTTTAACAATTAAGAAAAATGAAGGCATATATCGACACTTTTTTTATCTACATATTCTTTTATAACGATAAGTTAAGTTAAATTTAGAATCCCTGATTTTAAAATATGTCGTTAATAGCAATTTGTTTTACTTAATCATTAGGAAACATCGATCTTAAACGCTAATTACTGAAACAAAATAATAATTTAAGTTCATAATGACATTAGAAATTTTACAATTGTTCATAGACATTTAAATTTACGATGATATAATTTATGGATATTTAAATTGAAGAGAATATAATTTTTAAAAAAAATCATAAATATTTAGAATAACTACATTAAAAAATATGTTATGAAATTAGGAGAATTTCAACTATATACTATATATTTTATTTATACTTTTTATTTACATTTTAATTTTCTTTGACTTTATCCATTTTTTAATTCTTTTCACCTGCCTTTCTTTATGAAAAAACGAGGTGGTTTCTATTTAGATAATGAATTTTTATAAAAGTTCTTTACGACAGAATAAACGTATTGCTGTTTTATATTAACTGTGTCATTTCGGAATCCATTCTTTACATAGTTGTTCATTTACTTTAGGGAACACTCGAAAAATTATACTTTTTTCTTTTGTTTTTGTATCAGTATTTTTGCAAGTTGCAATCGCGCAAACTGGCATTTCGATAATAGTTTTAAATTCTTGTAAATTCACTGCAAAAACTGAGGAAAGTCATTATAGAAAATAACACATGTCTTAGAATATCTCGCAAAAAGAAATGATCCGATATTAGTTAGAGCTAGTAAGGCCAAACGCTCCATTCTTGAAGTAAAAGTGCGAGCTTTGCGCCAAAGTGACGTCACTAGAGTGACGTCGGAGGATCGGCGCGGCGAGAGATACTTCAAAGGAGTGAACCAGCCCTTCTATTCTCTTTAGCCCTGGTTTCTTATATTCTTGTTCGATCGTTGAAAAATAACGATTATCTTGATATGTTGGTGCGAAGGGCCAATTATCGATTCTTCGAATAGGATTAATCGTATTGTAAATGTCTTAAATCTAAGTGATCGATTGCTGCAGCGTTCTTGCTTAGAAAACACAGGAATTTATATCAAAGTTGATCAACAGATGGCACTGCTGGAGGAAAAAAATATAAAATAAAGCTCATGTCAGATTATTCCAACTGAAGTGCTTGTATGATTGTTTGTTAGATTTGTCTCAGTTTATGTTGTTAGAAATGCTGATTGTTTCAAAAACATTACTTGATTGAAAAAACTTCATTGGTTACAAAAATAAGCAGATGGATATTAAAAGTTGATATGTTTCAAGCTCCCAAGAATAGGTATCAATTATCAAGTCTTTCTCTTCCAGAATGAGAAGAAATCTTCTACATTTTATACTTTCGCCTTCCTCGCACTTTACCTTTGCCCTAACTTTTGTTCTTAAAACTACGAACTTAACTTCCTCGGCTCGTTTGCTAATAACAGTTTATTTAATCCTTCTATAGCCCAAACACCCTTCATCTAATCCTTTAAGTTTTATTTTATTTCATAACCGTCGTTGCACAGCAATTTTTAGGTTTACGACTACTAATGTTCAACTTGGTAGCGTTGAGGCTTTGAACCGCTGGTAGCCCGCTTTCGGACAAAAGTAACTTCCGATACAGATTGGATCTCAAAAAGTTTCTTCAGTCATAGGCTGTCACGAGAAACTTTAAGTTGTTCTTCCAAACGTTCGATACTTCCAAGAGCATCTGATTAGATCTCATCAAGCACGAAGATATGAAGTTCCTAGTACACAGTAGTCTTTACGTCATCTATCTTTGCTGGGTGCAGGAACCAGACCTTCCCCGAAGTCGTCTCTCATCATCGGGGTAGACATGCGTTAACCCCAGCGTCCAAATCGCCTCATCGTCGTAGTTCCTAGACCGGTCTTAAAACAACCATACTCGGTAGTCTCTAAGTCAGGAATGATCCTATTTGTTACAAAATAGCTAATATACTCTCCCGTTTTAGTTTCAGAGTCATTTTTAAGCCTGTTAAAAGAAATTAAATGTCAGTTTCATAAATATCTTTTCAGTATTCAAAATGGCTGGGGCATTTAGTACGTGCCTAGCCAGTGCTGCCTTGGCTGCCACGGACAAACCAGACGCACTTCAAAATTTAAACATTAGGAACAGGATAGTGGTGTTCTTTATCAAGAAGAGGATTAATCATCAATTGCTGCATATAGTTTAAATCTTGGGCATAAATTCAATTTTGATAGTGCCAAAACTATTTCCACCCGAGTCACATCAGCTCATCTTGATGCCTTGGAATCTTGCTTCATTCTTGGTAATGCTTATTCCCTCGTTAACGGCATCAGTTCATCACCACCTCTTCTCCACCTCGATTCGAGCCTATCGGCAACAGTGGTTTGTCTTGTTTTGTTTTTTTTTTAATCTTTATTTTTGCTTCTCCCTCAATTACTACGGTTTTCCCAATTTCTTAACTCTTCTTTATTTTCCCTTTTTCTTTCAAAACTTAACTTTTTATACTTCAAATCACTTTTGCTTCTTCTCATTCACATCTGGCAAGTCTTGAGTTTGGGCGCCTATTTTTGAACACTTGAAACGTGCCGACTTTTGTTTTCCTCCGAATATTTTTGAAGCCGAAGAAAATTTTTAGTCAAGTAATATCTCCCAGCTTTAGTTTCTTGGGATTATTCTTTTTAACATACTCTAATAATTTTCCCCACTAAGCAGAGCCATCTTTTGACCAACCTTGCAACTTATTTTGAAACTTGCTGAAGAAAAACTGTTATTTCTGGATAATGTCTATGCTATCATTTATTCTTTATTTAGAGATAGAAATGGTCCTTTTAACAGAAGCTGCAAACTATAAAAATACGCTTTTGAAGCCAGGATTTTTTATAGCAGTTCATGATCGCAAGACGATAGTAAATCCAATCAGTTCAGGAGATATTGTGTATGGTGGGAATACGTATGAATATAATATAAAGAAAGAGGTAAGTAGAGTACAGTATTTTACTTCTAGATGATAAGTTTAGTATGATTGAGTACTGCATAAATCAGTGGTTCCCAAATCATGTTCAGGGTAACCCTGGGATTCCGAGAGTTTGAAGGGATTTAATTATCGACGATGCCAACCTTTATCTATCAAAAGGTAACTCCAGATGGATTTAAGTTAACGTGTCTTATATACTAGTGATTTGATAATTAATATTTATAGTGGTATTTACGCCACATTACTCCTCTTCCAGACTTTTATCTGCGATAGAATTCAATGGCCACTAATACCACTAGTTAATTCATGCTGTTTATTTTTTTAGATCATTTTTGCTACTTATATTTTTTCTTCATTTTTTTTTATTTGTAGCATTTCGCTATTTTTTTTCTTCATTGTTTTGTTCATAGCATTTCCTTATTAATATTTTTTTCCTTCACTTTTTTTCCTCATAGCATTTAGCTCATTATTTTTTTTCCTTCATTTTTTTGTTTTTTCTTCACAGCATTTAGCTCATTATTTTTTTTCCTTTATTTTTTTGTTTTTTATTCACAGCATTTAGCTCATTATTTTTTTTCCTTCATTTTTTTGTTTTTTCTTCACAGCATTTCGCTCATTATTTTTTTTCCTTCATTTTTTGCTTTTTTTTCTTCACAGCATTTTGTTCAGTATTTTTTTTCTTCATTTTTTTGTTTAATGACCGGAAAATTTTTTTACTTCACCGAATTTTTTTCTTTTCTTTCTTTGAGCAGTATATTTTTTTTAAGCAAATCAACTGTTTAATGTGGATCATCCATCCGTATTGGCAAGTTATTATCGCGTTCCGGTGGTCACCAATGAGGGGATTTAATTATAGACGATGCCAACTTTCATCTATCAAAAGGTATCTCGTGATAGAATCAAGTTAACATGTCTTATATACTAGTCATTTGGTAATTAATATTTGTAGTGGTAGTTACGCCACAAGTTTAAGTTTTCCAAATCAGTAAGGATTTTGGAAACTTGTAACAATTCTTTATATAAAATAGTTAAACCACAATTTCTTTGACAGTCTTTTTAATTATGGAATTATTTAAGTATAATCCCAATAAAAAAAGAAATGGAAAAATTTATTTAAAAAAATTGCAACAATATTTCTTAATGAATTTTTCAATTCAAAACTAAATTACCAAATTCAAGAACAACGAGTTTATTTTTCTTTGATAACTGTTTTCAACATTTGAAAGAGTTTTTTACCCATTGGCAAAATGGGTCTTGTCTTGGGTTTGATGGCGTCTTCAACTGTATTCTAGAGTAATACACTGGTGGACAAAATTTAGAGATGGAAGGCATTTTCGCACATATCTATGACGCTACATTCTTCTATGACGCTACATTCTTCTATGACGCTACATTCTTCTATGACGCTACATTCTTCTATGACGCTATTCCTGGACGGTTATTGACGTGGAACCCGATACCATTCCAGCAACATTATCGAAAGGGACCATTATGCTGGTGGAGGACTCATGGTTTGGGCAGGGATCATGCAAGATACCTGCACACCGCTCCATGTGTTTGACAATGGTCCCGTGAATGCCCAGAGTTACAGGCAGGAGGTCCTAGTGCGTCTTTTCAGGGGCGCTGTTGTCCCTGAGTTCATTTTTATGTACGACAATGCGCGACCACATAAGGCTCTCATGGTTGATGAGTATCTGGAAAGCGAGGATATTTAACGAATGGATTGGCCAGTCAAATCCCCTAACCTGAATCCTATTGAACATGCTTGAGATGCTCTTGGGAGAGCTATTGCGATGCGCCAACCTCTCCCCAGAACCATTCTGGAGTTAAAAATTGCTCTGGGGGAAGAATGGGAGGTTCTTCCACAAGTCCTCCTTAACTCCCTTATTAACAGCATGCATACTCTCTGTGCATGCTGTCTGTCCGTCAGGGGTGACCATACACCATACTAGAGGCAACACACACTGTAAAAGCCTCACTTTTACTGTCATCTTTTATTCTTAAGTTCAGACTACATTGGATTTATTGGCAATAGGTCTTGCCAGTGAATGGCACTTTCATTTTTGTTTTGCATACTTTATTATCATGGAATAAGCTATATCCAAGCCAAATTTCATTTATTTATATTCAGTATTTTTTGAGATATTTGGGAAAATGTCTTCCATCTCTTAATTTTGTCGACCAGTGTAGTAAACAGTGCGTATGCGTCGTCATTGCATGCCTTGCTATGGCGACCACTGCTGTTTTTCTTTTTATTTTCACTAGCAGGCATTTTTAATGTATTTACATGATAAAAATTTAAAGTATTTTTATATTCTTTTATTATTGACGCATAACTACTGGCATGGCGGTGATTTTAATATTAATATAAATTGAATGCTGAAGAAGGAAATGTATTTTGTGAAACACGTACATAGGCAGGATATGAAAACCATTCAGACGACAAACATCAATTGAGACAGTTTCTGCAGCCCATGATTTGAAATGATGTGGCGTTTGACGGAGTTAAAAGCAAAAGCATTTGAGGAATGGATAATTTTGAGGAAAGCATTTGAGGAATATGGTATGCTTCGCAATAAAGCATTTGAGGAATATGGTTTGCTTCGCTGGCTACTAACTTAGGTACATTGCAAATGCACAATATTCTAAGAATTCAAAACAACCATTCAAAACCATATAAAAACTTTTTTTAAGAAAAAATTACATCTTTTTAGTAAATACTAAGTCATTAAAATAAATTCGAATTCAAATAAATGAAATGTAATTCGTTAAATCTATTAGAAATGTTCTATAGTATAATTCGTGATATAATTCGTGATAATAATTCGTAATGTATAAATTCGTGAAATAAAGCACGTTTGACAAAATACTAAAATAGAGATCTGTCGACAAAGACTACTCTCTTCTGCCTAGCTCGATAGTATGAGATTGTCGCAGCTTTTGCTCTCTGATTATTTCAGTTTCCGTTTTTAAAAGCGCTATATGTTGAGCCACCTCAGCTAGATTTGGCATGTGACATTTTTAGCGGCAATCATTGGTCGATTTTCTAGCGTTGCCATTCGGGGAGTTGTAATGAGGCTTTTTTTATCGCGTGTAAGAGAAATAGTAACGTAAACAAAACAAAGCAAACGTTGCCACCTGCGGAAAAGAAATACAGCCAAAATTTGGGAGCCACGTAAGAGAATTATATATATTAGATTTTTTTTCTGAAATCGAAAACCCTAATTCAGCTTATTTTATTCATTTTCAGCTAATGTAATCACCAAAAACAAATTCAGAACTAGAGCAGATAGCACTCCAGGCCAGCTAATTCATCCGCTTCACATAAAATATTTAACCGTATAAGTTTATCGTATAAGTTAACCGTATAAGTTATAAGTTTGCCGTTCAGCCAAAGGATGTTAGATCATTTAGTATATCATATTTTTTGTGTAAATTACCAAAATATTTTAAACAAGAAATACTGAGCCATGGTGGCTCAGGGTTTAGAACGCTCGCCTCCCAAAGAGGTGACTTGGTTCGAATCTCAGTCTTTGCTGGTATTTGAATTCTGCACCCAGCTCACACCAACCACACTGCTGACGTAAAATCATCAGTGGTGAACGGATCATGAGTTAGAGTGCCCTTGGCGTAAGTCCGATCGGGAGAGGTTTTCGTGGTTTTCTTCTATAAATAACAGTGCTTCATTTTCACCAGTTGTTTTCAGCTGTTACCTATATATTTTTCTTTTTGTTTTTCTCAAAGATTCAAACTAGCCTGTTACCTTCTCCCTATGACACCAATTGCACGGACTATGAATCTTTACGGATGCAGAAAAATGGAACAGGTCCTTCTGATTTTCAGGTATATTATCATAGGTTAATCTTTCACCACAAATTTTATATATATATATATATATATATATATATATATATATATATATATATATATATATATATATATATATATATATATATATATATATATATATATATATATATATATATATATAATTTGTCTACTGTTAGAACTCCCCCGTCACAAAATCTGAAGCCCTGTGCTGCTATGAAAGAAGAATAGCGCATTTCAGGGAGGGTAGCTTCTATTAACTCTAGGGCTAACACAATAGACGAATGAAAAAGGTTCCCTTTTTCTCACCGACCCGAACCTGTCCTAAACAATGACCCTACTTGAAATAGTTATACCTCTTTACCATAGTCACCGCCATTGGTCCAGACGAATGGCTAGGGGAGTTCTTACTTTAGACAAACTATAAAAATTATTCGCGATATTTGTTTTTTTAATTTTAAAATCTTTAAAATCTTAAAAATATCAAAAGTTCAGTTTATTATGAACTTTTAAAATTTTCTTTTTCGTATTTATGTCAGCCTTAAATTCAATATTTAACTCAGTCAAAACAAAAGGATTAATCTGTTCATTTACAAACCAACGTAAACTCCCGTTTGACGAATACATTAGTAAATACAGTTCTAAGAACTGTTCTTTTTTTCTTTTCTTTTTTTTTTTTTTTTTTTTTTTGTTTCTGCATTGTTGCAAGATTCTTTTAATTGCACAAACTTTTGTCCCCATTCCTGACTAAAGAAAGTAAACCTTATTTCCCATTTTGAGTCTACTCCCGTTAGTTTGATTAACAAAAATCCAAAACGGTCATAAAAAAATGTTTTAAAATATTTATCCGGTTAAGGCAAAGAACCAGGCCCAAACTTTAAAGTCAGTATACTTATACGTGTGATTTAAAACTAAAGGAAGACTTTGTACTGTTTTTCTCAAATCAATAATTGTTCATCGTCAATAATTGTTTTACTGTGATTTTCTATAATCTTTCCAAGCAAACGTATGATTTAAGAGCTATGAAATAGTGATTGAACGAAGATCTTTTTTTTCATCATATGATTAAAGCGGATTTTTGTCCTTTAAAATACTTGTGTCATCTTAATTATAATGTAATTAACATCATTGAGAAAATGGGACTATTTTCGTAAGGAATTTGAAACAAAAAAAATAGTGTGTTTTTCTTTACTACAACGCCAACAATTTGAGAATTTAGACTAGCTTTGTTCGTGAAAAAAAGTGACTCAATTATTGAAAAATTCTTCCTTCATTAATTATTTTTATCACTTTCAGAAATCTTTCACAACAATTGTACGTATCGGCAACTAGACTATTGATTGAACTATCATTTTTTTTTTATTTTGGCTGAAACTCTTCCCCGACGCCCGGTGGCTGAGCGGTAGCGCTTCGCGCTGTCGTGCCACAGGTCCCTGGTTCGATCCTCGGGCCGGGCAAGGTTGACTCAGACTTTCCTCCCTTCAGTGGCTCGATAAATGAGTACCAAGCATGCTTGGGAACTAAACACTGGGGGTTTCGCGTTCGACTGACCACCTAACCGGAACATCTGCTCCTGCACCCCAGAGCCCAAAGATCAAGAAAATTGAGATGGGCACAGTAGGCCTTGGCCCTCAATGGGCTGTCGCTCCGCTGAGTTTAGTTTGGAAACACTTCCCACCACAAAATTATTAGATAATAAATATTGTTGAAAACTAAGGCCTTAGAAGTTTGGAAGTTTAAGTTAAAACCAATATCGACTGTTAGTTATCCTTTATAATAACAAGAAACTGTTGTAGATAAGTTAATTAGGTCCCCGATCCCCCACCCCCACCCCCATATATGGGTCTGCTGGAAAAATTTTTAACTTGTCACCGTGACACTCTCCTACCCAGCCGGAGGTGGACAGAGAGTATCTAGCACACGCACCGGCCAAGAGGCCCAGCGTGGCATTTATTTAAAAACAAGAAAAAACATAGTAGGGGAGAGGGGGGCACATGTGAACAAGGGGCACATATGAACAAGGTATGTTTTACCAATGTAATTTGAAATAAAAAATCTCGAAAAATTTTCGATTGATGGCAGTACTAGTTCTACCTCTCTGCGAAACTTTCAGAACAATGAGACATTTTGTTGTTCTATTCTGACAATTTCTTTGTATCAGCTGGTGATGAATATATTATAATCACTCGCTTCTTCAAGTGAAAGCATAGTATAAATCAACTAATAAACTAAAATTAACTATTGCAGACCATTATATGAACATTCAGGTAGGTTTATGACAATTATTATTTTTTTTTTTTTGCTCAATTAAAAATTCTTTATTTTTTAGCTTAGGTTTAAGAAGGATGATGGGGCACTTGTGAACAAAACATCTGGGGCAGATGTGAACAGTTCACATGTGCCCCTACATAGTATTAAGATTATTATCCTCGTAATATTATAAGTTTAAAAAATATGCATGCATTTAGAGTTATTATTATTTAATCTTCCATAATTAATTTATTAATTTTTTCTTTAAAAAAAAATTTTATTAAATGGTTGATCGCGCATCACGCTTATTAACTGATACACCTGAGAAAGATACAATTGCTAAAGCTACAAATGAAAGGATAGAAAAAATGGGAAAAAAATCATGACAGAGTATTAGAGAAGAAAGAAAAAGGCCTATTATAACTCCTAATGAACATGAAGTTGCGAAAAACCCAACAGCGGAAAAATTATTGTACAGCTGAAAAAAAATTTTCTTATTGACAGTACTGTTGTACAATTTAAATTCACATAGCAAGCTACAACCCCTTCAGTATAATGCGAATCTATATCTGTTATATTAAGGATTTTTTTCTTTGAAATATGATGATTGCTTTGTGTTTTTAATCTTGCTCATATGTGCCCTTTAGCAAGTTCACATGTGCCCCCAATAGGGACACATGTGAACAATTGAAGTCATTTTTCTAAAATATCATAAAGTGAAGAAATATTTTATTGAAAAATCTCAAAAAATTCCATAAGGCAAAGAAAAGAATATTTAAACATATGGACTTCTTCACTGTGAGAAATTGATGATATTTTTTGAAAAATGAAGAAATAAAAAAATTTGTTCACATGTGCCCCCCTCCCCCTACTATTTTGGCAACAGCCCGGAGGTAATCGGGCAAAAATACAAAAGCTACAAATTCACCTCAAGAATTAAAACATTCTGCATGTATAATCATCGTGATTATTCCGACTATTAACTAACTATTGTAAATAAATGCAAACAATTTTAATGCTAGAAGACAAATAATGATTATAAATATGTTCTTTCTTTATGTTGCAGGATTGTCTGTACAAGTGTCTCGTGGAGGAGTTAATAGCGACAAATTCTTGTATTCCTTTCCACTTCCCTATATCTCACAAAGGAAAAATTTGCAAAAGTATAAGCATCGTCGTTAAGTTTTCATTAACTTGTCTTTGTGTCTGTCAAAGTGTGGTACAAGCATCTTTCTAAAGCTTTATCTTTCTAAAATGTGTATTGCAATCAACGAAAGGTTCCGCAGTGAATCCGATCGTGAAGACGCGGTTCCCAGCAGAGCACCGAAGTCAAGCATCTCTGGCTGCGGTTAGTGTGCTGTTGGGTGACCACTTTGATCAGCGTGCAAAGAGTGCACGGTATCGGTCCTCATCAAACTGTTCTACCGTAAAGTGCTCGATTTCGCGTGCAGACGGTCGGGCTTCCAAAGCACGGGAGCCATCCCCTCTGCGGAGGATCGAAATTGCGATGGCCTGTCTTCGGATCATCCTCAGGGATGTTTCCCAGACAGTCGCCAATAGCCCAGTGCGACGTAAACCTACAACAATCAACGAAAAAATTTACCTTCTTCAGAGTTTTTCCAAAAACGTTAAATAACCCACTTTTTGTGGTCAGATTACTGTTTTTAAATCACCACGGTAGGAGGATTAAATGTAATGAAATGAATTCCCTCTTTGCAGTTTTATATCAGATTTGTAACAAATGCGTTGTCAACGCAATTCCCGCTCTACGCACATATATGCAGGTAGTTTTCAGCCCATGGGTGATATTTACGGGTAATAAAATCGGATCAGTTCAAATTTGCGTAAAGAATGAAAAATTTCCAATCATCATAAAAGAAATTATCATTTTCATTGACAATTTCAACCCACATGCCTATAAATTTCGAGTCACTGAAAAGAATTTTCAGGAAAAGCGAGGTCCATTGAAGGATTTGCAATCTTAGAAAGTCAAAATTTCCTATTTTGGCTTGTGACTCCATTTTAATAGGGTAAACCAACCAGTGAAGGAACACTACCCAGAGAAGGAACATTTCATATACATTGATAAAAAGTAAAAATTTGAAAGTTTTTCTTTAGATTGATTGGTAACAATAGCTTACTGCCAAACAATAGGAAGTCATCTACCAATGTTTTGGATTACCTGGTCAAATAGACTTCTCTGAAAAAAAAATTTGAATTTTTTATTATCTCTGCAACACCTTGTTTCTTTGAAAAAATTATAAGGTGAATGTTTGTATTTATATGTTTGAAGTGGAATTAATTGCATGCAATCGTTTTATTTTTCTCACTGTGAAAAGGAGAATTCAAAATATAGTTATTGAAGTTACATTTTATTTTTTTTCAGCATCATAGCATAATAAAGTACTGAGATAAGGGGGTGTTTATTCACTGGATCTCCAAACGATGAAAAACCAGTGAAGGAACAAGTGTTCCTTTACTGGGTTTTTTTCTAAGTCAATGAAAATAAAAGATAAACTTTAATTTTCTTGTACCTTTAGTGATGTTCCGCATCAAAAGTATGCTAAAAATACGAAAAACAACTTCTAACCAGTGAGGGAACAGGCATGCTCCTTTACTTGGCATGGATTTCCCAGTAAATGAACAGTTTGTGCTAATATGTTGACACTTTAATTTTCAATTCATGATTACAAAAAAAAGTTAGCATTTTCCAAGCATTTATATGTTATAATTTCAAGAATAGGCTTGTTTTTAAATATTTGTAAGGCTTATAAATTTATAAGCATTAAAAAATAACCAAAATTACGTGTTCCTTTACTGGGTGTTCATTCACAGGTAAGAGCTGTTCCTTTACTTGGTCTTCTTACTACTTGTTATTTGAACCTCCAAAACTTTAAAATAATATTATGTAAGTTCTCTCAGTTTTTTTACATAATTTGCAATTAGTAACAAATATGTTGACACTGTCATTTAACTAAAATTACGAATTTTGAAATTAATATGATTTTTTAAAACGCGCGTGAAGCTTACGTGATCCTTCACTGGTTAGTTTACATTACTTTTGAATTCCTGATTTCTCCGTTCATTTTGGTTACAACTTTTTTAATCATCCTGTACGTTTTATTTCTTGTATAGAAAGTATGCGACGATCCGAAGAGTATGAAGAAATCTGTAAGAATAGCTGTGGCAATAAACCTTGCTTGTAAGTAATATTAATTAGCATAATTATTATTCCATATCAATGACCTCATGAAATTACGTATTGTTTGGAACTCTAAGTCACTGGATAAAAACTCAAAACAATCTAACATTTTAAATATTATAACCGTCGTTGAACAGCCGACCCAATTTTCGAGTTTACGACTACTAATGTTCAACTCCGTAGCCTCGTAATTTTAAAACCAATCAAGAAGACAAGGGAACTCCTTGATCAAGGATTGGGAGAAATTTGTCTTCGTGGAGAACTTTTTGATGGAACTAACCCGCATTTACTTTACATAAAGACCACGAAACTCTCCCACGGTTAGCCTGACATCAGTGGGACTTTTCCTTTCTCCAATTTTTGGACATGTACCTAAGTCGTTATGGATCCTTTACCATATAGCCCAAAGCTTGGCTACTGGTCCGGCTCCACCCCAGCCTAGGAACGGGCTGTCAAGGGGACTCTAACCCATGATCCGTCTACCACTGAGGATGTTTTACGTCAGCACTGTGGTCGGTGCAAGCCGGATGTGGAATTCGTTTTGACCTGCCATCGACGGGATCAAACTCCGGTTCACCTCATTGGAAGGCGAACGCTCTATCCCCTGAGCCATCACGGTTCAGATTACGAATATTAAAAAGAATAGATTATTGAATTTTGTTTTATAACTTAAATAATTTAAAATAATGAAGCCCGTTGGCCGAATAGTAGAACTTCACGCTCCCTTTTCACGGGTCTGTTCTATCTTTGGAACGGGGTAAGTCTACAATCCCTCCAAGGGATCTGTAAAATGAGTACTAAACATGCTGGGGCACTAAAAACTGCGGTTTTCATTCCGTTTGGCTTACCACAGGCACCTCAAAACCCATGGTCAAGAAGACTGAAATGGTCAAGAGGAGACTGAAGTGGGCCTTGGCCGTCCATGGACTGTCACGTCTCTGAATTTAGTTTTAAGTTTTTAAAATAATAGAAAGGAAAACAAAAAGTAAAACCTTTATATTTATTTTATAATCGTGATCGATACACCACATAAATAACAAAAACAGGACCGGTTAAAAGTAATATAAAGTTTTTTGTAGAAGGTAAATTAATGATAGAAGAAAAAAATTGCGGTAGCCGATGAGAATGGCTGTAGTCAAAGGATGTAAATTGAAGCAATATTTGTCTCCCACACCTGGATTGACCCAAAATGTATTCTGTTCTAAACTGAACTTGATTTGATCACCTTGGCTTTTTAACGCCTCATATTTCTATCTTCCATTTTTGAGCCGTGATGGCTCAGGAGATAGGGAGAATCGGGTTCGAATCCCACTCGATACGAATTCCGCATCGGGCTTGCACCGACCACAGTGTTCGATGTTTAAACAATGTTAGATGTTTCAATGTTGAATGTTCAAACATAAGAGAACATGTCTAAAAAATAAGAAAATAAATATCCATGGTGCGTGGCGTTTTTAAAAAGTGCTTGAAGATGCTTATTTTCGATTTTCGTTTTTTAAAAAACCTTAAAGGTGCTCTTTTTATAGGGTGTTTTTGAAAAGTGCTTAATTTTCCCTTTTCGAAAATGAGATTTTTTTTCTTTCCCATGTCAATTTTCTCCAAGGGGATAGAGCGTTCGCCTTCCAATGAGGCGAAACGGGTTCGAATCCCAGTCGATACGAATTCCGCATCGGGCCCGCACCGACCACAGTGCTGACGGGAAATATCCTTAGTGGTAGACGGACTTTCCGTCAGGCTAACCGTGGGAGCTTCTCATAGTCTTCCTCTCCATGTAACGCAAATGTGGATCATCTCCCTCAAAAAGTGCCCCATGAAGGCAAATTTCTCCCAATATTCGATCCAGGAGTTTCCTTGTCCTCTGGATTGGGTTCAAAATTACAAGGCTACAGAGTTGAACATTAGTAGTCGTAAAGCCATAAAATTGGGTCGGCTGTTCAACGACGGTTATAAAATATAAAATATCTTCCATTTTTTTCGTAAGCATGAACGTTTTCTAATATATCTAATCTATTCTTATTTCAACATTTTTATGATGTTGTTGATTTTTAAAAAAAATATTATGTTCATATAACGCCTTAACTTTCATTTTTCTTATGAAGGAAGTGATGTTTTTTTCTTATTATAACTTATTAATTCTGTATAATTTGATAAAAAATTTGTTATACTATATTATTTTTATAATCGCTTACATTAAAACTAACATTTATTTTATAACTTTTAAAATCTTTTCATTCAAAAGTAGTTTTTGTCTGAAATATTCTAATATATATATTTTAATATATCTAATCTATTCTTATTTCAACATTATTCTAATATATCTAATCTATTCTTATTTCAACATTTTTATGATGTTGTTGATTTTAAAAAAATATTATGTTCAAATGACTCCTTAACTTTCATTTATCTTATGAAGCAAGTGATGTTTTTTTCTTATTTTAACTTATTAATTCTGTGTAATTTGATAAAAAATTTGTAATACTATATTATTTTTATAATCGCTTACATTAAAACTAATATTTACTTTACAACTATTAAAATCTTTTCATTCAAAAGTAGTTTTTGTCTGAAATATTCTAATATTTCTAATCTATTCCTATTTCAACATTTTTCTAATATATCTAATCTATTCTTATTTCAACATTTTTATGATGTTGTTGACTTAAAAAAATATTATGTTAAAATACCTCTTTAACTTTCATTTATCCTATGAGGCAAATGAGGTTTTTTCTTATTTTAACTAATTAATTCTATATAATTTGATAAAAAATTTGTAATACTACATTATTTTTATAATCGCTTACATTAAAACTAACATTTATTTCATAACTCTTAAAATCTTTTCATTCAAAAGTAGCTTTTGTCTGAAATATTCTAATATATCTGTTCTAATATATCTAATCTATTTTTAGTTCAACATTTTTCTAATATATCTAATCTATTCTTATTTCAACATTTTTGTGATGTTGTTGATTTTAAAAAAATATTATGATCAAATACCTCCTTAACTTTCATTTATCTTATGAGGCAAGTGATGTTTTTTTCTTATTTTAACTAATTAATTCTATATAATTTGATAAAAAATTTTTAATACTATATTATTTTTATAATCGCTTACACTAAAACTAATATTTATTTTATACCTTTTAAAATCTTTTCATTCAAAAGTAGTTTTCGCCTGAAATATTTCTGAAGTAAATCTGAGTTTTATAAAATCATCATCATCAGCATTGGCACGACAGCCCTTTCTGAGCCTGGGCCTTTCTCAGAAGCTTTTCCCGTTCTGCCCTTCTCCCAGCAATTGATTTCCAGTTTTTTTACTTTTAGGATAGCAAAATCCTCATCCGCACAGTCTGTCCTTCTCTTTTTGGGCCTTCCTCTTGACCTTTTTTTGGAGGGGGTTGCATTAAAGACTCTTAATGCTGTACGTTCTGGGCTCATTCTCACTACATGCCCGGCCCATCTCATTCTACTTAGTTTAATGATAGATTTAATGATATCATCACTATTAAAGATCTTATATATTTCAAAATTATATCTTGTTATCGAGGATAGCACCAAAGATGGTTCGTAGGACCTTCCTTTCGAAGGTTGCTAATAACTTCTCTTCCCTTTTTGCTAAAGCTAATAACTTCTCTTCCCTTTTAAAAAATAACAAAATTAAATAACGACAGTCAGATTTGATGAATTCTTATTATTTTCAGTGAAAAAACATATGAAGTGGAGATATTAAAGAAAGGTCAAATAACGGTATGTTATTAAATGTTTATAAAATGCTTTGATTTATTTTAAAATAAATTTATCACTGCGATTTAGGAATAATTTGTTGAAAAATAATGTAAGTGCATAAAATTGCGGGGAGACAGGCATTTCCGAATCTGTAACCGAAAGTTGTAAATCCTGTATGTCATGAACGGAGTTGAATAGCCATAGACTTATACAGTCCATAGACAACTTAATAGACGCACTACAAAATTTCATGTAAAATCTTTATTATCAGATGATACTGTACAACAGGGGTGTCAAACTCGCGGCCCGCGATGAAGATTTTTGTGGCCCAGTCAATATATCCGAAACAAAGTAAAAATAAAATGGAAATGTGAATTAGAAACGAAACCAGCACATAAAATTATAATGTACTTTATTTATAAACTATACGGATCATTTTAAATTGTACCAGCGAAAATGTAAATTTCTAATTGGCTCAAATGGAGTCCGTTTCACACTAAGCTATCAGTTAGATAGTACATATTCAGGTTTATCCTACTATAGCGAGGTACGTTGGTTATCTTGCTCCAAGGTTCTCAAACAATTCTGGGATGCGAAAGAAGAAGATACAAGCTTGTTCTCCGATCAAATATGGTTGCAAGATTTATCTTTTACTGTTGATGTAACCAAACACTTATCAGATTTAAATTTGCTGTTACAGAACAAGGATCAGATCATTACGAACATGTTTGACATAATTAAAACATTCAAATGTAAACTATTTCTTTGGGAAAGGCAACTGAAAAATGAAGATTTAACGCACTTCCCAACGTGCTACAAAAACAAATCTAGTTCAGATATTACTGCATCGTATAAAAAATAAGCAGAAAAAAAATTTTAATTCTTAGAACAGAATTTGAAGCAAGATTTAAAGATTATAATTCTTTGGAAGACAAATTTTGTATGTTTTCTTTGAATTGCTCAATAAATATAGACTCAGTACCCAGTTATATGCAAATGGAAGGGATTGAGATTCAGTGAGACTCAAAGTTGAAGGCAAAATTCATTGAAGTGGGTGGGCTTGAATTTTACGAATATTTACCGGCAAGGTTTGAAAATACGCGAAAACTCGCATATGAAATTATTTCCATGTTTGGAAGTACTTATCAGTGAGAGCAATTATTTTCTGTTATGAATGGAAATAAATCTCCTGTCCGAAACCGTATTAATAACGCTCACCTTGGGTCAATGTTGAAAGTAGTCTCGGCCAATAAAATTTCTCCCGAAATGGAAAAGATAGTAGCAGAGAAAAGATGTGAAGTATCAGAACGTGAACAATAATTTAACTTTATATATGTTTATTACAAGGTACTATTCAAAATAAGAATATTTGTTTCTATGAGCATTGATTTTTTTTTGCGGCCCACCTAAAGTTAAGCATCGTTTATTTGGCCCAAGTTAGATTTTGAGTTTGACACCCCTGCTGTACAGCCTAATGTTCTTACGCGGTTTGCATTTGTTTACGTTCGCGTATCAATTGGTTAACATCGCAATGCAATACGTTAAAAATAAATACAACTGGGAAATATATAAAAAGACTCTTAGATTAAAACCCGTTTCATGTACGTTTAAAAATAAAAGTATTGCATATAAATTCATGCAAGACATGCAATTATTAAAATACTACCTTGCATCTAATAATTTGATCTAATTATTATAGTATACTAATATAATACCTGATATAATAAATATTCTATGTTTATAAACTGCTGTTTGTAGAAAATGCAACACCATGAAGGAATCATCAGAATCAAATGAAATTCGCAGCAAATGTCAATTATAGGATATTATGCAAATTAATAAAGTTTCAGAGCCATCGCGCGTGCGTGGCGCGCGCAGCGCCCTCTGAATTGATGCTGAAAGCGTATAAATAAAGTGCTGTAGCGGGACGTTGAAAATAGTCTATGATTATTTGTTAGTGGCAAACGTTTAGTGAGACCTGAGTATGCCTCCACGACGGAAGAATAAGAAATTCAAGCAACTTACGGAGTTTGAACGAGGGAGGATAATCGGCCTTCGAGAAGGAGGATTTTCCTATCGCGCAATAGCAGCTCGTATGCAGCGGAACAGTTCCACAGTGATGCGAGTTTGGAAGCAGTGGACCGACGAGCACCGAACAACTCGAAAAACAGGCACTGGACGACAGAAGGTGACGTCAGAGCGCGATGATCGACACCTGCTCCGCATGGCGGTGAATGATCGCACAGCTTCCTCCAGGCAGCTGGCAGCACATTGGTCTACTGCTACAGGTGTACAATTGTCGGCTTCGTCAATTCGTCGTCGTCTGCTGCGCCGTGGATTGCGTGCAAGGGTGCCATTATACAGGATTCCCCTCACGGCGGATCATCGACGGCTGCGTCGGCAGTGGGCTCTTGAGCACAGAGACTGGCGAGCTGATTGGCACCAAGTTGTCTTTTCAGATGAATCACGCTTCAATTTGTGGACCCATGATGGCCGTGTTCGTGTTAGACGTTATGCCGGTCAACGCTGCCTTCCTGAGTGTATTATTGAACGACATAGTGGTCGAACACCCGGAGTTATGGTCTGGGGTGCGATTTCGTATCATGGACGATCCAATTTGATACGAATTGAGGGTAATCTCAATAGCAACAGATACGTCCGTGAAGTGCTACAGCCCGAAGTCGTTCCTTTCCTTCAAGGCATCCCTGGAGCTATCTTTCAGCAGGATAATGCACGCCCACATGTTGCGCGGACTGTTAGAGACTTCTGTTCAGCACAACGCATGCAACTTCTTCCTTGGCCTGCTTATTCGCCGGATATGTCGCCTATTGAGCACGTGTGGGATATGGTTGGTCGGCGTCTCACTCGTGATCCGCGTCCTGCAGTTTCCAAAGACGAACTTTGGTTGCGCATACAAGCGATATGGAATTCTCTTCCTCAAGCAGATATTCAACATCTGTTTGACTCCATGCCACGTCGTATAGCAGCACTTATTGCAGCGCGTGGTGGCTGCACCAAATACTGATTTCGGACGCTTAATTTGTTTCTTTTGTTTTGAAAATTTCATCATTTATTTGTATCAGTACAAGTCGTTTCTGCATTAAATTTCATTTGATTCTGATGATTCTTTCATGGTGTTGCATTTTCTACAAACAGCAGTTTATAATATATCGTCCAATTTATCCAATCGCCGCATTTACATTGTATGTCGTCTAATTTTACCAACTGATAAAATAAAAGTTTGCTACCTCTACTGAGCATATTTTTTTTATACATGTGCATTTTAGAACATATGTGCAAAGGGTTGTGATTATGGAACAAACTTCATTGATTAAATAAAATAGTTGTGTTGAAGATGTATTACTTATAGTATGGCTTTCAGGAGAACTCCTCCAGACACCCGTCTCGCGTCGTGGCGGGTACTATGGTTACGAGGAAAGGTCACTTCGAATAGGGGTGTGGAGTGAATAGTTTTGTCTTAATCTTAGCGTAGGTCGTCGTAAGCAAACCAATCGACACCTTCTTTCCTTCATCTCACCCCCATTAGAAATGTGCTCTCGCTTGTTACCATAGCAGCAGACAGCCCCAGACTTTCTGTCTGGAGGTGTTCTCTTCAAAGTCGCACAATAGATGTATCAATTGATAATCATTTCATTCTCTTGGCGTTATTTTTTTCGCAATGCTTAATCGAATTTCTCAATTCCAGTGTGATTCCTCGACAATTGATTTGATGACGGAGGATCCGGAAGAGGTATTATGCTTGTAAGTTTCTTCAAATAGCTTATTATAAGTGAAATTTTTTACGAGAAAATAGTGTTTGTTATCATTATAGGAATATTGACAAAATAAACTATTTCAAATTCATAAGGACATCAAGATTATAAATAAAATAAATAATCCCAGAAAACTGGAGCTGTGAGATATTACCTGATGAAAAAATTAATTCGCTTCAAAAATATATAAATAGGAAATAATTATTTCCACCCCTATCACATCAGCTCATCTTCTGCTTGATTTCGGTGATCTGCTGGGAACCGTGAGAGATCATTTCGGAGCACATTCTGTATCCCTTTGAGCGTTTTGTATAATTTAATCATAGAGTAGAAAACTTTTTATACGAATTTACAACTTTTCTTTTTCTTCTAGGGTTAACAATATCTCTCTGACAATAACATTCAATCAATTCTTGTTGACAAAAGTGACGACGGTACCAAGAATACAGGTACGTTTGCATCGCAAAATTTTATCAATGAATATACGTAGCATAAGAAAGCTAGCTTCCATAGACATAAGATAAACCAGTCTGTGTCAGAGACCAAGCGGTCCCTGTGTATAACGGCAAAAAACAACATTTAGGGACAAAGCAGCAAAGTTTCGTGAGACGGGTTTTTTGCACTCTCTTCCTCCCCCCCCCCCCCTCCCCCCCATCCGCTACTGGAGTTGGAAAAGAGAAAAAAAAAGTTTCATTTTTTTAAAATTTATTGTTGATTTGTTCTGCATTTTTACACTATTGATAAACAGTATCGCACTGTTAATTATGATATTTCTTAAGAATAAGTTTATACCATCCATCTTGATTAAATCTGCTAACACATTTTGACATAGAAAGAAAGAATGAAATGGAGGTTTGAGGGAGGTAGCGTGCGCTACCATACAGTAGAGTTATCCAATAACCATCACACAAGTGACGTATAGCTCGTTCACCAGGAATTGGCTCCTCCCCCTCGGTTCATTTAAGTGCGGGAGTAAGAGGAGAAACGTCTCCTCATTCGAAATTGAGGCGACCCTTAATGCGCGCCAAACGCAAAGAGCAAATTCTTTTTCAGTCACTTACACCGCTTTATCATCTGCTATTACACCATTCGCTACTCTAGCTAATTAACTATATTGCAGCAAAATGTCTCGAAAAGAACAAAGTATTCACTCAAACGACAGAAATATCGCCAAATTTATGAAATATTTCATATTAAAATAATGCTCATAAAAATTGCGAAATAAATATTTTAGTCATACGATCGACAAATAGCAACCTTGTTCAGGATTGTTCGCATCCTTCTCCCAAAAATAACGAAATAGAATCGTCGGATGCCACGTGATGAAGGCGGAGCCAATGCCAACTCCTGGTGAGCGAACTATAATACCTCCCTACTGTCACACTACTTGTTATGCGCATGCGCTGGATCTTTGTAGATATGATACTCTGTTAAATTTGAGTGTCTTGCTTACTCTGAAAGTTGTTTTTCCGACATAGCATACCGCACCGAGCACGTGCCCGCTTTAGTGACGAATTCGAAGAACTGGATTTCTTCTAATTTCTATATTCTTTGCTTTTATGCTTTCTCTTTTAATCATTTCGTAGTCTTTTTTTTAACTGCGAATCTATTTTGCAGTTTTCGTAGCTGAGCAAAATTAATTCCCCATTGAATTAGAAGAGGACAATTCTCCAAACGTTTTCCATTTTCGTAACTGTCAATAAGGAAAGTAATTTGTTTCTGAAAGGTTGAGGAATCAAGGTCGTTCTGATTTCCTCGAGCTGTACAGTGGGTTATTGGCGACGGTCTGTGAAACATCCCTGAGGATGATCCGAAGACATGCCATCACAATTTTGATCCTCTGCAGAGGGGATGGCACCCCCGCTTCCGTAGCCCGACGACCTGCGTGCGAAGTCGAGCAATTTACGGTAGAGCAGTTTAAAGAGGACCGATACCGCGCACCCACGGTCTCTACAAAGGCTGATCAAAGTGATGACACACCCTGTTACTGACCTCAGCCAGTGATGATTGATGCTCTACGGGGAACCGTGTCTTTACGATTAGTCCACGGCGGAACGGTTAGATTAAGATTTAACTAACTAGTTTTAATAGTTCTCGCATACAAGGTGAAGTGAGAAAAATAGATTTAAAGACAAAATTTTAATAAAATTTTTAAACAAAATACTTCAGTTTGCATATAATTTAGGTTTAGAAAATAATTGTGCTTTTTCCTGTTTTCATTGAGAGAGCTTCACTTCCTTTGCTGTATCTTTTTTAAGGTTTTTTTTAGCAACATCTTACACTTGATGTCAAACTTCTCAGAATAAAATAGAGCATAACAAATATTATTTTCGACAAAACAAAATGGAAAATTTTATGGGTCTGACCGTGAAAGTTTTCATGGTTTTCCTCTAACTGTAACGCAATTGGGATTAGTTTCATAAAAAAGACACCCGCAAAGGCGAAATGTCTCCCAATACTTGATCCAGGAGTTCCCTTGGATTTAAATCCTATCTTCTTTATTGGATTTAAAATTACAAGGCTACGGAGTTGAACTTTGGTAGTCATAAACAGAAAATTGGGTCGGCTGTTTAGTGTCGATTACAAAAGGAAGTTTAATAGTTTTTAATCGTCTTGTATATGGTTCAATTAAGTATAAACGATTTAATAATGTCGTAATCCGGACGTACGAATTTTGGCTTGTTATCGTTTATGTGTTTCAGTTTTTATCTTGTTTAATAAATCTCTAACATGTTCAGGCATTAAATATTATTATTCAAATATATATATACTATATAAATTTTGGATCCCTAGGAATATGCCCTAGATCGCCTCTCTCCCTTCAAGTTTCAATGCGATTAGAATATTATTTTTAATTATTTGGGGTGCTTTTGTTGTTTCTAATGGAGCTGGAAGCACCAGACATTGGCCGTGACAATTAAGTCAAGGAGGAGCACCTATCGTCTGACAAGAGACCAACGCTAGAGTGAAAGTGCGACCTAGCTCAGAATCCCCTTGATCGATGGCAGCATCGCTCACTCATAGGGTCACTTCCGCAATTCAGACATAGACCTAAAAAGGGGGTGGAAATTTTTAGGTATTTTAGTAAATAATCAAAATATCTTTTTTTTATCGTTCGAATTCAAAATACCATACTTTTTGTTCAAACTGTAATGCCCCTTTTACAACACTTTGTTGCCACGCTCTTAATCGGTAAACACGAAATTTTTGTGTTTCATTGCCTAAAATAGGAGACGTGCAGTTTTTTTTTCTTGTCAGTTACTAATCCAGTTAGGCTGATGCGGTGAATTAAACTGATCCCCTTTGAGTTGTTGGCTACAGCTACATGAGGATAATTTTTTTTGCGGAACTCTTCATTGACCCACGAATATGACTTTCGATACAAATAACATTTGCTGTAGCTGGTAAGAGAACATGTCCTTGTGCGACCACCTCGAGCAACAAACGCTTAGGCCGGCAAAATACTGGTTTGTTAGCTCAAGGCCTGATTTCTAAGGGCAAGCGCCTTCTCTGGGCGTCAGCGTTAAGTTGACGTACCGCTGACGCCAACAAAATACTGTTTTGTTAGCTCAGCGTGAGAAGTCGGTCCAACGCAGACAATATCTCGCATTACGCATGCGTTAATAACGTAAACAAATATCTATTTTGAATTTGTATTGATTTTGTTATTGTCGATCAGTGCTTTAGAAAACAAATAATGACTTTGTCCAAGAAAAAACACATTATGGTTTAGCTAAGTAGGGTAGACTATATTTGAGGGTGCCCCTTGATTCTCGCCAAGTTGTGATCGCGGTTGATCGCCAAGTTGGGCGATGTTGAACTTAATCGTGATTCTGATTGGTTTAGATTTTAGTGTGATATTTAAATGTTCAACGGTATATGTAATTTCAGAGGTCAGTTAGTTCCATGTTGGATACCGGCTCGTAAGGTTACTTTTGCTTCTGGTCAATAAGATCGAAGGTATGTTGAAAGTCATAAAAAGGGACTTTAGAAAAAAATTTCACCGCCAGTCCGGTACCACAGACGCCATTTTCGAATCGAATTTCGCGGAATTTATGTGGCGATGGAGGTACACAGATTCTATTTATGATAAATTTAGACAGTATCTAACTGCTATTAGAGAATTCTGTGCACCTAAATCTGAGGATATTCAAGCTTAATAAAGAAGTGAGTTGTTTTTTTCCTTTTCTTTCTGTGCCTACTCCATTAATTTTTGTTTTGATTCAAAATGCATTTTATAGGGTTTATTAATTTTACTTATATTGGGTTCATTGTAATTTTATAAAGTTTTGGCCGATGTTTTGTTGAAATTTTCCAATGTTTTATTGAAATAACATTATGTTTCGGCCGCCATTCCTGGTACCACGGTGTTCCGCTGAAACAGGAATGGCGACAAACATAAGTCTCCGATTTCGCCAAGGGGCACCCTCAAGTATATTTTTACCGCTAAATGAAGAAAAAGATGAAGAAGAAACTATGTTTAATGTTAAAATCAATATCTTGGCTGATTTTAATGCTCTGTTGGATGTTGTCCGTCATTGCTTCTGTCGTTATCGTTACGTTGTAAGCCAACTTTCAGTTGATTCGAACGTCAGTCGTCGTTCAAGCTGAGCGTTCGGTGACGTATGCTGTCTAACTCACAAATTGACCAATCAGGGGTTAGAACTTGCTTCAAGCTGACGTTTTGTAACGCCGACCTGTTCTAAGAAACCTGGTCTTTACCTTGTATATGTCAATCTTGCACCTAAATACAGATTAGTATAAGTTACTTAAACAGTGATCTTAATTTAAAGCAGTCAAAGCTTTGTCATAACACATATTTTTACTCTTAACAGTATCTTGAGATTGCAAGTAGAGTAGGTGGTTACCTCGGGCTATGGACTGGTATATCTATTCTACAGCTGGCTGATATAGTTGTCAGAATCAACATAGCTTTGTTTTATGCTCTCACTCATTTAAAAAAGGTATAAGTACTATATCCTCTTGATTTTAATTTCTTTTGTAATTTCAGTGTATATGTTTTGTTTGCAAGGAGATATTTTTATACACAGAATTGATGTTATATTGTATGTGCAGTGCTGTATAATTGATATCTTCCTGAGTTACCTTCAGAGCATCTCGGTGACTCAGTTGGTTAAGTCGTCGTTAGTCGGAGAGTTGGGGATAGTGAGTACGATCCCCACAGCCGACAAAACAACCGGTGTGCATGCAGCACGTTAAATCTGTTGGGTTTGAAGATACTCTTGTTGGTTGTGGTGTTGAGTATGTAGAGAGTGGCACCAGCTTAGGCACTGTCCACATCGTCTGACCAGGAACAAGAGTACACGAATTTCTCACCATGGCAGCCAAACGATAGAGCTTTGAAAATTGGACTAGGTGCTGGGAAATGGTTGGGTGGTGTTTGCGTGTGAATAACTTCAGTTCTAATGATTGTATTTTCACGTACTAAGTGTCAAACGTAATGGTTTCAAGGGGTGATTTTGAATACACTAATTAATTTGCGATAACAATTAATTAAATGATGAAATCAGATACAAAAACGTGCTATCATTAAATGAATATTTCATTTACATGTTCCTGACTATTAACAAAAAGGAGATAACCATTAACAAAAGGATCATAAATTCGTGTCTATATTTTTAAAATTCGAACAATTTTCGCCCACTATTAAATTTAAGTAATAAATAATAATATCTAATTATTGAAAATTATTTTTCGCACGAAATTACCTTTGATTAAACGAGTTTCATATGTGACGGCAAAGATGTTTAAAATTACTCAATTAGTTCTGGCCAAAAACGCAAGAAGCGAAATTATCGATATGAAGAACAAACTTTCAGCTGCTTTCCCCCTCTGACTAAATTATTCGGGCCAGACATAGGCCAAATTGCAAAAGATGAAGGAAAAAAACGCAAATTGAGCTGGAAAACAATGGATTTTTCCATGTGCAAATCCATTTCGAGCAAATCCGTGACTATAGTTATTTACTAAAAAATTTCTTTGTTAATTTATATAATTTTTCCATGTGGAAACCTGCACCCCAGAGCCCAAGGTCAAGAAAACAATTCAATTCGTAATCAAGTATATAATCACTTTTTACACATTTTTGTCACATGCTAACTGCCATGAAGTGTATTTGCGTATAAAAAATTTCAGTTTTCATTCAATGATGTAGGTCTGGCTTTCAGGGGTTGTTCTACAATTATACTGGGAGTTAATGTGCCATGTTGAAAGCATTTAATACTATTACTGTATTTTCAACTTGAGTTTTAAACTTATGCTGAAGTTTCACATTGCCTGAATTTTCGAATTATTTTCATTTTAAACTCTTTAATAACTGATAATGAGGATTTACGTACAATTTTTAACATTATTCAATCCTTTGACGGTCAGGGAAATGAGCAGTTTTCGTTTCATTAATTCGCGCAGTATTAGGAGCAAGCAGGTAGCTGTTTTCCCCGCTGTTCTTCCGAAAATGTCACCCTTCTCTGATGGCGATATCGTAGATAGCTCGCCTCACGCGTTTTAAAAATTTCCTAAAGTATTTGTAGTGCATAAATAACATTATAAATTAATTATGAATTAATAAACATTATGAATTAATAAATGATAATTTTTAATAGTAAATTATAAATGATAATTTTTAATAGTAAATTATAAATGATTATAATCAATTATATAAATGATAGTTAATTATAAATATAAGACAGATATTAAATTGAAAGGACTAAATAAATACAACTAATGTAAAACTTTATGAAGCATTTAAATGCAGTAATTACCTAAATACTCTAATAAAAGTCTTCATCAGACTCAAAGCTTGATAAGCTTTCTGTATCACAATCATAATCATCATCATAATTATCTAACTTTCGCTTTTCAGCCAGTTTACTTTTCAAACACCCTAAAAAAACACGCCAAAATACGCATAAAAAGAACAAGGTAAAAAAAATAAATGAAACAAGCCGGAGGGAGAAAAATTAATGCCGGAGGGAGAGAAATTATGAAAAGAAATTCATGGAACCCGTACTGCCATCTGTAGGCAGTAAAACTAACTACGTTTCGCGAGTAGGATTCGTTTTTAACATAATCAATGCAGAATAATGGCGAATGAGCTCAGCTCGTCAGCGCGCATTGGGGAAAAATTTCACAACGCGAGTAGTACTCGTTACTAGCCATTACGGTCGAAATCTTACTCCCGAACGTAATTCGTTTGCGGGCATTATAAAGCACGATTCGATTGCGTGCCGAACCAATACCTCCTAGATGGGAAGAAAGCCGAAGTACGCAAAACGATGACTCAAACAGTTAGGCCCAGATTCGCTGATCACTTCTGACGATGACGGGTTTTTTTTTCTTCCGTTTCTCGACACTTTTTCGTTACTTTTCTACTAATTTTTACTTGCTACAAATTATTATATATATTTTTTTTTGTCTAGATTAAATGTTCTTAAATTGTGTAAAAATGCTTAATATATTTGTTTTCAGAAATGATTAACAATAAAAATAAAGCAACTCTAACAAAAATAACTGATGTGTGAATGAAAAAAATATATTTTTAAGTATTAAATACCAGTTTTATTTTATAAATTGGAAAATTTTGTCTAGCTTTTTGTTTTAAAATGTATGGATTAAAAACAAAGAAATATATTTTTCAAGGGATTTTGCACATTTATTATTATTATAGTTTTGACATAAAACTAAGAAGGGATCTCATTTTTATAATACGATACTTAAATTTTTAGTAGATGATTATTTCGGATTTTAATGATTATGTTTTGCATGTTATTAGAACTAGAAATTGTATCTAAACAATGACATAAAATGAGCTTAGGAAAATTTAGAAAATCAAATGCAGTCTTCAAACAAGGTTTAGATAGAAAAAAAAAACATATCAAAAGCATGATTATAATTTGTATTTTTTTCCTGTGGAAGTGTGATTGTTAGAAGTGATAAATTAAAATAAAGTAAGCAACCTTAGATAACAAATATTTTATTAAGTAGCAAATTCAAAAATCATAAATAAAAATGTAAACACAAGTTTTACTGAAATATGTTAAACTTTGAGTAACATTTAAAAAAAGTATAATTTTTACCCATCACACTGATAAATTAAAATAAAGTAAGCAACCTTTAACAAATATTTTATTAAGTAGCAAATTCAAAAAATGATTAATAAAATGTAAACACAAATTTTACTGAAATATGTTAAACTTAGAGTAACATTTAAAAAAGTATAATTTTTACCCATCACAACCTTAGATAACAAATATTTTATTAAGTAGCAAATTCAAAAAATGATAAATAAAATGTAAACACAAATTTTACTGAAATATGTTGAACTTTGAGTAACATTTAAAAAAGTATAATTTTTACCTATCAACTTAGATTTTTAGTGGATTTCATAAGTGTTTTTAATTTTCTTTCTTTAGCTTTTGAATGGGAGGCATAACAAATGCTATCATTTTTCAATTTACAATAGTTATTTAATAAGATGTTTACAAATTTCTTTACAATACAATGAATGACAACATATGAAGAATGTTCATTATCACAATAATCAAAATTTAAGTGTTTCTCTTCATCATTCAATACAGCTTTGATTATGTTTAAAGAAATAATTCTCTGATTATGAACTTTTAAAAAATTTTCTTCAAATTCAGTTAATAGTTTTGAAATAATTACATAAGAGTACAAGCCAATAGTTATAACTTCCTCCACAGGGTACTTTAGTCCACCACGATCTTGATGGTGAATCAAAATGTTATTTTCATGATAAAGAATTTCTTCATCTCTTGTTAACAATAACTTACAAAAAGGGCAATTTTTAAGGAATTTTAATGTTGAATGAACGGCATAACCAGCAAGGTAAACAATAACAGGCATAATTCTATTAGATTGTTGCAAATCCTCTTCTGTTACATTTATTTCAAATTTGTTATTGCATAGTAAATTACTGTTAAGAAATTCAGATTCGTTCTCAATATTGTTTAAATCTATTTTAACATAGCCAAAAACATTTGATTTTAAAATCAATGGCAAAGTAGATTGAAGCCTCAGCTTCATTTCTGATTCATATAATTGAGTTACTGATATATCATACTGGCCGCCAGCTAATTGTCTATATTTACCGAACTTTGCTTCTAAACTATCAGTTTGAAATTTACCTGCCAGTATAAATTTTAAACCTAACTCTTCAGTGCAATAGCGACAAATTTTTTTTATGCCTTGTGTTGTTAAAGATAGAGCTAAGTGAGTTTCTGAGGTTAATCTACCAGTATCAGAAATAGCTTTGCCCCATAATGATAACCATTCAAGAAATGCGCTTAAATATCTAAAAGAAAAATCGTTTAATCTCAAGGGCTTTTGATATTCATTCCTTTTATGAAATCCTTTAGTTACTGTTCTAACATTCATAATATCCCACCAATTTACAAAAATTTCTATATATTCTGCTGTTGATATTAGATCTAAAATATTACATTTTTCCTTAAGTGAATTTATAGCTCCCATTAACTGTCTATTGAATATATTTAAAGCAAGTTTTACGTTTTGTCTTTCAATGTTAGAAGGAAAAAGAGATTTTGTAATCAATGTGGGTGCATACTTAACCAAATTAGACCTTTCAAATTCGTGTAACTTACGTAAAGCTTGAAATGAAGCAGTTTTTAATGGTACATTTTTTACATTATCATTAGTGTCAATATCATTAGTAACATCTACCTGAAATTCTGGATAAAACATACAAGAATTATAATTTTTTTGATTTAGCCAATTGTTCCTAACACACTTAATTATATGAACACTATCAATAATAAAAAATAATTTTCTACTGCTATCAAATGGGTGTGGATATTCAACCTGAACTTTAGGAGGTGTTGAAAATTTGGACATTGCCTTGCGGTTTATAGAATTATTGTCACTTATGACACAAAATGTATGAAAACCTATAGTTTCAAGACCAATTAATGTCTTTTTAATAAACTCATAGAGTGCATCAGCATTCACGGTTTTTACTGGCATTATTGCTACAACATCTTTGAAACTTGATTCCACACTCTGCACCATATAAACATAAGCAGAGTTAGCAGCCTCAATAGAATTATATGATGCTCCTAATATATCGCCACCCTTAAAGTCAAAAAAAGGTTTTAAATGGACTTCATCTATCATAACAGTAACGGTTTTATCTGAATCAGTTAAATAATCAAATTTCTGTTTAATGTAAGATAAGAAGTTTTCCTCAGTGGATTCATTTTTAGGACTAATATCATATGACATAATCAATTTTTTTATAGTTGAATGATGCGGTAGAATAACATAACCACTGCTTCTCAAAAAATTATATGCATGAGGAGATATAGATAAAAACAATGAAGAAAAAATGAGAAAGTCTGTAGAGTATCGGTTTTGATTTTTTTGAGTAAAAAGTAAAGATAGCTGCTCTTTTAGAAAGTTAATACCTAATTTTTGATTATCTGAGCTTAAGTTTTCTAATTCTGTAAGTTGGACAGTTATAGAGTTAATAAGATTTGGAATATTATCAAACTTTAGATCATTAGACTTATTTAAATAACATAAAACATTTGAAATTTGCTGAACATTACTGATGATTAGAGGAAATGTTAAATCATGAAGTTTCTTAATCTTTACATTATCAATAAAAACACTTAAAGATAAATTTTGATCAACTATTACAGTAATATATGTGGGAACCTGATCAACAAATTTGATTTTCACAAAAGAAAAACTATTTTCAATACTTACCGGATTAAAAACACCATTTAAATCCACTAAACTAGATTTTTCTATCAGTTCAATTAGAGTATCTACTTTAAATTTTACATTATGTTGTTCATAAAGTTCTAAACTTTCAGCAAGGACGCTTTCCAACTGGCACATTTCAATTCTTTTTCTCTTTGCCTCTGGCTCTTCTCGAATTGGCTCATTTTTGGTCATATATTCTGGACATCCAGGAAATATAGATGGAATAGCCTCCTTTGTTAACCTTGGTTGTTCATAGGGCACAACTGTTTTCTTTCCAGTTTTTTCACAAACAAATTCCACAGCTTTCCTAATGTCATTTTCCTTGAAATGCATCTCACATACCTATAACAAAATGAATACATTATTTATATGTGCATTTAAAATAAATATTATATACTATATTCATGCATGAAAAATTAATAGATTTTTGTAGAAAAATTAAGAGATTTAAATTTCAAAATCAAATAAAAAAAAATTGCTTTAAGCAGTTACAATATATTGCGGTCAAACAAAAATGTTTTAAAGTTTGAGCAAAAATTTTATAAAATACTAAAATTATTAATATTTTTATGAAATAAAACTCTATAAAAATAACTATATATATATATAAAAATAGCTATATAGTTATTTTGTCATTATACACAAAATTTATTACAATAGTTTCGATATGATTGATAAGAACAACTTAATTATTACGATTAATTTATCCACAATTTAAAATAATTTACTCTAAGTAAAAATATAATAAAGAATCATAATTAAATTTTTAAAAATAAAAACAAATATTACTCACTTTAGAATTCTTTGTAACTTCAAAATCTCTTGGTATGGCGGCAAGCCATTTCTTACGTAATTCTTCATCTTTGGGAAATCCGAAAACAGATACTTCTGTACCATCAACTTTGTAATTTCCTCTGCAGTTTGGTACACAGCATTTAAATACCATTATTCATAACACTAAGAATTAAATTAATGCTGAAATTTATAACATTTGTAGAATAAATATAAATTTTACGAAGAACGTTTACATCAGAACACCGACGGTTGTTTACAAATTCTAATCAAAAATATTCGCCAATTGGCTGAATGTGTACACAGGTTACAATACTTCAGAATATCGCCAATGGCTCGTTTGATCAGATTCGGATTTTTTCGAAAAAATAGCTACCCTGACTGGTTTTCCTCTGGGCCTAACTCTACTACGTCATCATCGCCTACAGTAACCCGTTGTGGGGCTTGATTCCTCTCTAGGAGGTATTGGCCGAACTCGTTCATAAGGGTCAACCCAATCACATTATTTTGAAGTTGCATTTGAAACTATGTTTTATTTTGTTTTCTTTAGAAAAGAAGCAATGCTCTTCAGCCGTTTGAAATTAGAACTCAACGGAAAGGAAAGAAAAAGAAACCCGGGATGGATGAAACGTCGCCCGCAGTACGGATATTCAGAAGGTCGTTCATTTCTTCTGTGGCAGATGTCGCCATGTCAAAGTCCCTGACAGAAAAATGGATAAAACTGATGATATTTCTTTTGAATTCCATCGGATTTCTATACTTTACTTATCACTATGCATCACAGTATCTTGCTTACGAAACTACTTCAATACAAATGATAGAGAAGCCATTATACTTAGAGCGACCTGCAATAACTATATGTGACGCAAATCGGTAAGTAGATTATATATATATATATATATATATATATATATATATATATATATATATATATATATATATATATATATATATATATATATATATATATATATATATATATATATATATATATATATATATATATATATATATATATATATATATATATATATATATATATATATATATATATATATATATATATATATATAAAGAGAGAGATAAAGTCATTGCCGAGTGGAAAGATAAAGAGAGGTCTTAGGCAGGGAAGGAGGGTACAAGATTTATTTATTAGTTATTGGACAGTTTGTCAAAGTGGACACGAAATCGTTGTGCTCTTCAACATAAGTTAGGGAAAATCTTGCAAAGTAAATTCGTAAAATGTTTCATTTTAGAGAATAAGGGACAACTTAGTAATTGCAATTGGTTTATTAAATAGGTCGCGCGATTCCCAGAAAGAGCAGAGGGAAAAATGTCTTACTTTTAATTAATGCATACTTGAACCAAAAATAGATTAAGGGATGGGATGTGAATTTAAAAGTATGAGAAAGCGTTACGTTTTGAACAATAAATTAAGAAAATAATATACAGAAAAGGAATAACATAAAAAGATTAATTGAAGCCTTTTATGTTATATATATATATATATAAAGAAGGTGCTCAAAGATCGCATAACAAAACTGGGTACTGGGTCGAAGATTGATAGACCTCTGGTTCAGGTTAAAATTGCTATCTGGGGATGAACGGATGATGTACACAATGAACCCTAATTGTAAAACGGGCTGTGACGTATGTGTGCGGAAAATGTCGAATTCTTTGTCTAAATTCCTTTGTCCCCAGTGTAGTAAATGATGATTGATGCACGCTAAATCTATCGAGTCTCTAAGTTCTCCATGTTCCCATAACAAATCATACCTCTGTGGGTACTGATCAAGGAGGTTCCTTATCTTCTGGTTTGGTTCAAAATTGCAAGGCTACGGAGTTGAACATTAGAGGTCGTTAACCCGAAATTGGGTCGACTGTTCAACGACGGTTATAAAATTATAAAATATAGAACGGATATACTAGAGCCGTGATATCTCAGGGAAAGGAGCATTCGCCTTCCAATGACGGGAACCGGGTTCGAATCCCAGCTACGGCTGGTCGATGCGTATTCCGCATCCAGCTTGTACCTACCACAGTGCTGATGTAAAATATCCTTAGTGATAGAACTGTCTTCTGGATTGGGTTCAAAGTTACAGGGCTACGGATTTGAACGTTAGTAGTCGTAAACCTAAAAATTGAGTTGGCTGTTCAACGACTTTTATAAAATAAAATAAAATGGGTGTACTGGAGATACTGCACAACACATATGGGAAAAGCCATGTTTGATTTTCACTGCAGTTTCAATTTCGCGACTGATCGGACCTTGAAAAAAAATAACCCTCTTAAACTTCTTGTGAGTGAGTTTCAATGTTTATAATTC